>NC_060138.1:820335510-820641224 GCF_021461385.2 Schistocerca piceifrons
GGAGTTTCTGGCAAACTTACGATGAACACTACAATAAATTAGACGTCCTAGAGAACATTTTAAGCCAAAAAAACCATTTTTAAAAAAATATTCAAAGAAGAGTACTTCCTTAAAGCTTGACTAGCAAAACTCCTCCTCCTATCAAAGAATATAAAACGTTAGTATGTCTCTGTACTTAATACTGAAATACGGCCCATAGCGGTCTATTAAACTAATGGACTTGGACAGCGGAGTAACAATTATTCGAGATTATAACCGATGGCTGTCGTTTCTTTTCCTTATTTATTTACCGACAGTTTGTGGTGTTGTGATCTTCAGTCCGAAGACTATTTTGATGCACGCCGATCTCTTCTGTGCAAGGCCATTTGAACCTGCTGTGTACATCTAGATCCATACACTGCAAATCACTGTGAAGTGCTTGACATCACCCCTGTACCAGTTAATACGGCTTCCTCCGTTCTATTCACATATGGAACGCGGGACGAATGACTATTTAAATGCCTCTGTGTGCACTGTAATTAATCTAGTTTTGTCTTCCTCAGTTACTACGGAAGCGATACAAAGGAGGTTGAAGTATATTGCTAGAATCATCACTTGAAGTTGGTTCTTGAAACTTTTTATACGAGCTTTTTCCAGATAGTTTGCGCCTATCTTCAAATGTCTGCACGTTCAGTTTGTTCAGTTTCTCCATGACACTCTACCTTAGGTGATAAAACATGTTACCAATCGTGCTGCCCTTGTGTGTATTACGTTAAAAATGTAAAGGTCGTGTGACAAGGGCCTCCCGTCGGGCAGACCGTTCGCTGGGTGCAAATCTTCCGATCTGACGCCACATCGGCGACTTGCGCGTCGATGGGGATGAAATTATGATGATTCGGACAACACAACACCCAGTCCCTGAGCGGAGAAAATCTCCGACCCAGCCGGAAATCGAACCCGGGCCCTTAGGATTGACAGTCTGTCGCGCTGACCACTTTTAAAAAAAAAATTATTTATTTATTTTAATTCAGTAATGTTCGTTGCGTTTGGTCTGGGCGGACGTCATCGGACATCCGTTCAAGTTGATCGTTGATTCCTTTACTCATTTTGTTTACTACAGAGGGCCAGCGCCTCTCTGACTGAACACTCTGAGCTACGGTGCCGGCACCGCTCACCTACCGGGGGCGGACTGTGTACACGTTCAATATTCCCTCTTAGTGTTATTTGGTACTGGTTCCACACATTTCAGAAATGTTCTAGGATGGGTCGCACGAGCGATTTGCAAGCTATCTCCAATGTAGACTGATTGCATTTCTCTATCATTCTATCAATAAACCGAAGTCTGATACCTACGACTGAGTCTATGTAATCGTCCCATTTCATATCACTACAGAGTATTACACCCAGGTATTTGTATGAGTTGGCCGATTCCAACTGTGACTCGTTGATACTGTAGTCATAGGATATTACATTTTTTTCGTTGTGTGAAGTATATATTTTTTTGTTATCGAATATTTAAAGCAAGTTGCCTCTCTTTGTAGCATTTCGAAATCTTATTAATATCTGACTGAATATTTGTCAGCGGCTTTCAGACAGTACTTCATTATAAATAACTGCATCACCTGTGAAAAGTCTCAGGTTACGATAAATATTGCCTACAATGTCATGAATGTTCTACATGAACAGCAAGGGCCACAACACAAATGAAGTCTCGGTCTCCCTCTACAACTGTTATCCTGACACGCTACCATCCACTACCAAATTAGCTATTCATTTATACCTGGCGGTGTCACGTATCAAACTATCCCTTCTTTTACTTATTCAAACATGTCATCTGTGCCCTGGTATTCTTCTGAAACACCGTATTTCGGAAGCATCCATTCTGATCTTGCTGGTACAGATTATCGTTCACGTTCCATTTCCACATAACACTACGCTCTCAAAACAAACGTCCTAACAAATGCATTTCTAAAACTCCTTCAGCTACTTTTCAAGTCTTGTGTATGAGCCCCGGCAAGCAAGCACAGTGACACTACCAGGTCCAACCTATGCTTAGGTGCGGACCTTTCAGTCCCAACAGGCGAGCCGTCCCGTGCTCGATCAGATGTATATTCAGCAGTGGGTACTAACTCAAGGCGGAAGGGAACAGTCGTGCGACCAGTACTCATTTTCGCCTTCTACCGAGGGACTCGCGACTTCGCCATTCTCCGCATCCGGCATCACGTGAATTTGACCGTCCATGACAAGCGAATCAGAAGTTGCAGGGACGTCAGGGACACCAGACGACGCTGTAGCCGCCAGTGGTCTCAGGTGCCTCAACGCCACTGCAGTCCAGGGCAGGCTGTCGGCCGTGGACGACACAGCTTCCAGCTGTTTACGTTGTTGTTGTTGTTGTGGCCTTCAGTCCTGAGACTGGTTTGATGCAGCTCTCCATGCTACTCTATAATGTGCAAGCTTCTTCATCTCCCAGTACCTACTGCAACCTACATCCTTCTGAATCTGCTTAGTGTATTCATCTCTTGGTCTCCCTGTACGATTTTTACCCTCCACGCTGCCCTCCAATACTAAACTGGTGATCCCTTGACGCCTCTAGAACATGTCCTACCAACCGATCCCTTCTTCCGGTCAAGCTGTGCCACAAACTTCTCTTCTCCCCAATCCTATTCAATACTTCCTCATTAGTTATGTGATCTACCCATCTAATCTTCAGCATTCTTCTGTAGCACCACATTTCGAAAGCTTCTATTCTCTTCTTGTCAAAACTATTTATCGTCCATGTTTCACTTCCATACATGGCTACACTCCATACAAATACTTTCAGAAACGACTTCCTAACACTTAAATCTATACTCGATGTTAACAAATTTCTCTTCTTCAGAAACGCTTTCCTTGCCATTCACAGTCTACATTTTATATCCTCTCTACTTCGACCATCATCAGTTATTTTGCTCCCCAAATAGCAAAACTCCTTTACTACTTTGTCTCATTTCCTAATCTAATTCCCTCAGCATCACCCGACTTAATTCGACTACATTCCATTATCCTCGTTTTGCTTTTGTTGATGTTCATCATATATCCTCCATTCTAGACGCTATCCATTCCATTCAACTGCTCTTCCAAGTCCTTTGCTGTGTCTGACAGAATTACAATGTCATCGGCGAACCTCAAAGTTTTAATTTCTTCTCCATGGATTTTAATACCTACTCCGAATTTTTGCTTTGTTTCCTTTACTGCTTGCTCAATATACAGATTGAATAACATCGGGGAGAGGCTGCAACTCTGTCTTACTCCCTTCCAAACAACTGCTTCCCTTTTATGTCCCTCGACTCTTATAACTGCCATCTGGTTTCTGTACAAATTGTAAATAGCCTTTCACTCCCTGTATTTTACCCCTGCCACCTTTAGAATGTGAAAGAGAGTATTCCAGTCAACATTGTCAAAAGCTTTATCTAAGTCTACAAATGCTAGAAACGTAGGTTTGCCTTTCCTTAATCTTTCTTCTAAGATAAGTCGTAAGGTCAGTATTGCCTCACGTGTTCCAGTATTTCTACGGAATCCAAACTGATCTTCCCCCAGGTCGGCTTCTACCAGTTTTTCCATTCGTCTGTCAAGAATTCGTGTTAGTATTTTGCAGTTGTGGCTTATTACACTGGTAGTTCGGTAATTTTCACATCTCTCAACACCTGCTTTCTTTGGGATTGGAATTATTACACTCCTGGAAATGGAAAAAAGAACACATTGACACCGGTGTGTCAGACCCACCATACTTGCTCCAGACACTGCGAGAGGGCTGTACAAGCAATGATCACACGCACGGCACAGCGGACACACCAGGAACCGCGGTGTTGGCCGTCGAATGGCGCTAGCTGCGCAGCATTTGTGCACCGCCGCCGTCAGTGTCAGCCAGTTTGCCTTGGCATACGGAGCTCCATCGCAGTCTTTAACACTGGTAGCATGCCGCGACAGCGTGGACGTGAACCGTATGTGCAGTTGACGGACTTTGAGCGAGGGCGTATAGTGGGCATGCGGGAGGCCGGGTGGACGTACCGCCGAATTGCTCAACACGTGGGGCGTGAGGTCTCCACAGTACATCGATGTTGTCGCCAGTGGTCGGCGGAAGGTGCACGTGCCCGTCGACCTGGGACCGGACCGCAGCGACGCACGGATGCACTCCAAGACCGTAGGATCCTACGCAGTGCCGTAGGGGACCGCACCGCCACTTCCCAGCAAATTAGGGACACTGTTGCTCCTAGGGTATCGGCGAGGACCATTCGCAACCGTCTCCATGAAGCTGGGCTACGGTCCCGCACACCGTTAGGCCGTCTTCCGCTCACGCCCCAACATCGTGCAGCCCGCCTCCAGTGGTGTCGCGACAGGCGTGAATGGAGGGACGAATGGAGACGTGTCGTCTTCAGCGATGAGAGTCGCTTCTGCCTTGGTGCCAATGATGGTCGTATGCGTGTTTGGCGCCGTGCAGGTGAGCGCCACAATCAGGACTGCATACGACCGAGGCACACAGGGCCAACAGCCGGCATCATGGTGTGGGGAGCGATCTCCTACACTGGCCGTACACCACTGGTGATCGTCGAGGGGACACTGAATAGTGCACGGTACATCCAAACCGTCATCGAACCCATCGTTCTACCATTCCTAGACCGGCAAGGGAACTTGCTGTTCCAACAGGACAGTGCACGTCCGCATGTATCCCGTGCCACCCAACGTGCTCTAGAAGGTGTAAGTCAACTACCCTGGCCAGAAAGATCTCCGGATCTGTCCCCCATTGAGCATGTTTGGGACTGGATGAAGCGTCGTCTCACGCGGTCTGCACGTCCAGCACGAACGCTGGTCCAACTGAGGCGCCAGGTGGAAATGGCATGGCAAGCCGTTCCACAGGACTACATCCAGCATCTCTACGATCGTCTCCATGGGAGAATAGCAGCCTGCATTGCTGCGAAAGGTGGATATACACTGTACTAGTGCCGACATTGTGCATGCTCTGTTGCCTGTGTCTATGTGCCTGTGGTTCTGTCAGTGTGATCATGTGATGTATCTGACCCCAGGAATGTGTCAATAAAGTTTCCCCTTCCTGGGACAATGAATTCATGGTGTTCTTTTTTCAATTTCCAGGAGTGTATATTCTTCTTGAAGTCTGATGGTATTTCGCCTGTTTTATACATCTTGCTCACCGGATGGTAGAGTTTTGTCAGGACTGGCTCTCCCAAGGCCGTCAGTAGTTCCAATGGAATATTGTCTACTCCGGGGGCCTTGTTTCGACTCAGGTCTTTCAGTGCTTTGTCAAAATCTTCACGCAGTATCGTATCTCCCATTTCATTTTCATCTACATCCTCTTCCATTTCCATAATATTGTCCTCAAGTACATCGCCGTTGTATAGACCCTCTATATACTCCCTCCACCTTTCTGCTTTCCCTTCTTTGGTTAGAACTGGGTTTCCATCTGAGCTCTTGTTGTTCATACAAGTGGTTCTCTTATATCCAAAGGTCTCTTTCATTTTCCTGTAGGCAGTATCTATCTTACCCTTAGTGAGATATGCCTCTACATCTTTACATTTGTCCTTTAGCCATCCCTGCTTAGCCAGTTTGCACTTCCTGTCGATCTCATTTTTGAGACATTTGTATTCCTTTTTGCCTGCTTCACTTACTGCATTTATATATTTTCTCCTTTCATCAATTAAATTCAATATTTCTTCTGTTACCCAAGGATTTCTACTAGCCCTTGTCTTTTTACCTACTTGATCCTCTGCTGCCTTCACTACTTCATCCCTCAAAGCTACCCATTCTTCTTCTACTGTATTTCTTTCCCCCATTCCTGTCAATTGTTCCCTTATGCTCTCCCTGAAACTCTGTACAACCTCTGGTTCTTTCAGTTTATCCAGGTCCCATCTCCTTAAGTTCCCACCTTTTTGCAGTTTCTTCAGTTTTAATCTACAGGTCATAACCAATAGATTGTGGTCAGAGTCCACATCTGCCCCTGGAAATGTCTTACAATTTAAAACCTGGTTCCTAAATCTCTGTCTTACCATTATATAATCTATCTGATACCTTTTAGTATCTCCAGGGTTCTTCCATGTATACAACCTTCTTTCATGTTTCTTAAACCAAGTGTTAGCTATGATTAAGTTGTGCTCTGTGCAAAATTCTATCAGGCGGCTTCCTCTTCCATTTCTTAGCCCCAATCCATATTCACCTACTACGTTTCCTTCTCTCCCTTTTCGTACTACCGAATTCCAGTCACCCATGACTATTAAATTTTCGTCACCCTTCACTATCTGAATAATTTCTTTTATTTCATCATACATTTCATCAATTTCTTCGTCATCTGCAGAGCTAGTTGGCATATAAACTTGTACTACTGTAGTAGGTGTGGGCTTCGTATCTATCTTAGCCACAATAATGCGTTCACTATGCTATTTGTAGTAGCTTACCTGGTGTTTACGGAAAGTGACGAATTCTCCCCGTATCCGCACTCAGCACGTGCAGTGCCTGCCCGTCTTTAATCAATATACACGGTCCAGTCACAATAATGTGATCAACTCATATGCCTTACGTCAACGTCGAATAACCAGACGGCAGATGCAAGCACTAGCAGCGGAGGGTATATAAGGCGAGTCGGCGCGACCCGGAAAACAGTGCAGTCGTTGCCGTAATGTGGAAAAGGGGCGATTTATATGACATCCAAAAGTGTATGATCATTGATTTTTGGGCTAAGGGTGAAAGCATTTCCAAAACGGATTATTTGTAAACTATTCGCGTGCCGCTGTGATTGAAGTACACAGGGTACGGCAAAATGGCGCTGTCCAAAACCGCCACGGAGGCAACTGTGGTGCACCATGGGCCATAGATGACAAAGGGGAACAGCGGCTGCGAATATGTTTACGGGCAAATAGACGTGCAACTGTTGAGCAACTGACCGCCCAAACGATCTTTCATCTGCGACGAAGGCTGGAATTTGTACCGCTACTGGACTTCCACTGAGTGCGACAGGTGGTCTGTTCAGATAAACTACGTTTCGTACTCTATCGAGCAGATGGCCGTTGGCGTGAACGGCGTGAAACGTCTGAAAGCAAACACCCTGCATGTTTGATGGTCTGGTGATTGTTTTCGTCGCACTTCCTGTGTGACGCACAATGGATCAACACAAGCGTGCATCTATCCTTGGGGACCATGTCCACCCCTACATGCAGTCTGTTTTTCCTCGGCACTAAGGCATCTACCAGCAGGACAATGCAGTGTGCGTGCGAGGATCGAACAGCGCCAGGACGAGTTTACCGCACTCTGTGGCCAACCAACTCCCGTAATTTAAATCCTATCGGGAATCTGTGACATCACATCGAGCGGGCTGTTCGCGATATGGATCCTCAACCGAGAAACCTAGCGTAGCTGGCCACGGCTCTAGAGTCAGCGTGGCCCCATGGCCCCATGTCCCTGTCCGTACCTTTCAGAACATCATTTACTCTCTTCCTGTACGTCTCGAAGCCATCCGTACTGCGAACTGTGGTTATTCAGGCTTTTGAAAGGTGGCACATTAATGTGACTGGACAGTCTAACAGTAAAGCGCGCAGTTGCTGGATGGTACCGCTGCTAGGCTTTTACTACACTCCAAAGGCAGCTCACACAATACAAATGCACTAAAATCTACGCATAGACTTAGAGTAAGTTAGTATCCCTTAGCCAACAAAGAAAAATACGCAGATACTATTCACTTCTTCGCAGAAGCACATGAGAACGGAAACTAAGCTAAACGCTACTACTGCTTCTGGAGCGTCAGCTGCAGCCGCCAGAGGTCATTTAGATGCCCGTCTAAATCTTGTGCTTCTTTGATATCAGCTCTTTTAGTGTTGATTCCAATTCTGTTTATGTAACTGGAACACCTGTCTCACATGCTAGTACTTCCTCTCCCTCTCTTTCTACGACATTTTCTTATTCCTTGCAGATATTTTTCGCTTCATGTTCCTGCCATTTCTGCCACTTTTTGGTTATTTAATCTTACTCTGTGCAGAGTTTCCTTATTTATCTGGTAGCACAAATGGTCATGTCCTTGTCTTGAATTTTAATTTCTTAATCTTTTTGAATACTTTGTCATTCATTTCCTTTTTTTAAGTCTGTTCCTGTATCTCTCCATGTATCATTTATCCAATTTTTTTGAACTGCTATTATATATCTTTTTCTGTTCTTATCATTCTCCTGAATCACTTCTATTATTTTGGCTGTCATCCATGGTCTTCTATACACCATTCGTTTTTTCTCAGTACTTTGCGTGCTACATTTACCAGCATGTTAAGGTATTACTACAATTGGTAAGACTGTTTTTTCTTGTACCATATTCCTTTCTTATATCTGGTTCTTGTTTCATTATTATATTTTTTTGCATTCATACCATACTTTCTTCTATACCACAAATTACACTTTGCTAAGACGTGCATAAAAGCTATCTACATCTAGCTCTTCACGAATATACACTCCTGGAAATTGAAATAAGAACACCGTGAATTCATTGTCCCAGGAAGGGGAAACTTTATTGACACATTCCTGGGGTCAGATACATCACATGATCACACTGACAGAACCACAGGCACATAGACACAGGCAACAGAGCATGCACAATGTCGGCACTAGTACAGTGTATATCCACCTTTCGCAGCAATGCAGGCTGCTATTCTCCCATGGAGACGATCGTAGAGATTCTGGATGTAGTCCTGTGGAACGGCTTGCCATGCCATTTCCACCTGGCGCCTCAGTTGGACCAGCGTTCGTGCTGGACGTGCAGACCGCGTGAGACGACGCTTCATCCAGTCCCAAACATGCTCAATGGGGGACAGATCCGGAGATCTTGCTGGCCAGGGTAGTTGACTTACACCTTCTAGAGCACGTTGGGTGGCACCGGATCCATGCGGACGTGCATTGTCCTGTTGGAACAGCAAGTTCCCTTGCCGGTCTAGGAATGGTAGAACGATGGGTTCGATGACGGTTTGGATGTACCGTGCACTATTCAGTGTCCCCTCAATGATCACCAGCGGTGTACGGCCAGTGTAGGAGATCGCTCCCCACACCATGATGCAGGGTGTTGGCCCTGTGTGCCTCGGCCGTATGCAGTCCTGATTGTGGCGCTCACATGCACGGCGCCAAACACGCATACGACCATCATTGGCACCAAGGCAGAAGCGACTCTCATCGCTGAAGACGACACGTCTCCATTCGTCCCTCCATTCACGCCTGTCGCGACACCACTGGAGGTGGGCTGCACGATGTTGGGGCGTGAGCGGAAGACGGCCTAACGGTGTGCGGGACCGTAGCCCAGCTTCATGGAGACGGTTGCGAATGGTCCTCGCCGATACACCAGGAGCAACAGTGTCCCTAATTTGCTGGGAAGTGGCGGTGCGGTCCCCTACGGCACTGCGTAGGATCCTACGGTCTTGGCGTGCATCCGTGCGTCGCTGCGGTCCGGTCCCAGGTCGACGGGCACGTGCACCTTCCGCCGACCACTGGCGACAACATCGATGTACTGTGGAGACCTCACGCCCCACGTGTTGAGCAATTCAGCGGTTCGTCCACCCGGCCTCCCGCATGCCCACTATACGCCCTCGCTCAAAGTCCATCAACTGCACATACGGTTCACGTCCACGCTGTCGCGGCATGCTACCAGTGTTAAAGACTGCGATGGAGCTCCATATGCCACGGCAAACTGGCTGACACTGACGGCGGCGGTGCACAAATGCTGCGCAGCTAGCGCCATTCGACGGCCAACACCGCGGTTCCTGGTGTGTCCGCTGTGCCGTGCGTGTGATCATTGCTTGTACAGCCCTCTCGCAGTGTCCGGAGCAAGTATGGTGGGTCTGATACACCGGTGTCAATGTGTTCTTTTTTCCATTTCCAGGAGTGTATAATCGCAATCGATTGCGTACTTCCTGTTATCAGCTGGAGCTTTCCATGTGTTCAAATGGTTCAAATGGCTCTGAGCACTATGGGACTTAACATCTGAGGTCATCAGTCCCCTAGAACTTAGAACTACTTAAACCTAACTAACCTAAGGACATCCACGCCTGAGGCAGGATTCGAAGCTGCGTCCGTAGCAGTCACGCGGTTACGGACTGAAGCGCCTAGAACCGCTCGGCCACCGCGGCCGGCTTTCCATCTGTACTTCCTTTTTTATACGCTTCGGAGATTGTTATCACCATGTCACTTTCCTCACAAAAATTAAGGAGACGCTCTGCTCTGCTGTTGGTCATTCCTAATCGAAATCTCCCCAATGTGCTCCTCTCAGAATCACTCCCTACTACGGCTCTGAAATCTCCCATTACGAATATATTATCCTTGCCAGTTGTTATTTTTTTCTTCTGTGTTTTCATATATTTCTGCAATCCCACCATGTGCTGAAATAGGAAGATAAGCTCGTATAATTACTAAGTTGGCTGGTTTTCCAGTTCTTCACATTGTTAATCTATCTTTTACATTTTTAGCTCATTTTGTACCCAGCATGATTGCTGTGTTCTTTCTGCCTTGTTCTTCTCATCTACTATACATTACTCTCATACTACTGAAATCACCTTGCTCTTGATATCTGGTTGCACACAGTCCTAAAATATCAACGTTGTTATCATTCATAATAATTTTCAGTGCTTCTTATTCTACTGCTTTAAGTTGTGTATTTATATTCCATACCTTTCTTCACACCTGTAATATTCATACGCTTATTATCGCAAAATAGGGGGATAATGTCATTGATATAAACACGAGATGGGGTGGTAATCATTAAAACAAAAGAGTTCTTCGTTGCCGGGAGATACACTCCTGGAAATTGAAATAAGAACACCGTGAATTCATTGTCCCAGGAAGGGGAAACTTTATTGACACATTCCTGGGGTCAGATACATCACATGATCTCACTGACAGAACCGCAGGCACATGGACACAGGCAACAGAGCATGCACAATGTCGGCACTAGTACAGTGTATATCCACCTTTCGCAGCAATGCAGGCTGCTATTCTCCCATGGAGACGATCGTAGAGATGCTGGATGTAGTCCTGTGGAACGGCTTGCCATGCCATTTCCACCTGGCGCCTCAGTTGGACCAGCGTTCGTGCTGGACGTGCAGACCGCGTGAGACGACGCTTCATCCAGTCCCAAACATGCTCAATGGTGGACAGATCCGGAGATCTTGCTGGCCAGGGTAGTTGACTTACACCTTCTAGAGCACGTTGGGTGGCACGGGATACATGCGGACGTGCATTGTCCTGTTGGAACAGCAAGTTCCCTTGCCGGTCTAGGAATGGTAGAACGATGGGTTCGATGACGGTTTGGATGTACCGTGCACTATTCAGTGTCCCCTCGACGATCACCAGTGGTGTACGGCCAGTGTAGGAGATCGCTCCCCACACCATGATGCTGGGTGTTGGCCCTGTGTGCCTCGGTCGTATGCAGTCCTGATTGTGGCGCTCACCTGCACGACGCCAAACACGCATACGACCATCATTGGCACCAAGGCAGAAGCGACTCTCATCGCTGAAGACGACACGTCTCCATTCGTCCCTCCATTCACGCCTGTCGCGACACCACTGGAGGCGGGCTGCACGATGTTGGGGCGTGAGCGGAAGACGGCCTAACGGTGTGCGGGACCGTAGCCCAGCTTCATGGAGACGGTTGCGAATGGTCCTCGCCGATACCCCAGGAGCAACAGTGTCCCTAATTTGCTGGGAAGTGGCGGTGCGGTCCCCTACGGCACTGCGTAGGATCCTACGGTCTTGGCGTGCATCCGTGCGTCGCTGCGGTCCGGTCCCAGGTCGACGGGCACGTGCACCTTCCGCCGACCACTGGCGACAACATGGATGTACTGTGGAGACCTCAAGCCCCACGTGCTGAGCAATTCGGCGGTACGTCCACCCGGCCTCCCGCATGCCCACTATACGCCCTCGCTCAAAGTCCGTCAACTGCACATACGGTTCACGTCCACGCTGTCGCGGCATGCTACCAGTGTTAAAGACTGCGATGGAGCTCCGTATGCCACGGCAAACTGGCTGACACTGACGGCGGCGGTGCACAAATGCTGCGCAGCTAGCGCCATTCGACGGCCAACACCGCGGTTCCTGGTGTGTCCGCTGTGCCGTGCGTGTGATCATTGCTTGTACAGCCCTCTCGCAGTGTCCGGAGCAAGTATGGTGGGTCTGACACACCGGTGTCAATGTGTTCTTTTTTCCATTTCCAGGAGTGTATTTTCACGAAATTCCAATCACCTGCTTTCTTTTCCAGATGTGCAAATATTTTGTTGACTGCCATGTACATGGGGAAAAACGACCGACCTAATTAAATGTGATAAATTAGAGTTAGCACGGAAAAAAAATTAGATATTCGTTTTTCCTACGGACTGTTCGAGAGTGGAGAGGTAGAGAAATAATCTAAAGCGGTTTGATGAGCCCTCTGATAAACACTTAAGTGTGAATTACAGAGTTTTTATGTAGATGTAGATACTGTGAGGCTCTCGAACTGAGGAACCTCACTCAATCCCCAGCCGTATCTTGGCTTCCAAGTTCCTTGATCAGTAATGTGAAAATTATTCTCTGTACTCCTCATGGTTTGTGTGATTGGGAAGTAACGTGACGGTATGCTGTTGACTTTCAATTCGCAGTTTTCTGCATTGTGCTGATACTGATTCACTTCTTGTACAGCCGTTTCCAAGCCATGTTGCAAAACTAACACCTCTTTTTTCTACAGAAAAAGGCAGTACTCATTTGGCTTCAAATGAATCTGGTTCCGAATGACAGCACTCTATAACGGACCCTGTCGAGACCTAAAAATGACGCAGGCCAGTGATTTCACTCGCTGGCAAGATGATTGAAGTAGTCCAAACGTTTCAGTAAAATAATTAATTTGATTCGTCTGCAGAAATGAGAATGCTGACGCTACAGCCAGAGGCGTTGCTGAGTAACTTGGTACAACACAATGTGCCAACCAGCTGTGCGGCCTTAACTCACAGCTCAAGATAACCCTCGTGAGTCAATGTGCGAATGAGTGGCTGGAGACGTAAACAACAAGTCACGCCAATTACACTACTGTGGCTAAGGTCACTCTTGTCTCTCCGACAGAATTACAAAGAGTGAGAGACAAGGGCATTTCCTTGTGACTCGTGACCATCTCGTTCGAGGTGAGAATATACCAAATAGTCGTGCTTGAGCGGTATCCCTTCCAATACACCATTAAATTGATTACATTTCATGTTTCGGTAAGAGAGGTGCAATCAGACTTGACGATCACCTTCCTCCCGTTTCAGGGGAGTCTGAGATTACAGTGGCAAACATTTCATAATTCTGGGTGATATTCGGACTCTTCCTAAAATTATTGGGTAGTAGTGTGGTTGGTACAGTCAGTGAATAACCATCAACGTCTATCTAAACTATGGATTTATAAATCTGACTGCTTTATCTCTTCGATAAACTTCACGTTTTAACAAATACTGGTTTCTTAATTTGCTGCCTTTTAAGAACTGCTTAGAACTGCAGGTACACTCTAAGGAAAAAAAAAGTCTTCGAATACCAGTATTTAAGAGAAGACGTGTAGTTGGGCTCAAAGAAGCCGGTGGGAGTCACCGGTGAATCGCTCGATATTTGAATAAGAGTGATGCCACTATTGGACGATGCTGGCGGGACTAGGTAAACCATGGCCGAACACAGCGTAAAGGCCGGCCGGTGTGGCCGAGCGGTTCTAGAAACTTCAGTCTGGAACCGCGCGACTGCTACGGTCCTAGGTTCGAATCTTCGAATCGTGCCTCGGTCATGGATGTGTATTATGTCCTTAGTTAGGTTTAAGTAGTTCTAAGTTCTAGGGGACTGATGACCTCAGATGTTAAGTCCAATAGTGCTCAGAGACATTTGAACAGCGTAAAGAAGAAGTGGTCGACCCAGAGAGATGTTAAAACGTGAGGACCGAGCAATCGTCAGAGAGGGCTCAGTCACAGATTTATCATTATCATCGATCCGAAATGCGACTGATGCTCAAACGACCACAAGGACCATTAATAGGCGGCTCACAGAAAGGGGACTGAGCTCACGGTGCCGACTACCGTTGACATCTGCACACCAACAAGCCCATTTGCAATGGTGCCGGGCACATTCGGCCTGGACTGGATTAGACCCATCTGCAGCGGTGAGTCCCGCTTCGAACTGAGTCCCAGGGACCAGCAAAGACGTAGTTTGAGGCGCCCCGGACGGGGCGGGGAACAGACCTGAATTTCGCTACCATACGGCCCGACAGCCAGGAGTGGAGGTCGGGGAGACATTTCATTCCATAGTCATAGTCTTTCACCCCTTTTATCGTCATCTGTGCCAGCCTTACAACACAGTGGTACGTCGACGATATTCTACGCCCCATTTTGTTGCCCTTTATGGCAAACCATTCTAGGCTTACATTTCAGCAAGAAACTGCCCGCTCACACACAGCGAGAGTTTCCACTGCTTGTCTTCGTGCTTTCGTGCTTGTCAAGCACTAGCTTGGCTAGCAAGATCGCCGGATCTCTCTCCAGTTGAGAACGTTTGGAGCTTTATGGACAGGAATCTGAACCAACTCGAGATTTTGACGATCTAACGCGCCAATTGGACAGAATTTGGCTCGATATCCCAAAGGAGGAATCCAACAACTTTCTCAATCAAAGTCAGGTAGAATAAATGCTTTCATACGGTCCAGAGATGGCCAATGCGTTGTTGACTTGCTCAACTGGTGAAGTTCTTTCTCTTGAATGAATCATCCAATTGTTCTCAAACTATAATGGTTTGTTTGTTTGTACGTGAACACCATATCTACCTGTTTTCGTCCCATGTGGATAATTTTTTCTCTGAGAATGTATTTGTTCCTTGACTGGTGTTTTCTATTTAATCAAAAACATGTTATTAATTTCAGCTGTACTCTTCCCGTAGTGGAGAGAGCGTAGGTAAGCTGTCGTGTGTTCTACATGCAGGCCATAATCACCATCAGCATCATCGCCATCATGTAGAATTTGCTATGCTCTTCCTTCTGAGATGCCTATGGCGTCAGCCGTTTTGTGAATCGATCAAGACCAGATTGTGGACTTTCTTGACGTTTTCGTCTGCGGCTATAGTAATACAGCTCTTTGAAAATCAGCCACCTGTTTCTTAATTCTGACTCTGGACACTCCTGTTTCTCTTGTGCCTAAGCTTCACCTTGATCAGTAATCTTTCCGACATCCTGTTCTCAGATATTGTCTCATTTATCAATTATGCTTAATATGTGGGTACTCGGGTACTGAGGAATAACTCAGCTTTACGGACGGATCCAAAGTCAAGCTATTCAGACAAATAACCGTGGAATGAACGATGTTTTATGTTCTGCGGTCTAATGGTTTCACATAGTTTACGGTCTCAGTACGGTATGTTTTGCGAAGTGAGACTAACATAGAGTTGTGTACTAAATTTCTTATTGCTGTACTTCACACTCGGCTGAGCATTTTTTCGTGTCACGAAAAATCAGTGGTGTGATCTCAGTTTTTATATCCTTGGACATGGCCAAGTAGGTGAAGAAGCGCAACAGTTTCAACTGAAATTAGAAAATTATCACACATGACGTAAAAAGTATAAATGTTCACACAGTCTGTTGTTATCGTCAGTAACATTTAGGGATTGTTATGTTTTAAGCAACCAGCCTAGGTTGTTAAAAAACTAACTTTATCACAGTGGTGTCTCTTTTTGTGACATGTATCAACGACTTGAATGAACTCAAGCACTCCACCATTCTATAACGTCCATCGAATACATCGAGGCAAACCTGAATTCTTTCTATCGACATCCACGAAGGAATTTCAGAAGCTAATTTGTATCACAATAATAGTCTGCACACAAATATTGTCTTCACACATCTGTTCTTTATCGTTAAAACTGTCTTAGTGTATATTAAAGTGGACAAGTAGTATTATTTAAAGTTATGAGTTTGTGTTAAAAAACTGTGTTTTACTGGTATTTTATAGAAATAAAGATGATACCTTCAAAGGGAAATTGCACGTAACTTTATCTTCTTCTTTGGAAAGGAAGAAGAAAGATGGGAGAAGTTTGAGAGCAATGGTTACGGAAAAGTCGGAAAGACAAATTTATATGAACGTTTACATAATTTAATTTAGGAGAACTTTTGTATCTAAAACACCCTGATTCTTCTGTTATTCCATAGATTTAATTCCTAATATTAGTACTGCTAGAATGGCACTGTTGACGGCTGACTTGTGCACATTGCTCTGGTGCCTGTTGCAAATAGATTCGTTCGAGAAGAGTCCAGAATGCTTCCATCACGCATCAGAAAACCGGTGTCACTGCGCATGCGCAGCAAGGAACATTATTTTAGCTAACGGAAATTTTCTCACTGCTCGAACGCATATTTCGTCTATTTATTTGTAGCGCTAGTTGTCAATCCCAAATTTATGTCCAACCCATTTTCGATCCTATCGTTCCAAAACTAAAATGCCGTATTTGGCAGTTTTCGTATTACGACTTGGGCACTAAGAATATACTATGCATATATACACTGAAGTCTCAAAGGTCTACCTAAAGGAAATTGTGTTTTGTGTAATCTAATGTAGTTAAAATCGGGAAATATGACATCACTGTATAAAAGTGTTATCTTGATTCTATCTCTGTTTACAGTTACGAATAAAGGTACTTTTACAGAAAAAATGGTTCAAATGGCTCTGAGCACTATGAGACTTAACATCTGTGGTCATCAGTCCCCTAGAACTTAGAACTACTTAAACTTAACTAACCTAAGGACATCACACACATCCATGCCCGAGGCAGGATTCGAACCTGCGATCGTAGCAGTCGCGCGGTTCCGGACTGAGCGCCTAGAACCGCTAGACCACCGCGGCCGGCGTACTTTTACAGTTTTATACATCACGAATCTTACACTTGCAGTTGTATAATAGTCATAAAATACCTCCAGAAATGATTGGAAACAAGTACACTGTTCTAGCAATGCACAACGTGTCTGTACTGTTATTTCTCATTTAGTTCTCCAAATCTTTTTCGGAGAAGTTATGCACGAGCTGATGTAGGCAATAGGTGTAATATGATATGCGAAACGTCGTGATAGATGATGATGACATAGTGTGATGAAAATTCATGTATACATCACGCCAACAAATACTGACACAATTATATGTACTGATAGCGTGCAACATTATGTTGCAATTTCAAATTCCCATACCCTCTCTCCCTTTCTCAAAGATTTTGTATTGTTGGTTATGTTTTTTATTCCTCCATTTGTTATTTTCATGTTTATTTGATTTAATACGTAAAACAATACAATGTAAAAACAATTATCAAGCAATATGCCTTTCAGATTCTCACTAAACTACGAAAATCCTTCGTATTTTATGTACGTTGGCAAGTTTTATATTTCAACTAACGGAGAAACCCGGCGTTGCCGAAGTGTTTATTTGTAGTTGTGCGCCCACGTCCATACCACACAGCGTGTGGCATTGTGCTTAATGTTTATGACGTCGTCGTACAATGACACAATTTTGCAGCTGCATTTAGTGATATGTGTGAATACTGTATGTGAAATGTGTTGCGAATACAGTTAATAGTAAAAAAATAATAAATTACAACTGAGGAGGCTAGCCCCACTAAGACTGCTACGCGCGAGGGTGAATCTTGCAGCTTCGCAGGGGCAGAAAAATTTCTTCTGTCTGTTTCTGGCTGCCTGGCCTGCTGCGTAGGCGCCTGCAGGCGGGCGACTGGCCTCAGAAGTGTGCCAAGTGGCTGCCAACCCGCAAAGCCTCGAGCTACCTCGGAGGTTTTCTATGTAAGGTACATTTTCTAAATTCTTAGTAAACATGGAGGGTGCCACCGAGGGTTTTGCCGAACTAGAGGGAAAGGGGGGGGGGAGTATTAGACCAACTATTTGCCGTTATATTCACGCATGTGTCAATTTTGCACAGGAGGGCATGAAACGGAACTGGGAAAAAATAAGGCCACTTTGCTGCTTCAGATCATGTTCAGATTTCGTCGATTGGTTCTGAACAGTTGCTAGTGGTTATATATCCTGTACACTAGAACAAAAAGTATGGTCGCACTGAGTTCCAAGGGGTGAGATCACATTCAGTGCGGTTTCAGCCCTGTGTTGCGCGTCGAGAACGGCTGAATCGACCAGGAGGTATCAACGTCTTCCTATTGCTCATCGCCCTGCGAACTGTCCTTCTCGACTGTGAAATAACTGGAATCAACACCCCAAGCATCTTTCTGTTTCGATTCTGAGCGGCGGTGTGTCTGAAACGTTATACGAGGCCATCCGTACGAAACTGCTTGATTTCAACGTTGGGCGTGGCGGTTCTGACTTCCATCACAAAGGCTTCAAAGAAGAGGTTGGAATGAGGATAAGAGGAGCTGTAACGACTTTACCACCGTGTAACACGTCCATGGCGGCGCTGTATGGGATTGTGGTGCAATTTGGTGCCAATATGACATCACGAAGCCACCTTACAGCTCACAAGAACTTCTGAGCGCTGGCCCTTTGTCGCACGTGCCGACATCTTGCTGTTTGAAGCGTCGCCGATCCCGACGGTGACGTCACAGGGCGCCACGCTTTTGCACCGCTAGAGGGAAAGATTATAGACACCTCTGAGCCAGTTTTAAAACTTATGCGTTGGAATGGGAGGCAATTGCGGTGTTTCGAAAAAAATGATCCTTTAATTCTCTTTTGCAGTATATCTGTGTATGAAAATACTAGTAACCAACAGTTTATTTTTTATATTTTTAGGAAATATATAAGTAGTTTAAGTGAACTGTAAACTCAATAAAAAGCTCATTTGTGACTAGTGATCTCATTGTAAACTCCAGAATTGCAAGACTGAAACTGATTAGCTTAGTAATCTCTTGCAGTCTGTCAGCAGTAGAATAAGATACCACTGAATATGTCCAGCGGAATCGTGCAACAGTTGATCAAATGTCCACTGGTAGAAAAAGATATGATTATGACATTGAGCTGACAGACACAAAGCAATCAAATTTGTGCTTAAATGTGCTTAACAGTAATTGCAGACTAGATAACAATTACGTCGTGAGGAGAAATATTAATAACAATAATGAGGACAGTAATAAAATTTTCAGTCACAACATACATTACGTAACCTGGGAACAGGTGTTATAAAATAACGGTAACGAAACGTTCGACTAATTTTCCTGTAGTTACAAATATTTCTTCTAAGTTGTATTACCAGCTAAAATAAAGTCAAATACCTTCTGACACAGGACATAAGGAAATCATCAGAAAGTCGTAGAGTGCATGATGTAGCAACAAAACAAAATACTACTTTGAAGCCATGTATAATAAGCTACAGAGGGATATACTCGAAAGTTATGGTAGCAGGATAAATCTTAGTAAATGACTCATTTATCGAACAACGAAACTACAAAATTAAATCAGTGTGAAAAGTTGTTAATAAGAATGCAGAAAGAAATAAAGTAAATCAAAGTTAACTCCTCATAAGAAGTTGAAGGAAAAACTGTTGAAGATCCGATACAGATCGCTAATACGTTTAATGAATATTATACAAACGTAGCATAACATTTAAAGACGAATGTAATATAAATGACAATATGAAAGTCTTCCAAAGGTAAAATACCATGTTTCCGTATCCTTTGAGCATAACAGAAGTAAGAAACGCAGTCAGTAATCAAAAAATAAAATATCCTCTTGTCTTTTTGATATCCCAGGTCAGGTTATTAAGCAAAGAATCTAGTTAGTGCTATAAATGGTTTCAGAAAAACCAAATCTATTACAACAGCTCTTGAAGCGAGTTCTTAACGCTATACGTCGACATGAATAAGTCTGGGACTACTTGTAGGCTCTCCTAAAGTATTTTATTTGATTAATAACGATCTTCTACTAAGAAAATTATACGAATATGATATCCTTGGCATGGCACCCTTTTAAGACGTGCCTTTCTGACAAACATGTATGTTAGAAATATAACATGAAAATAAAAATTGATTTTCAAAATACCGGAAAGTTAAGGAGTACCTTAAGGTCTTACGTTAAGCTCTCAGTTATTCCTGACTTTCGTAAATAATATAACACACCACTTGCCAGCGGCAAAGCCAGTGTTTAATGGACACAATGAAGCTAATTTACCGCAGAAGTTACCTGTCATAGTAGAAAATGCAATAAGATGGCTTGAAGATAATTACACGGTGGTAAACGAAGAAAACAGACCTTACCGAAGAATCTTAGATGCATAAGAATAAAAACCAGAAGCAATAGAATCCTATAATTAGGATGTGTGTTCTTGCCTTTCATATAAGTAATGCTTCTGCTGCTGCTTATCTGTTCTGATTATTTCAGTACGGTCGGGGACGCAGTAAGTAGTCAAAGTGTTTATATGAAATAGAAGATGGAGAAGTAAAGGCAAAGGATGGGTGGGAAATCGTGACTTCCAGCCGCACAGGGCACTGTGGTAATGAAATGCCGAAAGTTGAAAACTGTGCTCGGGCAGGACTCGAAACCGAATGTTCAGCTTCTCTATAACAGTTGCCTTAATCGTCTTTTTTAAAATCTCATTTTGTTCTATATTGTTCGTTGAATTTGTTCGGGGCGGAGGTCCGTTGACACCCGTTCAGGTTCTTTGTTGATCCGTTCGCTCAGTTTTTTATTACGGAGGGTAGCTAACCCTCCGACCGTGCCGTCTCGGTCATCCGGACACGCTTTCTGTTCGACCCAAATTTTCTGTCTATCGCATGGAAGCAGAGCATCCGGATGGGAGTCCGGGCTGGAAACAAATTTCAGTTTCCACCATTGCAGTACCACGGTGCCCTATGCGACTGGAAGTCATGTTTTCCCACCCATCCTTTCCCTTTACACCCCCATCCTCTATTTCATGCACCAGCTGCTTCATCGCGAGTGGTGTCTGTTCTTTCAAATGGCTCTGAGCACTATGGGACTTAACATCTGAGGTCATCAGTCCCCTAGAACTTAAAACTACGTAAACCTAACTAACCTAAGGACATCACACACATCCATGCCCGAGGCAGGATTCGAACCTGCGACTGTAGCGGACGCGCGGTTCCAGACTGAAGCGCCTAGAACCGCTCGGCAACAACCGCCGGCCGTCTGTTCTTTCAGACCGTCAACAAATTTGAGTGTGTGAAGCGATGGGATGGAACGATATCAGTGTATGTATGTGTGTGTGTGTGTGTGTGTGTGTGTGTGTGTGTGTGTACTCTAGAGAAGTGATGAGATGTGTGGAAGAATTAGGAGATAAAATATTTATTGTAATTATCTACAGTCTGTGTATTGTGTACCAATTTAGATATGTCTTGGCGGACCATTGTTCAATATGAACAAAAAGATGGGTGGCTTGCCGAACCCAGATGTCTATGTAGTCCTGGCAGCAGTTACTTGTTGCTATTTGCCATTTGCCGAACGCCGTTACGGTCGTCCACCTGGCCAGGTGTACGCTGCGGACCACGTCCAGGTGCTCGCTGTTGACGGAAGGAGAGAATTCTGGAGACACAGTGACCAACTGAGTAGGCCAACGGGCCAGCCAGCCGCCAGCCGCACCTGGACAGGGCGCTGACCCTGATCTGCTGGCGACAACAACATATGGCTTCACCTAGAGAAGCAGAAGAAAAAGCGACTGTCGCTCTTGAATCTCGTCGGAAATACCTGTGGCCGCTACCGCAGGGCAGTGAAACGGCATTAGGCGCGAAGGTAGCATTTTCGTAGCCTGGTGGCTGAATAGTTTTACACCAGTATTTGGGCGAGAATGTCCGTCCCTGTCGCTGAGGAATCAGCGTGCCTGACGGCCGTGGGGAGAGCCCGGGTTCAGTTCCCGGTACTGCCCGAGCGTTTTCCTAAGTGGAGAACTGCAGCAGGATGCACTCAGCCTCGTGACGCCAATTGGATGAGAAGCAGTGGCTCCGAGGTTCAGAAAGGTCGCAGTGGCAGAGAGAGCGGTGTGATGACACAGTGCCCCTCCATATTACAACCATGTAACTCCAAGGGAGAATCCGGGTTCATTTCCCCGGTACTGCCCGAGAGTTTACAAGGATACGAAAGATTCTCACAAGCAATCCCTGAGCATCAGACTGTGTACCAACTTGATGCGAAATTTTTCCTCCGTAATTCATGAATGAGGTTCTGTGGTACTGTTTACGGTTATCTATTTTGTTGCGTGACGAAGTTAAGATCTCACCCCTTGGTGCTGTTAGAGGGCAGTAACCTATGTGTTTTACAGCCATGACACCTGTGCTCTAACAAATCAGACACAACTCTTCACTGCACAAATTCTTCTTACAAGCATCCACTCGAAACCGATCCGTACTACGTTGAGGAGACGAAAAGGGATACACCTTTATTTCGCTTTAACAAAACTTGTGAGTATGAGTCATAATGTTCTAGTTCGAAATGAACAGGTATCACTACAGACACGTACTGCTGATTTTCTTCTGTAATAAACGCTGAAATGTATTTTGTGACCATTGATTGATCCCAATACGTAGAATAACCGTTTAAGCAGGCGTACGACCAACATACACGGTTTTGCGCTTTCCGTTTCTGATGACTAGCTGAGGTGATTGCTAGATCATATAACAAGATTTGATAGTTCTAGAATATAAAAGTGTGATTTAGCAATGAATGTAGGGTCTAGTACGTCAAAAGAAATGAAATATTTGTTCTCTGAAGCTTGGAAAATCAGGGTACGTTACTAGGACTGACCATACTGGAGAGGTGTGGTTCTCTTGCTCTTCTGCGGTCTTTGAAGCAGCCCGGAGAGGAGTCACAGTAAAATGTGTAATCCAAATTATGATGCGGATGGTGGGTTTCATATACTGGGTGTTCAAACTAACAAGTAAGATACAGGTCACAAAAACAAATGTATTTCGTAAAAGAACCATATTTCGTGAGCTCTGACCATGCGTATGTACCACACGGGTGGAGCAGATAAAATCTGTTGTTGTACTACGAGAGTCCTGGCCACGGGATCAAATGACCACGCACCTCGCCTTGAATATGTACACTGGTTCTTGCAGTAGGCTAATGAACACCCTCTTTTTTCCTTTTTTTTTAAAAAAAAGCTGTTATGCTTACAGATGATGCTCAATTTACTCGGGAAGGCATAACAACAGTTACAATTCGCATGTATGGTCAGATGAAAACCGACACATTACAGATAAGCGAGATTATCAGAGACGTTTTGCAGAAAACATGTGGGCCGGTATCGTGGGCGACTACGTACATGGGTCTTACATGTTGGCTGCTCGACTCAAATGGTCAATGTACAGAGTGTTCTTGGACGTTCACCTGCTAACTTTATTGGAGGAGGTGCTCCTAAATATCGGAAGGACAATGTGGTTTCAGTATGATGGGGACCATGTGCCCTTTGTAGAACCAGTCCGAGCAGCAGTAACCAGTACTTATGGCAATTGGTAGATCTGCCGGAGAGGAGCTGCATATTGTCCTGCAAGATCGCCGGACCTCACCCCAGTGGACTTCTGCCCCTGGGCTACATAAAAGCCGAGGTGTATTCTGCACCTGTTGACTCAGTGGCGGAATTGGTTGCGAGGATTATTGCAGCGGTCACACAAATGCAGAACACACCACGCATTGAAACTTCCTGGCAGATTAAAACTGTGTGCCGGACCGAGACTCGAACGCAGGACCTTTGCCTTTCGCGGGCAAGTGCTCTATCAACTGAGCTGCCCAAGCGTGACTCACGACCCGCCCTCACAGCTTTAATTCCGCCAGTACTTCGTCTCCTACCGTCCAAACTTCACAGAAGTTCTCCTGCGAAGCTTGCAGAACTAGCACTCCTGGAAGAAAGGATATTGCGGAGATATAGCTCTGCCACAGTCTGGGGGAAGTTTGTAGAATAAAATTTTCACTGAGCTCCGGGTAGCTCAGTTGGTAGAGCACTTGCCAGCGAAAGGCAAAGGTCCTGATGGTTCAAATGGCTCTAAGCACTATGGGACTAAGTCTCCTAGACTTAGAACTACTTAAACCTAACTAACCTAAGGACATCACTTACATCCATGCTCGAGGCAGGATTCGAACCTGCGACCGTAGCAGCAGCGCAGTTCCGGACTGAAGCGCCTAGAACCGCTCGGTAACACCGGCCGGCACAAAGGTCCTGAGTTCGAGTCTTGGTCCGGCACACAGTTTTAATCTGCTAGCAAGTTTCATAACAGCGCACACTCTGCTGCAGAGTGAAAATTTCATTCTGGGCACCACACGTTATTCAGCAAACACAGAACTGCCTGCTACGTCGATAATAGGATGTGCGCTGAGGTTAATGGCCGCGCGGTATTAGCCGAGCGGACTAAGGCGCTGCAGTCATGGACTGTGCGGCTGGTCCCGGCGGCGGTTCGAGTCCTCCCTCGGGCATGAGTGTGTGTGCTTGTCCTTAGGTTGATTTAGGTTAAGTAGTGTGTAAGCTTAGGGACTGATAACCTTA
Organism: Schistocerca piceifrons; assembly: GCF_021461385.2. Taxonomy (NCBI): domain Eukaryota; kingdom Metazoa; phylum Arthropoda; class Insecta; order Orthoptera; family Acrididae; genus Schistocerca; species Schistocerca piceifrons. The sequence continues at coordinate 820,359,945 of NC_060138.1, forward strand.
GCAGTTAAGTCACATAATATTTCACACATATTGCTGGCTGAGGTTAATGGTGCTCACTGCGAGCACTTCCTGTGATGTAATAGCGATCAGAACAATAAAGCAATGAAAAAAGTTTACCACCATTTTATTTTCAATTAAACACAATAACCTCCTGCATACTCAGTACTCCAACAATATGCGTTTCCGACACATGATTGCTTTACGAAATATATTTGTTTCTGTCTCCGTCATCATCCCTGTTAATCTGGGAACTCAGTTTGTGAACACCCTGTAGACAAAGCTTCGTCACAAGTGAAATTCATTTGAGGTGTCAGAAAAACAGAACAAACAGGAAGTCGTACTCTCGACAACCGAACGACACTTGGAATAATTCATCAAGCGAGTCACAAAAGAGCAAATAACTACTAAGCGAAAGTCAACTGTATCTACTTCGCAATGTATGAGCAGTGACAAAAACGGAAACAACAACCCACTAAATATCATAGCTGCGAAAGATACCATAGAAGAAACGAAAGAAAGAAGCAGGAATACTGCAAGCGTAGCAAGACAGAAGCAAATTAAGGCGAATGATTGAATCTAATGGTATCGGCCATTGGATTTTAAACATCGCTCTGTAAACTGGAAACTAGGAGAGTGCAAAATAGATGAGGAAATAGGTAACTGAAAAATTGTAATGTGTAATGACACGTTGGAGGCTATTAGCACACACCAGAGTTTCAAAAAGAAAGAAAAATCCGATGATCTTCATCCCGAACTTTAAAAACAACCACTCATAAGATATTGCGTTAGCAGAGGGAGAAGACGAAGAACCACGCAGATCTGGCAGATTATCAAGAACGCGGTGGTTGTCGAGTGCGAAAAATTTTAATTTGTTCTTCAGGAAGTAGCAACTGCCTTACGAAAGTGTCCGGCCGTATTTCACTTGGTCAATATCTGTTCATTTGAAAACCTATTGTACTCGATGCACGGATCACCACCAGTACTGTCATATGACTATAAAAAATATTTTCTGAAACCGCTCACGACAAATACCAAGAAGGTTCCAAGAAGCGGAGGACTTCGTTCCCAATCCTCGTCCATTTCTAGCTTATGTCTCGTCTTTGATACGGGGATTAATTCCTATCTTTCTTTGAACCGGCTAACTGCAAGTCGATGAACTCGTACAAAACTGACAACCATCTACAGCTGCGGATGCAGGTGGCGATCGTCTGCAGCTGGCCAAATAGCTGAAGAACAAGCAGTTGCGGTATCAGTTACCTCACTAGCTGAAAACATCCTTCATGTCTGTATGCACAGTCTTCTCAGAAATGAAAACCTGAAAAGTATAATCCAAACTCTTATTTTTGCGGACATCTGCTAATAAGTGGTGCAGTACTAACACTACCGTAACTGTACTGCTCTGCAAATTTTAAGGACGAGATAGGTAAAGTGATATATTACCCTCTCGGTGGAAATGAATGAAGGTGAGGGAGATTGCTGCCAGATGCGGGAGCATCTGACCAACGTGAGAATTGTAACTATTGTAATGCCTTCCCTAGTAAACTGGACCTCATCTGTAAACATAACAACTTAAAAAAATAGAAAGGAAAAAAGAGGGTGTTCATTAGCCTATTGCAAGAACCAGTGTACATATTCAAGGCGAGGTGCGTGGTCATCTGATCCCGTGGTCAGGACTCTCGTAGTACAACAACAGATTTTATCTGCTCCACCCGTGTGGTACGTACGCATGGTCAGAGCTCACGAAATATGGTTGCTTTACGAAATACATTTATTTTTGTGACCTGTATCTTCCTTGTTAGTTTGAACACCCAGCATATGAAATCCACCATCCGCACCATAATTTGGATAATTTGACTCCTCTCTGGGCTGCTTCAAAGACCGCAGAAGAGCAAGAGAACCACACCTCTACAGTATGGTCAGTTCTAGTATCGCACCCTGATTTTCCAAGCTTCAGAGAACGCCAGAGATCTCCCAGTCGTGCACAGAAAGTTGAACTTCACATTGTGTGAGGTCAACGTGACTATAGCGCAAAATGATGCTGGCCCCGCAGCACCAGCCAGTTGAAGGAACGGCAAAAGACAGATTGTGTCAGTCATCGAGCAGTTACGGTGCATTGCGGTGGTGTTCGTCATTACAACATGTCCTGGAGACAACATGTGGACGACTTCACACGGGGGAGAATTATCGGGAAACTAACAGGAATGAAATGCGACGAGGGTAGCCCAGGAGTTCGGTATTGCTCACAGAAGGGTTTCACATGCATGGGGAGCCTTTCGAATCACAGACACTTCTTCCCAAAGGACTGGAGGAGTTGGTCAACCGCTGTCAACTACATTGCGCAACATGTAAGAAGGGACCTATGTCGGACAGCAGATGCAGTGGTAACCATGTTCAACAGAACTGAAAGGCACGCAATCTCACGCCCCACAATGGCAAGGCGACAGCATAACGGTGGTCTCTTTGTCTGAAGACCAGGACGTTGCGTTTCATTGACACACGCATATCGGCTACACGGTCTGCGATGGTGCCAAGAGCATAGCGATTGGCTCCACGGGGTATGGCTTCGCGTGATCTTCTCGGATGAGAGGAGATCCATTCTAAGTAGCGACTCTGAATGTAGTCTCATATGACGAGAGGTTGAAACACCCAAAGCATCCAGGAATTTTGCAGAAATTGATCGTTTTGGTTGTCCATGTTTAATAGTGTGAGGAAGCATAATGTTGCAAGGGAATTGACACCCAAATCTTTGAACACGGTACAGTCACCTGTGAACGTTATTGTGATACTTGTGAGGTAAGGGGCGAGTTGTGGCGCCCTGGAAATATTATATGTTCGGAATTGGGGAGGCCACGCAAGACGCTCGTCAAACCCGGGGCCCGGCAGCAGACACGTGGTGGCAAACGTTAGCCGGACGAGAGGGGCAGCCCCAGCGCATCGTCCAGCCGCGTGGCTGGGAATTCCGCTGTGACGAGGACGGGGCTTCGTGTCGATGAAGGAGATGTCTATGCTTGGAGTGCCAAAGATGGCGGACTTTGTGAAACCTTAATGGCAGACATTTCACAGTTCGTATGGAAATTAATAGTAGCCAGATGAATCATGATACCTCTAAAAGAAACGTGTACATTTCCATTATTTTCATGACGATTCTGATGGTGTAATCAGATTTTGAATATCTTTATTAGTTTAAAGTTTAGTGTGTGACGGTAAATTATACAAGTAACACCCAGCAACGAATTTACAAAATATAATTTTGTCGATCGCCGTGTCTTTATAAAGCTATTAGTGTAAACCTAAATTGGTATGAATTACAGGTATATAACTTGAATAGTACATGAGTTATTAGAGGTCAAAGTGGCCGATTACTGCTAATCGCGTCAGGCCATAAGTACTCCTCAGTTACACGATAAAACAATAGCAGAATGCTTATAAATATATTTATTCATCTATGTCTTTGTTTATATCCGATATATACTATTCATGAAGAAATTGGTTAAATATTTACTGTGTTTTGGAAAGCACAGGGACATTAGGCTCCTGGCCAACCTTTTGCTTCTTTTCTTTTGATATATGTTTATTTAATTGTTTATGTATTTAATAATGTGTGTTAGAGCGTGTTTATGGTCCAGGCGTACGAATCTTTATTTAATTTCAAGTATCTAAATGTAAATCCAGTATTTCGAATATGTTTCATTATGAACCCTCTGCCAGGCACTTAAATGTCATTTGCAGAGTATCCATGAAGATGTAGATGTAGATGTTTGTGTGACTGTGCGTTGGCATGAAGACATGGCGCGAGCGCTCTAGCGAATCACAGCGTTCATAAATGGGGAGACTGGATGGAAGCGAGTTTCCGGAGAGGACACAGGTGTGCTGGAGAGTGCGGCACTGGACACGGGGAGTGCTGGACAGGACGGGAAAGGACAGGGAAAGTGCTGGACGGCGCGGCGGACGCACAGTCTCGGGAAAGACAGTGGAGCAGTTTGCGCGTGATCGCAAGAGATAGAAATACTTCGGAGTGCCGACTTGTACTCTTGTGTGATCTGCGTAGCTTCTGCAGTGAAGATGTAGTGTGCTTTTAGAAGTGAATATCTCGCGAGCTATGTTGTCGTTCATAACTAATTACGTGCAGTAGGAATCTATTGTTTCACTGTTATACAACTTATATTTTATTTATTGCTGGACCATCGACACCAATAAGTGTTTTGCAGAAATATACCGCATTCTCAGAAATACTTCTACTATCGTAGTCTTCATTTAAAGTCGTCAAGATTTTATTTAATTGCAATCTTTTCTTTATAAATTTATATGTTACATTTATAATTCGCAATTTCCAAGTGACAGAAACCTTCGACCATTCGATTCATGTGTGTTTTCTTATCGTATACTGTAGACTCAGCAGTATTTGGCCTGTAATGTGGCAGCTACGTATCCCAGCCCATAGACAACGAGACCAGCCAAAACTTCTGATATTGCAACGTTGAGTCGAAGGTTGCATAGTTTTTAGAAAGCCCGCATACTGCATTCCCTCACCTTGTGCATCTTTTCAGGGCTACATTCGGTCCCGGCCTTATTTTTATGGATGACAATGCGCATAAGCATCGAACACCTCAGGTAGAGGGGCGCTTGGAACGAAAGGATGTAAGACGAATGGACAGGCCTGCCCGTTCCTCCGAATTAAGAATTAAATCCCATCGAGCACACTTGAGGTGCGCTGGGCAGGCGCACTGAAGCACGTTCACGTGCACCAAAGACCATTCAGCCGATGTCAACACCTCTGGTGGAGGAATGGTAGGTCCTGTCACAAGAACTCCGTACCAATCTCGTGTCCGTCACCGGAGCACGTTGCAGATCATGTATTGCTGTCCTTGGTGACCACACATAGTATTAAGAACCATGCCCCACCTTCTGTAACGTCCAGGGGACAGACATAAATCGTGTTGATTTCAACATAATTATTGTCCTTGATTAACAAGTATCATTTCTGTTCGTATCACCATTTCTGTTCGTCCCTCTGTGTATTTCCTTCAGTTACTTCTCTATGACGCTGTACCAGTTCTTTGTATATATGGTCCAAGTTTCGTCCACGTATGTTATTTGACAGTCACACATTATGCGAAAATTACTTCTGTCTTAAGCTTTGGACACATTGTATAGTAAAACGTATGACGGCTTTTATATGTTTCTGTTATTTTATACGATAGTAATTTATGAATGTAGTTCAAACTACACCGTCTAAAATTTATCAGCTGATTGCATTAAGGAGACTTCACATTTCGGCTACGTGAAGAGTGGCTACTTATAAGGAGTGGTTATTAAAACGTATCTGCTTTCTGTATTAGATGGTACACTGAAGAGCCAAAGAAACCGGTACAGATGCCTAATATCGCGTAGGGCCCCAGCGAGCACTCAGAAGTGCCGTAACACGAAGTGGCGTGGACTCGACTAATGTCTGAGGTAGTGCTGGAGGGAATTGACACCATGGATCCTGAAGGGCTGTCCATAAATCCGTTAAGAGTACGAGAGGGTGGAGATCTCTTCTGAACAGCACGTTGCAAGGCATCCCAGGTATGCTCAATGATGTTAATGTCTGGGGTGTTTGGTAGCCAGCGGAAGTGTTTAAACTCGGAAGAGTGTTCCTGGAGACAATCTGTATCAATTCTGGACATGTGGGGTGTCGCACTGGCCTGTCGGAATTGCCTAACTCCGTTGGAATGCACAAAGGACATGAATGGATGCAACTGATCAGACAGCATGCTTACGTACATGTCACTGCCTGAATCGTATCTAGATGTGTCAGGGGTCCCACATCATTCCAACTGCACACGCTCCCCACCAATATAGAGCCTCCATCAGCTTGAAGAGTCCCCTGCTGACATGCAGGGTCCATGGATTCATGTGGTTGTCTCTATACCCGTACATGTCCATCCGCTCGATACAATCTGAAACGAGACTCTTCGGACTAGGCAACATGTTTCCAGTCGGTGTCGGTGTCGACGGGCCCAGGTGAAGCGAAAAGCTTCGTGTCGTGCAGTCATCAAGTTTACACGATTGGGTCTTCGGCTCCGAAAGCCCATATCGATGATGTTTCGTTGAATCACACGCTGACACTTGTTGAGGGCCCAGAATTGAAATCTGCAGCAATTTCCTGAAGATTTGCACGTCTCTCACGTTGTACGATTCACTTCAGTCACCGTTGGTCCCGTTCTTGCAGGACCTTTTCCGGCCGCAGCGATGTCGGAGGTTTGATGTTTTACCGGATTCCTGATGTTCACGGTACACTCGTGAAATGGTCGTACGGGAAAATCCCCACTTCAGAGCTACCTCGGAGTTGCTGTGTCCCATCGCTCGTGCACCGACCATAACACCACGTTCAAACTCTCTTCAATATTGCTAACCTGCCATTGTAGCAGCAGTAACCGATGTAACAACTGCGCCAGACACTTGTCTTACACAGGTGTTGCCGACCGCAGCTGCGTATTCTGCCTGTTTACATATATATATGTTTCAATACGCATACCAGTTTCTTTGTCACTTCAGTGTATTTGTACTCCACTCTGCTTGGAAGAGAGTTCGTTCGAACTGATACGTGTTTTATAAGACGGTTCCTTTACTTACGACATGTAGTTGTGCTCCGCAGAATAACAGTACACTTCACAACCCGAAGTGAGAGTTTAGTGTGTGTATGTGTGTGTGTTCAAAAAAAATGTTCAAATGTGTGTGAAATCTTATGGGACGTAACTGCTAAGGTCATCAGTCCCTAAGCTTACACACTACTTAACCTAAATTATCCTAAGGACAAACACACACACCCATGCCCGAGGGAGAACTCGAATCTCCGGCGCGACTGCTACAGTCGCAGGTTCGAATCCTGCCTCGGGCTTGGATGTGTGTGATGTCCTTAGGTTAGTTAGGTTTAAGTAGTTCTAAGTTCTAGGGGACTGATGACCACAGATGTTAAGTCCCATAGTGCTCAGAGCCATTTGAACCAATCGAATCTCCGCCGGGACCAGCCGCACAGTCTATGACTGCAGCGCCCTAGACCACTCGGCTAATCCCGCGCGGCTGTGTGTGTTCAAAATGGTTCAAATGGCTCTGAGTACTATGGGACTTAACTTCTGAGGTCATCAGTCCCCTGAAACTTAGAACTACTTAAACCTAGTCCGCAGCTCGTGGTCGTGCGGTAGCGTTCTCGCTTCCCGCGCCCGGGTTCCCGGGTTCGATTCCCAGAAGGGTCAGGGATTTTCTCTGCCTCGTGATGACTGGGTGTTGTGTGATGTCCTTAGGTTGGTTAGGTTTAAGTAGTTCTAAGTTCTAGGGGACTGATGACCATAGATGTTAAGTCCCATAGTGCTCGGAGCCAGCCAGCCTACTTAAACCTAACTAACCTAAGTTCATCACACAAAGCCATGTCCGAGACAGGATTCGAACCTGCGACCGTAGCAGTCGCGCGGTTCCAGACTGAAGCGCCTAGAACCGCTCGGCCAATCTGGCCGGCCTGTGTGTGTGTGTGTGTGTGTGTGCTGTATTGTGACTGAGGGCAGGTGGCGGAATGTGTGGCAGTACGGACTGCCTGATCACTTGTTTACTTGGACGTGTGCCGTATGGCAGCCACCGGTCCTGGGCCTATACAAACCGTAAGCTGTAGGCAGCTGTGGTTGCATGCTGCAACCTGCGTATCGACAGCTGCGGGCAGGAGCAGTGGGTACCACTGAACAATCTCCTGCCCTCAGGTGGAAGTCAGGGAGCGGTAAACAGCCGGCTGTCAAAGGCCCCGTGCTCCTTCCGGTAGCGGAACTCGCTTGCGGTTCTGATCCGTTAGCGAGAGGGGCCTGCTGGGGACACACATTACTAGAGCTGCGTCTGGGAAAGTTTCTTCCGGAACTTCTCTGTATGAGATCGCTGGAAGTCCAAAACGGTGTACAAGACGAAGCTATGATGCGTTTAGAGCTGTAAATTTACTTCACGTGAACGAACTAGGAGGCCAACTGACTACCTTTCGTCGACCATTGTTGGAGTAATGAATCGTCCACCGGCATCCATATTTTTAAGAGTATTTGCATATATATGTAGAACGACATTAGATTTAGATTTCTACGTGCCTTTTACCAGAATTTGTTTCTATTTACGCATAAACACAATAACACTATTTCCATCTACTGGAAGTTCAGACGGTTCAAATGGCTCTGAGCACTATGTGACTTAACTTCTGAGGTCATCAGTCCCCTAGAACTCAGAACTACTTAAACCTAACTAACCTAAGGACATCACACACCCATTCCTGAGGCAGGATTCGAACCTGCGACTGTAGCGCTACTGGAAGTAAAACTGGAAATAAACGCGTGCTGTTAGTATGAATTACGGCGTCTTAATCTAAGACGTTTAGCTTTGTCCCATGAGTAGATGAGAAGAATCTGCTGCGCAGCCGGCCGCGGTGGTCTAGCGGTTCTAGGCGCTCAGTCGGGAACCGCGCGACTGCTACGGTCGCAGGTTCGAATCCTGCCTCGGGCATGGATGTGTGTGATGTCCTTAGGTTAGTTAGGTTTAAGTAGTTCTAAGTTCTAGGGGATTGATGACCACAGATGTTAAGTCCCATAGTGCTCAGAGCCATTTGAACCATCTGCTGCGCATAAATATAATGAGGAGGGGAAATACCAGACACATTTGCAGAGACATTTAGTTGGTTTTTCCTCAGTTAAACATTACTGATTCTTTCAGCAGAAGAAATATGCTATGACGAAACATCATAGTAGAAATCAGGATAGAAGATAATCACAGCTGTGTTTTAAAGCAGGATGTGGCCGCTTAGGAAACCAGAGCGGGAAGAACGAAAAATGTTGTTTAACAGGAGGACATTAAAAATAATATACTCTAAAGCCTAGTTTACACGACGACACGGGTTGCTGGCACTGCGCATGCGCGCCGCGCGTTTGTGCAATTCATCGGTGGAACTAAACACTTTCGGCGTGTTCCAACTTTGGCGACACTAGTTGCACGAGTTTTGAGGTTATATCTGTTCGCAGAGTGTAGACAAACTGAAATATCAAGTAGAGATCGGAGAATAATGTTCGCTTTTTGGAGGTCTATGCTTTGCATAGCTGTTTGTGGGATTTCAGTGATGCTGATTACAAAAATAAGCAACATATTGCTGCTCCTGAGACCTTCACGTGCGATCAGAACACAGATCGTTTGACAATATCTGAACTGCAGGGCAAAATTTATTGAATTAGGAGCACATATACAACTGAATTAAGAAAAATACAAGCAAATATAATTCTATCTGTGGTAATGCTCTCGTCTACAAGACTAAAATCCCATTGTTCAGGTTTTGTAAAGGATATTGTTGACAGGAGGGAAGGTTACAGAAATCTTTATTCAATATTTATCTATTTAAAACGTCGCAGCAGTGCTCCCCATTGACATATGTTTGAATTTTGAAATATTGCCACTGAACAGATCTATCTTCAAGAGAGTAGTTTTCAAACCATTTTCTTCTTAATGCGGCCTGTTTCGAATAATTACTGTTGTCAATGTTATAATTATTACTGTTAATGTTAATAATTATTGGTGTTAGTGAAAAACCTTCATCAGTAACTAAAACCGCATCCTATAGCATTCCGAGGGTTCTCGATTGTAATGCACGCAATGTGATATGTAATTTCAGCTCTGGTGGCAGTGGCTCAAGCATTACACTATCCTTATTCTTTACCGCATAATTAACTCTATTTAGAAGAAACGTGAACAGTTCTGGTGACATTCTAAGATAATTAAAAGAACTTCTTGGGTCTTCCATTATAAATTATTTCAGCAGCCGAGCTGACGTCTTTTCTTCATCCAGTCACGAATCGAAATACATTTCTTATTTTTTTCTTATGCAGCGATTCCACGCAACAAGCTTTAACCCCATCACAACCCATACGACGTGCAGCTGCCAAATATTTCATTTCAGACACGATTCAGGAACCCACAAAACGACGAAACTGAAGTGTATAATGGTTTCGCCGTGTCTACAGTCAAATATGAAACCACTTGCGTGCAACGCATTCCACGCAACGAGTAGCGCAACCCAAAAAAAAAGTTCAAATGTGTGTGAAATCTTATGGGACTTAACTGCTAAGGTCATCAGCCCCTAAACTTACACACTAGTTAACGTAAATTATCCTAAGGACAAATACACACACCCATGTCCGAGGGAGGACCTGAACCTCCGCCGAGAGCAACCCAATGTCGTCGTGTAAACTAGGCTTAACAAATATGATACCTAATGTTAAATATATTAGGGAAGCGCCTGAGCCATTTGATATAAAAACCGATGTTGGATAAGGGAACGGCGTATCACCTTAACTACCCAACTGAGCTTTACAAAAAAATTGTAAGGATCTGAAATTTGGATAAAAAGAGTTGCATCATTTTGGGAAAGAAATCGGATGGATTTTAAACTGACTGGCTTTTGCAGACTATTTTGCAATACTTTCAGAAAATCTAAGTTTCAGTTACTCAAATAAATCTTTAGAAAAAACAGCGAATACTACTGGCCTTTAAATTTCAGCCGAAAAAAACCAAGTTCATGAGAAATATAAAAAATGCACCAAAATACACCAAAATGTGTCTGACCGTGTAACATAACTGCTACATATCGCTTCACAATTCTGTATTAGCTCAGAACATTTACTTCTTAAATAAAAGGGTGCAGTGCAAATTTTGGGAGGAGATTGCATATTCTCATGGTAGAAAGCGATTTCCGGTACTACCCATCCTTACTGTCCAGCTGCCCGCCGCGATGGCCGTGCGGTTCTAGGCGCTGCTGTCCGGAACCGCGGGACTGCTACGGACGCAGGTTCGAATCCTGCCTCGGGCATGGATGTGTGTGATGCCCTTAGGTTAGTTAGGTTTAAGTAGTTCTTAGTTCTAGGGGACTGATGACCTAAGATGTTAAGTCCCATAGTGCTCAGAGCCATTTGAACTGTCCAGCTGCGGCAGAAAAGCTTTCCACAGGACATGGGCGGCAGACTTGGGAGTCTGTCAGGGACAAGCCGTGTGGACCGTTTGCCGAATTTTGAAGCGACGGTTTGCTGGCATAGATTCCTTTGCATGGCTGTAGGAGCGCCTAAGCCATCAAGTGTCCACGCGAGCCGTAAAAAGTACCTGTACGGCATGGATGTCAACGGGAACACTGCCTTTCATTTCCCGTGAAACATGAGAGAATTCTTACCACGTCCGTAAAATTTCAGTTCGTCCAATCCAGTGTATTACCCCTCTTACTAAATACTGTGTGCGATATGCCCACTAAATAGAAAAAGACCATTAAGTCTCAATACTCTGATAATTAAGGGTGATCAAACAGTTTAGATTTGAGGGTGCTGCTGCAGTGTGTATGCAAAGTAGCGCGACTCTAATGTGGGTATTAGGCAAGGGATTAGTGTGGCATTCGTGTCTTCCCGACGTGGGTGTGGTAAATGCAGGAACGTGAACAATGGTGACGTTATTACCAAATGAGTCCAAACAGGACCAAAGAGCTGTTATTCCTTTCTTAGCTGCCGAAGAACACACGTCGGAAAATGAAGCATGTGTAGGGGGCAGCATGCCTGTCGGAAACTACCATTGTGGAATGGAGCGTCAAGTTCCATTCTGGTCGCGATTGGACACAAGGCGCCGGTGTATCTTGGAGGCCAGCTTTATCCTCATCCTAACGCAAAAGTTGGGAAAATTCAAGTGGGAGAACTCGAGCAATCGCCCTATAGTCCTGATCTCTCCCCATGCTATTATCGCCCTTTTTGTCCTTTTAAAAAGGCCTTGTGTAAGGTGACGAGAATGTGCAAAAGGCTGTTACGGATTTCTACACACCGGAGGACACGGTATTTTCTAAACGGCTATTTGGAACCTGATGGGTCAGTTGGACGATTGTCTCAATGCTCACGTGTAATATTTGTATTTGCAATACATTTCAGAGATATTTTAGCAGCGTTCCCCTCAATTTTAAACGTCAAGGTACATTCAGATTTCGTCAAATTGGCAACACGCATGCTATCACCTCTCCAAAGGAGATTTTGCTACATGTTTAGCTGAGAATGGTGTACAGAGATTTTTTAGCAATCTCTTCCTGGCTTTTATCCTGTGTTAACAGTGCAGTTTGAAGATGTAAGTGTCGCATTTTCAGAAACGCAAATATGTATTTCAGAGTCCGCATTCTGGGCAGCTTGCATTTTTAACTTATTAATTTGCACATCCAGAATAGGGAGTTCATTGTGTTATTTCTCATGTTAATTTGTGAATGCGAGCCAGCCCGATGAGGAACTATTATTTTTGTCTTCCTTCAGTCTTCTTAGCGACTTCAATCAAAGTCCACATAGCCGTGCGGGGTAGCCGGGCGGTCTTGGGCGCCTTGCTACGGTTCGCGCGGCTTCCCCCGTCGGAGTTTCGAGTCCTCCTTGGGGCATGAGTGTGTTGTCGTTAGTGTAAGTTAGATTAAGTAGTGTGTAAGCCTAGGGACCGATGACCTTAGCAGTTTGGTCCCATAGGAACTTACCACAAAAAGTCCACATAAGTGGCCTCAGTTTTTCATGTTAGTTTTCTGCGTTTTTGTTTTTAAAAGTGAAATGGCAGTAAGATTCCATATTTGTATTTCAAATTGAATAAAAATTTTGTAATTATGAAATTAACTTCTATTTCTGATCCCTGTTGCTGCGGTGTCTCCCATGGTTAGGCGCCCTTATTCAATAACCAGGTATACTCTGAGTTGATATTTCCAATGTGATGGTGTTCCATTATGTGCAGTAACCAAGTAAAGGGTGCTGTTGTCATAATATGAAACTGTATTAACTGTGGTGACGAGTCATTGGTTCAAAATGGTTCAAATGGCTCTGAGCACTATGGGACTTAGCATCGTAGGTCATCAGTCCCCTAGAACTTAGAATTACTTAAACCTAACTAACCTAAGGACATTACACACATCCATGCCCGAGGCAGGATTCGAACCTGCGATCGTAGCAGTCCCACGGTTCCGGACTGAAGCGCCTAGAACCGCATGGCCACCGCGGCCGGCACGACGAGTCATAGTGTTTGCGTGTTTAATAGCGGAGTTTTTTAAGCTGTTAATAACACAAATTCGTTTCAAAAAAGTAGGCAAAATATAGTGCGTTAGGAAATTTAAATATCTTGAAGAAACCGTACAGCCGTATGGACTACACTAATTTACAGTAGATGTAAGAGTTAATAAATTGGAATGCGCGTTTGATCTAATGAAAAATATCTACAGCAAGATGCGTATAAGTCTATCTAGTAAAACTAAATCAAAGTGGTAAGACCAGATTGCTTATATGTATGTGAATGGTTTAGTAATGAACTGTGAGTCTAAGCTGTAAGAATAGACATGCTTGAAAGGTTGATTACTAGAAAAGTAATGAGTGTAATACAAACTATAGAGGGTTGGAGAAACAGAAAATATCAGAAGTAATGACAAAGCGAAGATTAATCTTCTTTCGACTCCTGTACCGAATGAATGAGAATTCCTCTGTTTCTAGAAAAGAAAATCGACTGTAAAATAGATTACAGAAACAAGGAATAAAACTAAAAGAAACGTCAAAGAATCGAGAATCACAGAAAGAAACACTCTTTAGAGAAAAACGCTAGATTTAGAAGGATTTCAAAACAGAGGAAATAAGAAATGGGGAACGACATGGACAGAAGAAAGGAAAAGACAAGATGAGGAGAAGATTAAGGAGTACTGGTAAATAGAAAATAAGATGGAAAGAAGTGGAACTGGGGTTCTTAGGTGATCTTAGTAAGTCAAAATGAAGATGAAAAGGGTACAGATACAGTACTCAAGAAAGAGTTACCAGAAGGCTAGACGAGGAAACAATTCTATTGAAAAATTGTATCAAAAGACAGTAAGATACTAACGCTTGTTCTCATAGATGTTGTTGTCTGAAGACTGCTATGATAGAGTTCTCCATGATAGCAGACTCTGTGCTAGGCTCGTCTCTCTGCGTAAATATCGCAACCTAAATCCATTTGCACCTGCACTCTGGAGTCAAGCCTTGTCTCCTTCAACGGTTTTTAAGCCCTACACTTCTCTCTATTACCAAATTGACGATTACATGACGATTTATTGTTCCCTCAGAATGTTTTATATGAAACTATTCATTCTTTTAGTTAAGTTGTGCTAAAAATTACTTATCTACCCAATTGGATTCAGGCCTTATTCATTAATCATCTGAAATACCACTTTAATCTTTAAATTTATTATTACGTCCACTTTTAATTTCGTCACAACTCTACGCTCTAGGCACGTGTATTACGTATTTTTCGTATAACGTGTGTGCTAAAATGTTTCTGTTTGTTTCAGATCGCACGAGGAAGATGATGGCAAAGTGATTCAAGTGTGTTCTACCGAGGCAGCAATCGACAACGTGGGTCTCTAAATATAAATGAGCGTCGAAGATTCGCGACTTCGAGAACGTTATGCCATCATTGTCAACTCTCCTCTGTGCGTTCTTATTAAGTAGATGATCGAAACTGATTCATGTATGATGTATTAGTTCACAAGAGGTCTTGAATTTGTAATGACCACTGTACATGACATCAAAGTACTATTAATAAAAAAATATGTTACTTAAAATGTGTGTCGACTATTTACGTTGACTAGCACAGTCATCCTACCAACAACCAAGCAAGTTTACTGATTTTTGAGTAACAGTGAAAATCCTTTGAGTGAGGTATATATTTAAAAAAGGGCATTAATTTTGATTTTTTTGACCAGGTAACGCTCCTTTGGAAGTTGTTAGTGAGCACCTTACTTTGGAAAATATTAGTCATGTCGGAACAGACACTGAAAGTTTCATCTATAGACAGTAAATCAAAACAAACTAATTAAAAAAAAGTGTTTAAATCATAATTCTAGAAAATCAGAAAGAGGGAAACCTTAACTTTCTTAAAGTGAGTAATTTTGAACAATTCCTTGAAATAGTTTCTATTAATTCCTTGAGTTGAAATTTGTCTTTGTTGGTACCTCGAAAGTTAATATCAAAACATTAAGGTAACATGAACTTTGTCTCAAGCCATAGGACCTGTGGTAATTTCTCAATAACAGCTAAAGATTGGATACGAGTTCTACATTTAAATAAACTTTGAAGAATAACAGATTCTACATTTTCACTGAAAGCATTAATTGGAATTTTGGAAGAAAGCAATTTGAAGTTTTATACATTAATATAATGCAGCAGGATACTCAAATAGTATCTGCAGCTGATTGAATTCTATGACATGATGTGTCATTGTTTTGTGAAACAGCTAAGGCAGTTCTTCAATTATGATGGTTATTTACATGAAGTTTCCTTTCTTCAAGGGATACGTAAGGACTCTTGCTACTTCCACAAGTTTCTGTTCTTATGTCAATATAAAATGGCTCTTTTCTGTGTCAGTCTTGCCACTCATAACCTACTGAAGACATTCCATTATTGTACCATTTTCTCTTGTGTGCCCTTAGAAAATACTATAATATTACTACTACTACTAAAAGTACCTTACATTGCTTTAGTTTCAGGCCTATAGTATTCTGTGATACAAGCACTGGAATGTTAGTGGTTCACTTTTTAATCAAAATGGTCTTCAGTGTTACTGGTAATGACCAGACAGAATAAAAAAACGTGGTCTTGAGGCGATCTTGTAATCTTACCTCCAACTGACGGTCCCCACTTCGTTAATCCATGGTCATAAAATAATAGCATTGCCTCAGGTTGTGTAAAGTTTCTGTGATATTTTTCTGGGAGTGGGTATGCATCTGTGGCCATACGTTGATTTAAATACAAATAGTCACAAAATCTACCCCCTTCAAGCTTTGTGTTGGTACAATTACTAGTGGTGCCCCTCTCCCCTCTAAGGGCTGGAACTCTCTATCGATTTATAAGTTCCACCGTCAGTAGTTGACATAGAAATCAATTTGGTTTCTTGTACACCAGCAGTTATTTCCCAGCTGGAATTCTATGTTGCTTTGTCAGTGTAACTGTCAATGATCCAGGAGGGATTAACAGTTCCGCAGATTTCACTAACAACTTTTCCATCTCCTCCCTAACACTGCTTTCTGTATACGACACTTTTCGCCTCAATGCAACTAAATCGGCAGAGAATTCCAGCTTAGGGCATTTTACATTGAAATGTCCATCGAACCGTTGCTCTTCCAGCACTTCTAGGTTGGTTGTCAGCGCACCTCAACACAGATCTACTTCTACTGAATGAAAATTATCTATGCTGACGGGCATTACCCAGCTTCCCACACCCTTTTGTGTATATGATAAACTACATGGTATAAAAAACTGTGCCTTGTCCAGTTCTTCATTTTCTGCCAAGGTTTCAACTACACACAAAGTATTAGCTGGCAGATTTGTTCCTATGTCTATCCACGTTAGCTTTCCTGTAGTTTTCGGAAGTTTATCCTTTGAGTCATTGCTAAGAGACCTCGCAAACAGTTTATGTAGATTCTCAGACTTCCGAGGCATGCCTTGCAGCATTAATGGCTTTTCCAGCAGTAAAACCTAAACACAATGATGTCCTGTCAACTCAAGGAAGTATTCCACACAAGCCCTGGAAGTCTTTCCCTCCCAATTGGAAGTTCACCACTGCTGAGGTGAGCAAATGAATATTACCCAAATATATGCCACTTTGTCTACAATGAGATGGTTTCAAAATCCCTATACCAGGTACATCCTGGCATGCCACGGATACCTACAATGCGATGTTCAACGAAAATTTACGCTCTCTTCCTCCTATATTGCTGGTCAAACAGTAATCTCCGAGCAGTTCTGCACAAGCGAATCCAGTGCTCACATTTACTGGAAATGCTGCACAATGGCTGCACAGTTCCCTTTCTCTTTTAATGACAAGCGCGAGCTCTAACCGGCGACCATCTTCCATGTGTCTGTGGAAACCTGCACTGACATTCCAATTCGCTTACAGCCCCGCCATTGAGGTCTCCTGCAATTTCGCCGAATGAGGCCAGGCTACTACGTCAATAGCACATGATCTTTGAATTAAAAACTACCCTCTTTTGCGTGGTTCTACTCACCACAAGTATTCCTGCTAAATCTGTTGTAGTCGCTACAGTTTTGTTTAAGGATTTTCAAAATTCTACCCACTCTTCTCGCTTCAGGTGGCAACAGCCTTGCCGCAGTGGATACACCGGTTCCCGTGAGATCACCGAAGTTAATCGCTGTCGGGTGTGACCGGCACTTGGATGGGTGACCGTCCAGGCCGCCATACGCTGTTGCCATTTTTCGGAGTGCACTCAGCCTCGTGATGCTAATTGAGGAGCTACTCGACCGATAGCGGCTCCGGTCAAAGAAAACCATCGTAACGACCGGGAGAGCGGTGTGCTGGCCACACGCCTATCCGCATCCTCAACTGAGAATGACACGGCGGTCGGATGGTCCCGATGGGCCACTTGTGGCCTGAAGACGGAGTGCTTTTCTCGTTTCTGGTGGCTGGTATCGCAAGAATCTTGCGCCTACTGCTAGGCCTCTTGAAGAATGGCCTAGTTGGTACTGTTGTTACCCATCAACTCATATATATTAATAATACTCAACTTGGTAATTCAGTCAACAGTTACGTACCACAGATTCTCCTTGCCTTTTCAGTTATACCACTGGGCTGCTAACAATAGTACTTAGATGTATCGTTCCTCCCGTACCATTTCAACACTGCTTCCCGTTAGCCCTAGAGAGTTCGAACGTTTGTTACTTCTCATGGTACATCGTGTATGCCTTGTCAACTTCAACCAGGCTTTGCTTAATAACTGTTCTTTAATCCATCGCCCCCCCCCCCCCTCCCTTCATCTTTACATCTGTAAGTGAATTATCTATGGAACCCAAAGTATTCTCCCCTGATTTGCCTGTGAAAGTAATTACTAATGATGTGGTGTAGCCACCTAGGACAGATAAGTACAAGTTTGGAGAGGTTTGTTTCTCTCCTCCCACAGTCTTTCTAGTTCCCTATCAAATTCTACATTATCTTCCCGTAAACTCTCTATTTCCTTATATAACTCTCGCATTTGAGCGACTTGATCAAGCAAGTACTGGACTGCTTCCTGAGCTGATATCTTTTCACTCAATGCCATTTTGATTACCATCTACCAGAAGCACAAACCAAAAATATCTCCAAGTATAGAGAAAGAAAATGAAATAAATACTCACATAGACTCATAAAAAACCTTGAAGTCGGCATGTACCTGTATCTGTCTGCTAAACATCACTGCCGTTTTTCCCCTCATTGATGTGGACATTGAGTAACCATTGTACCCTTCACTAGTACTTCTGACGCCACTTGCAGCATCACTGGGGTTCTCTGGTGGAGGTAGATGGGCAGAATGGAATTACGTGCAACTCTAAGACAACTGAAACCTTTACAACAGAAGACGCATACAACAGAAGATGGATGATAACGCACGGCTCCACTGAGCTGCCATCGTGGAGGAGTACCTTGAAACACAAGATATCAGGCGAATGGAGTGGCCTGCCTGTTCTCCAGACCTAAACCCCATCGAGCAAGTCTGGTATGCTAATGGTCGACTTATCGCTGCACGTCTTCAAACCCCTACGACACTTCAGGAGCTCCGACAGGCACTGGTGCAAGAATGGGAGGCTATACCCCAGCAGCTGCTCGACCACCTGATCTAGAGTATGCCAACCTGTTGTGCGGCCTGTGTACGTGTGCATTGTGATCATATCAGATATTGATGTCGGGGTACATGCGCAGGAAACAGTGGCGTTTGGTAGCACATGTGTTTAGGGACGGTTTTCTCAACTTATCACTAATACCGTGGACTCACATATCTGTGTCGTGTGTGTTCCCTATGTGCCTACGCTATTAGTGCCAGTTTTGTGTAGTGCCACGTTATGTGGCACCACATTCTGCAATTATCCTTAATTTATGAGCATGAGTGTAGATAAAATCTTTGAAGTGACAGTGTAGAAATAATGTGCAGTGAAGAGTAGACACAACAAGTAGCAGCACGCAGACCTGCAACGACTCTTAATTCCACTGTAAATACAATGTACTCTCAGACATTCATGTCTTTTAACATAAAAAGTGATTTTTCTGTAAAAAAAATAACAGTTTTATCATCAGCAAAAGACACAAAATAACTTACATTGTCCATAGAAAATTGCTGTGGAAAGGGGCCTACGCTCTTCACTAACAACGGCTACGTAACTGAACAGTTGCTCATACCTGAAGATGATGGTGTGCACCATCGTAACGTGTAGAAGGAAAATAACTAAGTGACTTGTGCAGAAATCTGTTTTATTTGTATTTATACCGTCGTAGGCCTCATGATGCCCTCCTTTATGGACGAAATATTCATAAGTATAGATGTTGTTTTAGGTGTCTTGACATACGGGGCACATAATAAAACATTTTACCCATTGGCTGGGAAATCCCTTAAACATACTTATTTCAGTGTTTCTCTTCAATTAATCCTGCATAGCCTTGGTTGCATGGGACATTTCAATTTTGGAAATCGCTAGGGAATTCATCATCTGGGATTCATATTGTTAAAAATGTTCTGAGAATACCGAATTTCAAGCATTACCTCTCATCATGGACAACGCTGCAGGCGACGGCCTTCACTTAACGACCGAGAGCAGCAGCATTTATGTAGAGTTTTCAGTGCTAACAGACAAGCAACAATACATGAAATAACCGCATAAATCAATCTGTGTTAGGACAGTGCTACGAAATTTGGCGTTAATGGGTTATGGCAGCAGACGATCAACGTTGAGTGCCTTTGCTAACAGCGCGACAATACCTGCACTGTGTCTCCCGGGATCATGACCATGTTGGTTGTGTCCTAGACGGCTAGAAAACAGTGGCCTGGTCAGATGGGCTCCAATTTCAGCTGGTAAATGTTGATGGTAGGTTTCGAGTGTTGCGCAGACCTCATGAAACCATGGAGCCAGATTTCAACAAGGCACCGTGCATGCTGGTGTCGGCTGCACAATAGTGTGTACTATGTTTACATGGAATGGACTGGATCCCCTCGTCCAACTGAATCAATCATTGACAGGAAATGGTTATGCTGGGCTACTTGGAGACCATTTTCATATTCCCAAACAAAGATGTCATGCCACTAGGGCACAACTGGTCACGATTGGTTTGAAGAACGTTCTGGACATTCGAGCGAATGATTTGGTCACCCAGATCGCCCAACATGAATACCATCGAACCTTTATGGGACGTAATCGAGAGGTCAGTTCCTGCACAAAATGGTGCAGAGCCAACACTTTCGCAATTATGGACGCCTATAGAAGCAACATGGCTCAATATTTTCTTCCGACTTGTTGGGTCCATATTACATCGAGCTGCTGCATTACTCCAGGTAAAATGCGGTCCGAGACGATAGTAGGAGGTATCGCATCACTTTGTCACCTCAGTGTATCTTATGATGGCCAGGTGTATCCCGGCCAGAAACACTGAGGCAGTACGCGCAGTGGACGATGCTGGGGGCGGAGGCGACATCCTCGTTTCTTTCCGGTCGACCTTGGGCCTAAAAGAAGTGCAGAGCGAAAGTGACAAGGAAGTATGACGGCAACGCCCACCTCTTCTCTGAGCACTGAAAGGACGCCTAATTTCCGCCTATACTTCACGTGTGGCGGTCGGAGGGAGAAAGTCTGGCTGCAGAGGTAGCCCGCCTGCCGTCCCCGGGCAGGCTTTGTTGGTGACGCCACGGGTGCATCGCCTGCCGCTGCTTTGTCGCGCGGAGAAAGTGCGCTGGCCATAAATAACTCGCTTTTCCCAAGCCCGGGGCACAATGCGGTGCTGCTGTCCGCCGTCTGTTTTAAATGTGGGACGTAAGCTTCCCGCCGGCCGCGTCTTTCTTCTCGATTCTAGTCGTTTCTTCAAAGTGCACACCGCCTGAATGCCGGGAAAAGTGTCAGCTTAGGAACAGTCGTCGTTTGGGCCTACTGCGAAAGCCAGTTTATTTTTCGTCCTGTAAATGCAAGTCCGACAAGTGAAAACACCTCCTTTCTGCGAACTAGGGAAGACTCATTAAATCTCTGTCAGAGCACAAGATAGACGATAGCCTCTTGCAGGGTGGAGACTGGATTACGTTGAGTAGCAATCTGAGGTATCTTATCGACTGTGATAATGACACAATAACGCTCTTTAAGCTACAAGATATGTACAGATGCTTTGAGAGCATGGAGTCATTAGGACACAGAGATTTTGTGAGACATCAACATTATGGTCAACAAACAGTACACTATAATCACAGTTTTTCTTAATAGTTTCATATACATTTTGAATCTATTTTATTAGGAAGTACATATCATCTACGTAAGGTGTGGTATTTGGCTGAGATTCTAGGCGCTTCAGTCTGGAACCGCGCTGCTGCTACGGTCGCAGGTTCGAATCCTGCCTCGGGCATGGATGTGTGTGATGTCCTTACGTTAGTTAGGTTTAAGTAGTTCTAAGTCTAGGGGATGTTGAGTCCCGTAGTACTCAGAGCCATTTGAACCACTTTTGTCTGAGATTTCTTTCTTTTTTTCATCTAAAGTTAGAAAATAATTTTCATTTTAGTCTGTTATTCAGATACTAAATCCGAAGGCATACAGCTCATAAAATAGTATATATTGCTTCATTTCGTATGTAACATGTAGTCGTGCGTTTAAGAATGAGAATATTTTAATAAAAACAAGTATAAAGTAAGTGAACAAGTTGTTCGTCTGCCTGGTGTGATTCTTTTTATTCGAGCCACTTCGGCGTCTTGCGCGTCAATGAAGACTACATGATTAGTACAACACGAACACCCAATCTCCGAGTGAAGAAAGTCTTTGAACCGGCCTGAAATCTAAGATAGCATCCGCGACCTAAAGGCAGTGACACTAACCACTTGTCCATGAGACGAGCTTCGGACTTAACTAAGTAAAATAGGTAGAAAGAAATAGCGAGAGACAGAAGGGGTAGGAGCAAGGGGATGAAGAAATTAAAAACTAAAGGTAATTGGTGTTACGAAAGGAAGAAATTTATCTCTAATACTGTGCTTCAGACCTTTGGCTCGTAGACAGATATAGAAACAAGGCTTACAGGAAACACACTTCATTCTTATTGATTGGCGACTCCATAGTGTCCTGTGCACTACGACCAGATAATGGGTATACTTGGAAGGAGAGACAGCATTGATCGCCGTAAGCTTATTGACACCAGTGCTTACTAATTTAAGTTATATATTACAGCACTGAAGATGGTCACTAAGTGACCGAAAATCGATTTTGCGATAATAAACAAAAATATACGACCAATGCTGTCTCTCCTTCCAAGTATACACTTCATTCTACTGCATTCCCTCGTTGCTACATTACATATTCTGAAATTTATACGTCTGCTCTATATGATACTTGTAGTTGCTGTAAAATATGTGACTCAACGTCTTGGTGCCTGATCTGTTACTCATATTTTCCATCTTCTACTGATGATTAGTTCCAGGCAAGGTAATGAATAACGCTGGAATCAGAGACACCAGCGATAACATAGTTCATGTCCTCCACTCGCACACTTTTTTTTGTGAGTTATCAGCCTTCTGACTGGTTTGATGCGTCCCGCCGCGAATTCCTCTTGTTTGCCAACCTCTTCATTTCAAAGAAGCACTTGCACCTTACGTCCTCACCTATTTGTTGGACATATTGTGTACATATTGCAATCTCTCTCAAAGTTTTTGCCTTTTACAACACTCTCTAGTACCGTGGAAGTTATTCCCTGTTGTCTCAACACATGGCCTATTATCCTGTCCCTTCTTTTTGACAGTGTTTACCGTATGTTCCTTTCTTCGCCAATTTTCGGGGAACCTCCTCATTGCATACCTTATCAGTCCACGTAATTTTCAACATTTTTCTGCAGCACCACATCTCAAATGTTTCACTTCTCTTCTTTTTTGGTTTTCCTGCAGTTCATGGTACACTACATACAATGCTCCAAACATACATTCACAAACACTTCTTTTTAAACTTAAGATCGCTGTCCGATAATAAAGACTTCTTTTGGCCAGGAATGCTCTCTTTGCCTATATAATCTGCTTGTTATGTCCTCCTTGCTTCGCCCGTCATGTGTTACTTTGTATCTAAGGTAACAGAGTTCCGTTGCTTTGTCTACTACGTTGTCACCAATCATGATGTTAAGTTTATCGCTGATCTGGTTTACGATACTCTTCATTACTTACGACTTTCTTCGGTTTACTCTCAATCCATATTCTGTACTCATTAGGCTGTTCACTCCAGTCTAAACGTCTTGCAATTATGTTTCATATTCACCGAGGATAGCAATTTCATTAGTGAATCTTTTTTTCCAACTCTTGAACTTTTCTTTGCTTTCTGTCATAGCGAAAACCTGCATCCATGTCTTAAACTTTTTTTAATGCCAGTAATTCGTTCTTGGTGTCCCATTATTATTGTCCCATTTTGATTCCTGTACATATTGCACATTATCGTCTTCCTCTATAGGTTGCTCCTACTTTCTTTATAATGT
Organism: Schistocerca piceifrons; assembly: GCF_021461385.2. NCBI lineage: Eukaryota > Metazoa > Arthropoda > Insecta > Orthoptera > Acrididae > Schistocerca > Schistocerca piceifrons. Next base: position 820,383,450 of record NC_060138.1, read on the forward strand.
CGAACATCTTACACCATTTTGTATTGACGAGCACTTTTTCTAGATCGAAAAATCCTATGAGTGTCTTGATTGCTCTTAAGTCTTTTTTGTATTATCAAACACGTCAGAACTGCTTCTCTGGTGCCTTTACTGTTCCCAAAGTCGAACTGATCGTCATCTAACAGCTCCTCGGTTTTTTTTCCATTCTTCTATCTATTATTGTTGTCAGAACTGCGATGCGTGGGCTGTTAGGCTGATTGTGGGATAGTTATCGCACTTCCCTGCCCTTGGTATCGTCTGGACTGTGTGGATGATATTTTTCCGAAGATCAGATGGTATGTCTCCACTCTCATAGATTTTACAAACCAAACAGATTAGTTGTTTTGGTTGCCACTTCGCTCAATGCTTTTAGAAATTCCAAAGGAATGTTATCGTTTCTTCTGCCTCGCCTAATCACAGATCTTCCGAAGTTCTAATAATGGATGCATCGTCCCTATCGTGTCCCACTTCTTGCATACCATCCGACCAGTCTTCGTCGTACGCTCCTTCTACGTACGCTTTCCACCAATTTTCTCTCTCCTCCGCGTCTAAGAGTGAAACTTCCATTGTGTTCTTAATGTTAATACCTTTGCTACAATTCTGTTTAAACTTTTCTATAAGATGAATCAATCCTTCCGATGAACGTTTCTGTTCCTATTTCTTTAAATTTTTCCTAAGGAATTTCACCTTGCCTTCCCCGCACTTCCTGTTTACTTGATTTCTAAGTGAGTTGTATTAGTGTATTCCTATCTTTTCCGCAAAAATTTTGTACTTGATTCTTTTGTCGATCAATTGAAGTGTTTCTTCTGTTCCTCAAGGTCTCTTCGCAATTACCTTCCTGGTCCTATGTTTCTCTGTCGAGCATCTATGTTTTCCCTTTCTAGAACTGTCCGTTTCTCTTTAACTGAACTGCCTGCTGTGAGGTTCACTATTGCAGTGTCTACACCCTTAGAGAATCTCCGACGTATGTCAGCATTCTTCAGGTCGTCAGCATCCTATTTCTTTCCACACGGATGCTTCTCTTAAACTTCAATCGACTCTGCATCGTTAATAAATTATGAAATGAGTCTACGTACGCTCTTGGATATGCCTTACAATCCAATACGTGATTTCGGAATCTCTGTCTGACGTGAGGATGACACGGCGACCGGTCGGTACCGTTTGGCCTTCATGGCCTTATCGGGAGTTTTTTTTTTTTTTAGTCTGACCGCAGTGTAATTGAGATGGAATCATTGCGTTTTTCTGTCCTTTTCTAGTGTACCTCCTCCTCTTGTTGTTTATGAACAGTGTATTCACTCTTACTGTCCGAAATATATGGCAGGACTCAATTAAGTCTTCTCCTCTTTCACTGCTACTACGAAGCCCAAGACCTCCCGTAGCCCTCTTCTGTTCCTTCTTCTGCTAATATATTTCAGTTCCCCATTGTCATTCGATTATCATCTTCATTTACATACTGAATTATCTGTTCAATATGCTCGTATACTTTATTTCACCTCCTGTTTATGACGTCGGCATGTACACTACCTACGAAAAAGTATCCTGTCACCTCTGTGCCATGCGGAATCGACCACTAGATGTCACGAGAGACGAACCTGTCGTGCTGTCAGAAGAAAAGAAATAACAACAGAACGGGTCGGTCAGAAGAGTTCAGTGATTTCGAACGTGGACTAGTCACTGAACGTCATCTGAGTGACAAATCCATCGGTGATATTTCGATCCTTCTAAAACTGCCCATGTCGACTGTCAGTGATGTGCCTGTGAAATGAAAACGTGGAGGAACAACAGCAGTCAAACCAAGAGCAGGCAGACCTCATGTACCGATATACGTGGGCCTTAGAACCTTGCGTAGACTGCATGCAAGAAATGGCATGAAATCAGTGGGAGGAATCACACGTGGGTTCCAGAATGCTACCAACAGTCCGTTTAACACAATGACTGTGCGCAAGAAGTTAAAAAGAATGGGTAACAGTGGTCGAAAAGCTCGTCATTAGTCACACATTTCTGTAGTCAAACTAAGCTCGTTTGAGGTGGTGGAAGGAGAGACGCCACTGGACGGTGGATGATTGGAAGTGATGGACCATGTTGCACCCCGTGTCAACTCGACGAAAAACATTGGGTTTGACGAATGCCTGGAGAACATTACCTACCACCTTCTGTAGTGACTTTACGGCAGCAGTCTGATACCACCATCAGTGTTCGGTTGTTGATAATCCAACCCTAAGGGGATGAAGTTTTTTTTTAAATATCGCTAAATTTTGAAGCTAGAACCACGAAAATTGGTAGTTTGTTTCTCGGCCGGAAATAAATAAATGCGTGGTTCAGCTTTTTTGGAAATTTAACCCTGTGAGAGTGAGATAGTGGCTGAAAGCTTTTTTAAAAAAATATGTAATTATTAAAGAACAACTAAAGTTTTTTTAAAATATATATCTATGAACATTGGTATTTGACTTCTTGGTAGCAAATAAAAAAAATGTGTTTCAGTGTTTTTAAAAATAGAACATTTGAGGGAGTGAAATAGGGATAAGATTTTTTATGAAAATATTTTATTGTAAAAGCATTTTGAAAACTAAATCTACGAAAATTTAAATTTGGCTTCTCAGTTCGAAATAAAAAAACCACATGTTTCACTGTTTTTGGAAACTAAACCCCTATGGGGGTAAAATGGGGGATGAAAGTTTTTATGAAAATATTTCATTGTGCAGGCATTGTTGTAGCTAAAGCTATGAAAATTTCTATTTGGCTTTTCTGTTAGGAATCAAACATACTCACGTCGCTATTTTCGGAAATTCAACGTCTAGGGGGATGAAATAGGGGTGTACGTTTTTGAAAATAATTTATTGCGAAAGTATTTTTAAAGCTAAATCTCTGAAAACTGGTGTCTGGCTTCTCGGTTAGGGATGAAAAAATACGTGTTCAGTGTTTTTTGGAAATTCAATGCCTAAGGGTCAGACTAATGCCGTAACTCATCGTCGCCCAGTCCAAATCGCTGATAGAAACTTATAGTTTGGAGAGGGTGTGGATCTTACACTGTAGGCATCGTTTAAGAAGGGATTGTCTGAAATTCCACTCCTAAGGGGTTGAAATAGAGCTCAAAAGGCTTTTTGAAAGTATATCGCAATTAAGGGAATTTCGAAACCAGAACGACGAAAAGTGGTACTTGGTTTCTCAGTCAGAAAATAAAAAATCTGTGTTTCAGCATTTTTGGAAATTCGGCCACTAACAAGGTAAAATAGTGGGTGAAAGCTTTTTTTGAAAATAAATAATTACTAAAGAACTACTTAAGAATTTTAAGGCTACAACTATGAGAACTGGTATTTGACTTCTCGTTCAGGAATGAAAAAAATACGTGTTTCAGTGTTTCTGGAAATTCAGTCCGAAGGGAGTGCAATAGTGGATGAAAATTTTTAAGAAAATAATTCGTTACATTAAAGAATTTTTAAAGCTAAGTTTATGAAAATCATTATTTCATTTGTCGCTTAGATATGAATAAATATTTGTTAGGGGACGAAAGTTGCTATGCAAATATCTCCACAAGAGCGCATGATTAACAAATTCCTTTGGTTACAGCTACTAGAATCGATTTTTGGTCAGAAGTAGATTCGGAAAAGACCACGCCAACATGGCCTTAATTATCGTGAACAGCTTAGAAGGTGTTGCAATTTGTGAAAAATATAAAAATTCGATTAAACAAAAACAAGAAAAAAAATCTCTGCAGGTCGACCGCCGAGAGGGAGGTGGCCACTAGAAAAAGACTAACCAACGACAGGATAACGTTCTACAAATCAGGGCGTGAAATGTCAGAAGCTTAAACGTGGTAGGAAAGCTAGAAAATCTGAAAAGGGAAATACAAAGGCTCAATCTAGATATAGCAGGGGCCAGTGAAGTGAAATGGAAAGAAGACAAGGATTTCTGGTCAGATGAGTATGGGGTAATGTCAACAGCAGCAGAAAATGCTATAACGAGAGTAGGATTCGTTATCAATAGGAAGGTAGGGCAGGGAATGTCTTACTGTGAAAAGTTCAGTCATAGGGTTGTTCTTATCGACAGCAAACCAACACAGACAACGATAGTTCAGGTATATATGGGGACGTTGCAAGCTGAAGATGAAGAGATAGAGAAAGTATATGAGGATATTGAAAGGGTAATACAGTACGTAAAGAGAGATCAAAATCTAATAGTCATGGGGCACTGGAATGTAGATGTAGGGGAAGGAGTAGAAGAACGGTTACAGGAGAATGAGGGCTTGGGGCAAGGAATGATTGAGGAGAAAGTCTAATTGAGTTCTGTATTAAGTTTCAGCTAGTAATAGCGAATACTCTGTTCAAGAATTACAAGAGGAGGAGCTACACTTGGAAGAGGTCGGGTGATACGGGAAGATTTAGATTACATCATGGTCAGACAGACATTCCGAAATCAGACACTGGATTGTAAGGCATACCCAGGAACAGATATAGACTCCGATCACAATGTAGTAGTGATGAAGAGAGGGATAAAGTTTAAGAGATTAGTCAGGAAGAATCAATACGCAAAGAAGGGGGATATGAAGTACTAACGAACGACGAGATACGCTTGAATTTCTCTAAGGTTATAGATACGGCAGTAAGGAACAGCTCAGTTGTTATAACAGTTGAAGAGGAAAAGACATCTCTAAAAATGACAGTCACAGAAGTTGGAAAGAAGAAAATAGGTACAAAGAAGATAACTGCAAAGGAACCATAGGTAACAGAAGAAGTACTTCTGTTGATCGATGAAAGAAGGAAGTACAAAAATGTTCAGGCAAATTCAGGAATACAGAATTACAAGTCACTGACAAATGAAATAGGTAGGAAGCGCAGGGAAGCTAAGGCGAAATGGCTGCATGAAAAATGTGAAGAAATAGAAAAAGTAATGATTGTCGGAAGGACTGACTCAGCATATATGAAAGTCAAAACAACCTTCGGTGAAATAAAAGCAAGGGTGGAACATAAAGCGTGCAGCGCGAATTCCGCTTTTAAATGCAGAGGAGAGGGCAGATAAGTGGAAAGAGTACACTGAAGGCCTGTCTGATGGGGAACGTCTGTCTCATGTGATAGAGGAAGAAACAAGAGTCGATTTAGAAGAGACAAGGGATACGGTATTAGAATAAGAATTTAAAAGAGCTTTGAAGGACTTAAGATCAAATAAGACAGAAGGGATAGATAACATTCCTTCAGAATTTCTAAAATCATTGGGGGAAATGGCAACAAAAACACAATTTATTTTGCTGTGTAGAATGTATGAGTGTGATGACATACCATCTGACTTTCGGAAAAATATCATCCACGCAATTCCGAAGACTGCAAGAGCACATTCAGCTTACTGCTCACGCATTCAAGTTACTGACGAGAATAATATACAGAAGAAAGGAAAAGATGACAATCACTTTGGCTTTAGGAAAGGTAAAGGAACCAGAGAGGCGGTTCTGACGTTGCGGTTGATTATCGAAACAAGACTAAAGAAAAACAAAGACACGCTCATAGGATTTGTCGACCGGGAAAAAGCGTTTGGAAATGTAAAATGGTGCAAGATGTTCGAAATTCTGAGAAAAATAGGGGTAAGCTTTAGGGAGAAACGAGTAATGTACAGTTTGTACAAGAGCCAAGAGCGAATAATAAGAGTGGCCGACCAAGGACGAAGTACCCGGATTGAAAAGGATGTAAGACAGGGATGTAATTTTTGGCCCCTACTGTTCAATCCGTACATCGAAGAAGCAAGAACAAAAATAAAAGAAAGGTTCATTAATGGGATTAAAATTCAAGCTGAAAGGATGTCTACGATACGATTCGCTGACGACATTGCTATCCTGAGTGAAAGTTAAGAGGAATTACGTGATCTGCTGAATAGAAATGAACATTCTTATGAGTACAGAATACGGACTGAGAGCAAATTGAAGCAAGACAAAAGTAATGAGAAGTAGCAGAAATGAGAACAGCGAGGAACTTAAAATCAGGACTGATGGTCACGAAGTAGATGAAGTTCAGGAATTGTGCTGTCTAGGCAGGAAAATAACAAATGACGGACGGAGCAAGGAGGACATCAAAAGCAAACTAGCACTGGCAATAAGGGCATTCCTTGCGAAGGGAAGTCTGCCACAATGAAACATATGCCTTAATTTTAGGAAGAAATTTCTGCGAATGTACGTTTGAAGCATAGCATTGTATCTTATTGAAACATGTGGGGAAACTGGAACAGAAGAGAAGCGAAGAATTTAAGATGTGGTGCTACAGGCGAATGTTGAATATTGGGTGGACTGGTAAGGTAAGAAATGATGAGGTCTGGCACATAATCGGAGAGGAAAGGAATACGTGGAAAACACTGACAAGGAGAAGAGACAAGATGACAGAACATCTGTTAAGACATGAGGGAATGACTTCCATGGTACTAGAGGGAACTGTAGAGGAAGACAGAGACTGGAATACATCCAGCAAATTTTTGAGGACGTAGGTTGAAAGCATTGCTGTGAGATGAAGAGATTGGCACAGGAGAGGTATTTGTGGCGGGCTGCAAACAAGAGTTCAGAAAACAGACGACTCAAAAAAAAAGAAAAAAGAAAAGCTCTGTAGGTGCCTTCCGTGTGCCTCGCTGTTGGAAACGGACTTTGCACCACGACACAGACACAAAATAAGGTGCACGAGGGAGATTTGAACAGAGCCACACAGCCACGACGCCGAACTGTTCAAATACGTCCTTTGTTAGACATCTTGAGCTTGGAGGGTTGATTGTTTCTATTTTCCTTCTTTTTTCACAGTTCAGTGCACTTTCTTCCTGCTTTCATGCCTAATCTATGTTCAGTTTCTGAGGGTCCGTAGTGTGAGCCCTCTTACCACTAAGTCTGAGGAGGGGTTCCGATGGGGACTTCCGTAGTTGATTGTCTGTATGCTCTAGTAAATGGCTTCTCTTTTCGCCAATAACTTGGCTGTATGGATAAAAGTTTCAGGTGGAAGTGCAATCATTTTATGGAGCTCTGTCTATTGAGCACGTTCACGTAGCGATACGCCAGCTGGAATCCGTCTGGTTGTGTCGCTGGACGGTAATCGCCAGGTGGCGCAGTGACGCAACGGCGTATCGCGAAGTGAAAGCTGAAGACCGTTCGCTAAAATACAAAATGACCTTGGCGGCGAGTTGCGAACGCCGGCTGACCCTAAATCGCCGCCGGTCGTTTGCTCAGTCACGGCCTTCACAAGGCTTGTACAAACCGGCTCTAAACACACACGACACACACGTCCAGTCTGCCACAAGAAAGTTTGTCAAGTCTTTGTAATTTGTAAATTACTTTCTCACGCAAGAGGTGACCTTTAAATGGCAATAGTTCCATGAGAAAACGCACTACTAAAATTTTGAACCACTGTCAGTTCCACGTCTAAAATTACCTCATACCACATAGGGTTTTCGTTCATGACCCACATTGTATAAAAGTCAGAACTTAATCAGTGATGATAGGGAACTGAAAATTTGGAGTCACACTGCAATTTCGGAATAATGGCGTCGAAGGCAGACACATCACACCTTGACACTAATTCTGAAACTAAATATGAAGCTTCTGAACCTTTACATTTTAGGCATAGAAAGGAAGTAGACCACTGAAGATTTTGATCATTTTGGAAGAAACGGTTATTAACTGCCGAGAAGCAAAGTCATACAAGTGATACTTTTGAATTAAAAAAAAAAAAAATAAAATGAGTGCGTAGACAGCCCTCCAAATTACACATCTGCACATAGAAAAAGTGTCAGAAGTTTGGCTGTGTGTTCTGCTGCCATCTGTTGACACAGTTCTTGTACTACTTGGCATCTGCAGTTGTTTTGCTTTTTTTCCGAAACACACCCACACAGCACAGCCATCTAAACACTGAAAAATTTACACTACAGTTTGATATGAAAATTCAGAGTATACATTAGTTTAAGTCATACCCTGTTACGAAGTTACGTAGGCTTAACAAAGAACAGATTCCGACATAAAATAAATATTACATCCACAGTATGCTGAAACGAGAGTCATCTGCAGTCTGAACAGAGAAGTGAAGTAATACATGTGTTGTTAAGATGGCCTAGACGTGTTTCTGAGGTTTCTTCGTCCTTCGTTCTTTATTGTAATGGTGGATAACGTAATCTGCTAAATATGAAATGAAATGTTGTTATTAATACTCACGATTAATCACACCAGAGTGTTAATTGTGTTTGCTATTGCTCTCGGCACGAATATACTCATATGGGAAAGCCCCATCACACCCGTCTCAGATTCAGTGGTAAGATGACTCAGTGGATAGCCAGTCAAAATCACAGATTAGGAATGAAAACAGGAAGAAAGTGAACTGAACTGTGAAAAAAGAAGCAAAATAGAAACAGTGAAGTGTCCAAGTAAAAGATGAGCAACATCGAACGAGTTTCGGTAGCTTCGCCGTCGTGCTTTTGTAATCATAGTGTTGGCCTCCATGAGGGAAGATTCGTGTTCAAATGTCTATATTAACTGTCCATCTGACCATTGACGTATCTTTTCGCTGTATTTAAATCTGTGTCTGCGTCGTGGTATAACGGCCATTTGTAATATCGAGGTGTATGGAAGGGACCTCCAGACGTATATATGTCCTATTTCTTCTACACGAGTACCGCATCTTACGACTCTTGCGTTCCGTTTTGAAACTTTTGGCTCTTGAATTCGATTGTTATAACAATGATAATAGCCTTTTATTTGTTCTTTTCATTTCCATGTGAGGTCTATGCGGAATCTCGCCTGCTCTCACTCTTCATCACATTTACTTGCGACGGTAATACACACATCAGAAAAGGTTTTGCATCCGGAACGCGTACCAAAAATTAGAATAGAGATCAACATAAACATCATTTCCGCCCTTTTTATTGCTCATGAAAACCACACATTCCATGTTGTTCGACCATAAAGGGACACCTTCAGAGGTGGTGGTGTAACCTCCCCCCTCACTTATCGACCTTAATGACAGTGAAAAATGAAACCGCGTGTACCTAATGGGAATTTTGGAAAAGCAATCGTCACCGAAGTTAACCTGTCGGTAAAGAGGGAGGAAAGGGTTACATCTAAATGAAAGGAAAAAATGCAAATGAAAAGGGGTAAAGTTAATAAAGAAAGTAAATGTGCGGCCGTTACGTTAACAATTAACTAGCGGTAATTAGATATTTGAGATTTGGGGGAAATCACGGTCGCCAGTCCTAAGGACAATTACTATAGTAACTGAAAAAGAAAGGTTATTACACATATAATTAACACTAGAAGCGTGGCAACTGAAGGTTGACACGTGTAGTGTGAAAACTGAAAGTTTGTCAGAAGTAATAAATTTCGCTACACCCTGACTTAATTTAGCAAAAGAATTAATAACCGGAAAATCGAAAGTTAATTTAGTGACTGAAGTTAATAGTGAGCTTTCTTTCTGAAGCACATCGAAATTCAGTAAAATACGGTTAGTCTTGGACTACCTCAACAATCATTTCAAAAACTACTTGAATCTACGCAATTTAGAAATAAGAGATTTAACTTTGAACTTGAATTAAATGATCCTGAACAATTAACAATAGTAAAATTTAGTACGTACCAAGCTGAGCTGCAGTCACAGGTAAGCTAAAATACGATAACAAAACTCGCACTCTTAATTTGTGCTTGTGTAATCTGAATATTGAAGCCAGCTATGAATACCTTTGAGATTAAAGCAGTCCTGAACGAAGTCATTCACAAGATGTGCACGATGGGGGCGCGAATTGTCATCCATGAAGACGAATGCCTTGCCAATATGTTGCCGATATGGTTGCACTATCGGTCAGATGATGCCATTCACGTATCGCACAGCCGTTACAGCTCCTTCCATGACCACCAGCGGCGTACGTCGGCCCACATAATGCCGCCACAAAACAGCAGGGAACCCCCACCTTGCTGCACTCGTTGGAATGCCGGACATTTGCCACACCGGACATTTGCCACATCGGACATTTGCCACACTTGTCCCTTCGCCAGGTAGCTTGCCTTCGCCAGGTAGCTTGATTAGCGATCCCTCAGGTAAGGGACGCCCTTCCCCGTACTACCTCTGTCCGCTTTCAAACCGCCGTCTCCACATCTTACTCGATACAACCAGTACGTAAGGGACCTTCTTTTTCGACATCTTGGCCAAATACAGAGCTTCTTTTCCGAAATCGAAATATTTATAACTTTTGGGAAACGAAAGCAATACTGACGATTATGTCAGTATGTAATTAGTTCTGGCAAGTATAAATATAGATTCCTCTGTGTATACGGTAGCTTCCTTTCACGATGAAACGAGAATGCGAATGTACGCTAATCATTTCTTTCTGATCATTGCATTTGTGCCTACTTTAATAAGTACAACTGCTTACCCAAAAGACAATAGGGAAAGAATTAATGGGTTTGTGAATGTTTGAAAAGAACAACGACGTACTCCATATTAATTTACTCTCTAAAAACATTAGTTAATGAAGCGTAGCGGGACAATGTTCAAAACGTAACTGAAAACACGTTCACTAAATAGAGATAAGAACATTTATGATTGACATGTCATCTGAAGTCGACTTACAATTTAAAATGTTAGAAATAAGGAAATGAAGTAATACAGACTGCTTCGCTTGTAAAGTATTTTGTTGTTCTACATTGTTTAGCTCTGGCATTCACAGGGTCACGGAGAAAGCATCTTAGGTTCTGGAGGGAAAAGCCGTAATTGTAATTATCTGCACTACAACAGAAACAAGAAGGACAACTTAAGGAAAAATAATGTAAGCTCACAATCGATTTTGAAGCAGATAGTTCCTGTGACTTAGTATGGGCAGAGGTTATATTCGACAACCGGAATAAATTAATAACTGGCTCCTTTTACCGACCCACTGTCTCACATGAAACACTTGTTGAACAGTTCAAAGAAAGGAAAACTTGAGTCTCATCACAAACAGGTACCCTACTCATACAATTATAGTTGACAGTTACTTCAATCAACCTTCCGCATGTTGACAAAAATACAAAATGGCTCTGAGCACTATGGGACTTAACATCTATGGTCATCAGTCCCCTAGAACTTAGAACTACTTAAACCTAACTAACCTAAGGACATCACACAACACCCAGTCATCACGAGGCAGAAAAAATCCCTGACCCCGCCGGGAATCGAACCCGGGAACCCGGGCGCGGGAAGCGAGAACGCTACCGCACGACCACGAGCTGCGAACCGACAAAAATACATTTTCACACCCTATTGTAAATAGAAAACAACTTCCGTAATTGTTCTAAATGCTTTATTTTAAAATTATTTTTAACAATTAGCTGACGAGGCCATTCAAATTGTAAATGGTTACGCCGGCGGCGGTGGTCTCGCGGTTCTAGGCGCTCAGTCCGGAACCGCGCGACTGCTACGGTCGCAGGTTCGAATCCTGCCTCGGGCATGGATGTGTGTGATGTCCTTAGGTTAGTTAGGTTTAACCAGTTCTAAGTTCTAGGGGCTGATGACCACAGTAGTTAAGTCCCATAGTGCTCAGAGCCATTCGAACCATTTGTAAATGGTTACGAAAACACACCTGAACTCTTAGCCACAAATAATCCTGAGCATCACGACGGATACAGGAATTAGTGAAGACGCAGTCGTAGCGAGGCTCACTTCAGTAACAAAAAAATTCACCAAAACTAAACGCGAAATATATCTATTTATAAAAGCAGCTAAACATTCGGGTGACGTCTTTCCAAGAGGTAGTCTCCAATCCTTCCAAACTATGTAAATAAAGACCATATGTGGCTTAAGTTCAAAGAAATAGTATCAACAGCACTCGAGATATTCATACCAAATAAATTAATAAGAGACGGAACTGATCCCCCATGGTACACAAAACACGACAGAAAGCTGTTGCAGGAGCACCGCAAAAGGCACGTATAATTTAGACGAACGCAAAATCTCCAAGACTGGTGAAGTTTTACTGAGGCTCGAAATTTGGTGCGGATTTCAATGCGAGATGCATTTAATAGCTTCCACAACGAAACTCGCTCTAGAAATGTGGCGGAAAATCCAAAGAGATACTGGTCCCATGTTAAGTAAACCAGCGGAAAGGCTCAGTAAGTACCTTTACTGCGCGACAGCGATGGTAATGTTACTGTAGACAGTGCCACTAAAGTGGAGTTAGTAAATGCATTTTCCAAAATTCCTTCACCAAAGAAGACGAAGTAAATATTCCAGAATTCGAAATGAGACCAGCTGGAAACATAATTTAGGAGTAGATATCCCTGGTGTTGCACAGCAACTGAAATTACACTGTCAGCAACAGAGGAAATGATCAAATATCTTTTCAAAAAGTCTCTAATGTATAAGAAAAGTAGGTCTAATACATTTGATTCTGATGTTCTTTAGTAATAATTAATTTTCAGTAGTAAGCTCCTTGCTTTTCTGACCTGTTTAAAGATAATCAACAATTTAGTAAGAAATTTTAATTTTTAAAGGACTATATTTAAATGTACTTAAGTAGATTTACATCTACTATAAATGTTTGCAGCTAAACTTAAATAAAAAATATTTGAGGTGCCAAAATTGTCAACCTTAGGATCAGATCAGTTTTGGGATGTCAATTGTAGGTGCAATTCAAAGGTTAAGTTCCCATTTTCTTTCACAAAAGCGTATACTATCAGTTTAACAAACCATGATATTTTAGGTGATCGTTGCGATTCTGAAGCTTCAGAAAATTATTTTAGAACTCACAATTATTTAATAGTATGGCCATAATATTGGAAGGTAGAAAAAAGTTATCTTAACGTGACAACAATAGGGATACTTTTGTGAGGCTTGAAACACTTTTTAATTTTTACATTAAAGGCTGATTCGCATCACACTTTGCACAGGCTTTGGACCGTGAAAATGATAAATGACCATCTACCATTCTGGCGTGTGTAAAATCAGCCTAAACACGCTGAACTAATGTACACTCTATTTACAATTACAACTTAATATTAGCTCTGATAATGCTGCTTCAATGTTTTAATAATTTTATCTTAGTAATCTGCGAGGACTCAGTGGTCTTCATAGCTTTTAATACATTTTAACGTATTTTAGTCCAGTTTCTGAATATGGGCAATGGCTTTCAAGCAAGGCCTAATGTTGCCAGTCTCTTCATAATTCTTTACGATTCTCTCTATCCTGTCGTCCAGCTCCAAGTGCTTCTTCTTCCTCTTCTTACCTTCAAGATTCATTTCCAATTTCATGTACATGCAGTTTGTGAGCTCTGCTTCCTTTTTCAAGCACTCCACCAAATAGTTGATTCTAGGGTGAGGGTTTCCAATAATACTATTTATTTTGTTTTGCCACCCTTCAACAGCATTCGTCGTTCGGTACCTTTTTCCGTAACAGTCCCACATTTCTATTGCGATATCCTCATTCTCTAGCCAGTTATCCACAAAGTACTCAAGAAAATGAGAGAACCTTCCGTTATCAGGAGCTTCTGCATGAATCCCAATCCATCCATTGCTTACGTCCTCCGGTTCTACAACTGCCAGCGCTGCACACATGCTGACGTGAAGTCTTAAATCCTCGTTCTAGCGGTACTCCTCAGTTAGACCGAAAACTTTAATTCTTCTCCATAAACTCGTCTTCATATGGAAATAGAATCCATATATTTCAGTTGTGGGAAAAACTTGACGAATGGTCGATATCGCAGCTGCCTCAAAGTCCACCTTTACTTGTTTAGGACACCACTCAGACACTGCCTGTTTTATCAGACGAACATATGTGTCTTTCTTCTTATTAGGGAGCAGTGCAAATACAATAGGAAGAATGTTTGTTTCTTTAATCGGGCCTCCTAAGTCTACGTGTATGGTGAAGGTCTGTACAAACTGCTTGCTGCATCTCTTAAATGTTCCATCCATAAAAAAATGGGCACATGTTTTTAAAATTTCTTTTCCTTTGCTTCCACTAAAAATCATTATTCGCACCTCTAATCGATCGTCTTCCAGAAGAAAACTACTGCCATCTCCCATTTTTAATAGATCTTCTTGAAGATCAATTTAATAAGAGTTCTTAGGCTGTTGTTGGTTCCCCCGCTCTTGACTCCGTCGACGACGCATGGTTCTCTTCATAGATTCTGAAGTAGGCATCACTATAACAAAGTCACAAACTGTAATATGAAGATTTCCCATTTCATCCGCGTATATCTCCGATAACTGTGTAGTTTCTTCTCAAGACCTTCTCACCGCCCTTTCCACTTGCTTTCTCACTTTCAGAGCTGCATGGTCAGGTGGTCCACAGAGATGTTCTAATACGCTCAACACTTCTGCGTTCCTCGAAAGCAGCTTTCCCTTGCAATGATCCGCTTTTCGGGTTAAACACATCCTTGTAACAACACCTTCTTTAGATTCCCTCTGTTTAAGATAAGCGTAACATTTGTAATGAGCAGGAGGCCTGCCCTTGTTTGTTGTAATATCATCCATACTGATGTCACGTTCGGAACTTCGAAAGCAAACTGGGCGGCCGGGTGAGGAGGAGGAGGAGGGAAGGAGGAGGAGGGGGTCGGGGGGGGGGGGGGGGGACAAGGGACCCGACCCTTCGGAGCAGGTAAAACCGTGGCAAATGTCAGGTGTGGCAAATGTCCGGTGTGGCAAATGTCTGGACACCCACTCGTTGGGTAGTGTGTCTAAGGCGTTCAGCCTATCCCGGTTTGGCTCCAAACACGTCTCCGACGATTGTCTGGTTGAAGGCATATGCGACACTCATCGGTGAATAGAACGTGGTGCCAATCCTGAGCGGTCTATTCGGCATGTTTTTGGGCCCATCTGTACCGCGTTGCATGGTGTCGTGGTTGCAAAGATGGACCTCGCCATGGACGTCGGGAGTGAAGTTGCGCATGATGCAGCCTCTTGCGCACAGTTTGAGTCGTAACACGACGTCCTGTGCCTGCACGAAAATCATTATTCAACATGGTGGCGTTGCTGCCAGTGTTCCTCCGAGCCATAGTCCGTGGGTAGCGGTCATCCACTGCAGTAGTAGCCCTTGGGCGGCGTGAACGAGGCATGTCATGGACAGTTCCTGTCTCTCTGTATCTCCTCCATGTCCGAACAATATCGCTTTGGTTCACTCCAAGACGCCTGGACAGTTCCCTTGTTGAGATCCCTTCCTGGCACAAAGTAACAATGCGGACGCGATCGAACCGCGGTATTGACTGTCTAGGCATGATTGAACTACAGACAACACGAGCCGTGTACCTCCTTCTTGGTGAAATAACTGGAACTGATCAGCTGTCGGACCCCCTCCGACTAATAGGCCCTGCCTATGCATGGGTTGTTCACATTTTTAGGCGGGTTTAGTGACATCTCTGAACAGTCAAAGGGACTGTGCCTATGATACAATATCCACAGTCAACGTCTGTCTTCAGGAATTCTGGGAACTGGGGCAATGCAAAGCTTTTTTTGATGTGTGTGTATTCTTACCATATGACTCATATTCCATAACCAATGTATAGTATGACAATTATTGCCAAGACTGCAGAAGGAGAGTGGACGTAAAGTTCACAATTTTATGAAAAGAAAGTGTCCACGAGGATTTGAACACAGTTTTCCAGCTTTCCAGTCCAGCTTGACTCGTTCACTATTTCTATTTTGCTTCTTTTTCCAGAGTTCTGTACACATTCTTACTGTTTTCATGCTCGATGTAGTCTTAACGACTGCGATTACAGAAAAGCAAACACATTTTCTTGGACTTGCTCTCTTTTTATTCGTGTAAGAAGCATAATGTGAAAGAGTGGGTACCCACTGGGCCATTTTACCACTAAATCTGAGGGAGGTGCCAGGGGGATTTTCCCTTATCAGGCCAGGACAGAGAAGTCAGGCAGATCTGCGGTGTCAATTCGCGAGCTCCGTTAAGCCGTTGTTCAGCTGTCTCGAACTTCTAATTTTGCCATCGCTGAACACATACTTCATCGTGTGCTTTGTTGTTGACAATACTGATTCATTCAGAAGAAACTGTAACACACATTCAGTGGACACCAGACGGATAAAAGATGTGCACTTGGATAGTGCTTCCTTCAGCGCTGTACAGGAAGGTGTGCAGTATTCAGCGGGTTACATAGGCTTCTAGCAAAAGTGGAAAATTTGGGTGATAAACACCAAATCTTCAAACCTAAATTGTTCTAGTAGCACAGTCCTACACTACAGAGTCTATCCTCACAGTAGACGAGAACCTTTCTGTCCTAATGTGTTACTCGTCTTTACTCATATACACTCTGACATATTTTCTGCTTTTTCTTTATTCTTTAGTTTCTTTTGTTTATAAATGTTATAACTAAAATTCTGAAAACTACGTATTTGCTCCTTCCAGGGCCCTGTTGCTTTGGCACGTATGATCCTATGAAACCTCATTGGAGATTTAAATCTGAACTGTATCTGTGCTTACCACTGTTAATTAATATTGGTTTCTTTTATAACTTAGCATGCAATTCGTGCAAAAACTTAGATTAAGAATTCAGCATCTAATTACGTGCCTGCGCGTACACATACGCTTCAAGGAAATTTCAGAAAGGAAAAGAAAGATGTAGCAGAAGAGAAACAAATATAATTAATATTTGCGACAGTTCCCTTGCGTTCACTCCATTTCAGCCCTTCAACAAGGGACGATAGAGCCTTTAAGTCTAACACGTATTGACACTGACAAGCGAGGTGGAGCAATGGTTAGCACAATGGACACGCATTCGGGAAGACGACGGCACCGATCCCCGTCCGTTCATCTAGCGATTTTCTTCTCTGTTCTTCCGTGATCTAAGCTTGTGCTTCGTCTGTAATGACCTCGTCGTCGATGGCACGTTAAACCCTAATCCAGCGTCCCAGCCTTTTAGCTTACCTGGGCCACACTGGAAGAGGACGAGTGTTTTTGGGCTGCACGTAATATACGCTAAGAAAAAAAGGAAATCAACATAGAATTAATATGCCATTTTGTTCATGATATTTCGTTATTTTCATAACTTTACACACACAGAATTTTATGGATTTTTTCTAATCGTTCTTTTCTTCCAGATGAGTTACATTACCTTCATTGAACGCTGGCTCTCCTGTTGATGGCTCTGAGCACTATCGGACTTAACATCTGAGGTCATCAGTCCCCTAGAACTTAGAACTACTTAAACCTAACTACCCTAAGGACATCACACACATTCATGCCCGAGGCAGGATTCGAACCTGCGACCGTAGCAGTCCCGCGGTCTCCTGTTGATGAGCCCTAGTACACATATGAGTAGGAGATGGCAAAACGACGCAGAAAAGGAAAATCGTATAGGAGACACGAACAGAAAGAAAAATCCACAAGATTTATGAAGCCTTTCAAAATGGTTCAAATGGCTCTGAGCACTATGGGACTTAACTACTGTGGTCATCAGTCCCCTAGAACTTAGAACTACTTAAACCTAACTAACCTAAGGACATCACACACATCCATGCCCGAGGCAGGATTCGAACCTGCGACCGTAGCAGTCTCGCGGTTCCGGACTGCGCGCCTAGAACCGTTAGACCACCGCGGCCGGCTATGAAGGCTTTCAGTCACGACTATAGTTAGAAGCATAATGGCAATGTTCATGAAAACAACGACAGGAAAAATTAACGTATTTTCGTGCAGTAATTTCTTCGAATTTTTCAGATTGTTTTTGTGTCATGCTGTGTTGAAATCGGAGATTCATTTCTCAGAGTAGGAAACACAGAAACAAGAAAATACAGAATTACAGTAAAACTTAATGGCACAATAATCTGCGAAGAGTTCCTGCTAAAGACACTCGATATTTATAATGTCTATTACAGTCGAGTGATAAGCAATAATTCTTGCAGTGGAATCTAATTTCCATTACAGTCAAGTGATAATCAATAATTCTTACAGTGGAATCTCATCTGAAGATCGGCGTGGGAGCTATGTACTATTAGACAACGCACCGTAAAGGAAACTGCAAGCTACTGAACAGTATATCAGGTAATTTCTCACGTGTGCCTCACATTACAGCTGGCCTTAACATCCAAACAAGAAGAAGCTGACAGGGAGGCTCTGTATTTACCCCTTGTACAAAGTTAAAAGAGGACTTTGCAGAAAGGATCTGCTCCCAAAAGATGAAAAGTAAACAGTTCCACTGTCAGGGGAATCAGAACGACAATATGGGATTGCAAGTCCGACTTGATACAAAACACTTTAGTTTTTTATTTATTTATTCTCACACTGGTTTCATCGATAGTATCACCATCATCAGTGGGTTCAAAATGGCTCTGAGCACTATGAGACTCAACTGCTGTGGTCATCAGTCCCCTAGAACTACTTAAACCCAACTAACCTAAGGACATCACACACATCCATGCCCGAGGCAGGATTCGAACCTGCGACCGTAGCAGTCCCACGGTTCCGGACTGCGCGCCTAGAACCGCGAGACCACCGCGGCCGGCCATCATCAGTGGGTACAACATGCAAAAAATAGCATAGTCATGAACATTGTAAAACACTGTCACATGAGTACTGTCTGGTTCCAAATATTGTGTTGTGTGAATACTTTCATAAGGCCATGTTTACTTTTTTGAGTCACAGCGTGATTCTTACGTTTGTTGCCGCTGTTTGTGGCATTCTTTTTTTCTCAGTTTCTTCAGCATATAGCATGTCATCTGCAACCGTATGAGTGGCTGTTAGTAAACAAATATGAAAAAGTGAACTTATGTACGTCAGAGTTACACTATTGGGATGATGGTAATGTTGTGGACACAGTTTTGGTGGGTAGTAGGTTGTTACGTAGTTTGTCATGTACTCACTTTCGTTGGACGGCTTGCAGCTGCTTTTAAACGCAGAAAAACGTAGCTTTTGCACCTTTTTCGTAATCCAAAGCATTATGTCGTCTTGTCGTTCGCGTGTGTCGCGAGAATGTATAGCGTGCTGGGAGAAGGGTTTAAAAACTGTAGCTGGAGCACTGACGAGCCGGCCGGGTGGCCGAGAGGTTCTAGGCACTGCAGTCTGGAATCGCTCGGCCGCTACGGACGCAGGTTCGCATCCTGCATCTGATGTGTGTGATGTCCTGAGGTTAATTAGGTTTAAGTAGTTCTAAGTTCTAGGGGACTGGTGACCTCAGAAGTTAAGACCCATAGTGCTCAGAGCCATTTGAACCATTTAGTACTGACGACTTTTTCCTCTGGAAGTTTCGACTTGGTCGTTTACGGACCAGAGCCACATACCTCAAATTGATACGTTTACCCTTCACCCCTGGAAGTCTATAACGTCATGACGGAATTACCCTTATACGTTTAGTGAGATGTACGTCGCGTTTTTCAGGTGTGGTTTTGGACATCGAGAATACGATGTTGGGCGAACTGTAGCGTGCTGAATGCGGCACGAGAGGAACTCGGGACAAGGATTGCCCTTTTGAGCGAGCGCCTGCGTGGGAGGGTGCGGGTGCGTGGCGTGCGGTAGGGCGCAGGTGGCGGCCTGTCGCGGAATGTGGCCGGCGGCGTCCCGGCCGCGCCCTCGGCGCGTGCCGCCGCCACAATGGCTGTTTGCGCGCCCCGGCCGGCCTTTCTGCGCGAGCCTACCTGTAGAGCCGGCCTCGCCTCAATTAGCGACCCATTACTGCGGGACAGCCCGGCAGCTGCGGCCACACTCGACCTCTTTCAGCCCGCGCGCGGCCCCCGCCAATGGGATCGCGCACGGAGTTGTGTGGGGCGGGACGGCAGCTTGCGGAAGTCCGCCTTCTGACTGTAGCTGACACTGCCCCTCGGACATCCAGGTGCTTCACTGGCCCGGCTTATCCCCCCGTGGAAAAGCATTAGTGTCGAAATCGCGCTCCATTTCCTATTCGTACAACAGTGGCGTACCGTATGTACAACTGTACGAATAGACTCCTAATGAAATCAACTGACAAAAAATTTTACTAGCCTCTACATTACGTCATAAGACACACTTCTACGTGGTAGACGTTAATCTACATCTACATCTACATGATTACTCTGCAATTCACATTTAAGTGCTTGGCAGAGGGTTAATCGAACCACAATCATACTCTCTCTCTACCATTCCACTCCCGAACAGCGCGCGAGAAAAACGAACACCTAAACCTTTCTGTTCGAGCTCTGATTTCTCTTATTTTATTTTGATGATCATTCCTACCTATGTAGGTTGGGCTCAACAAAATATTTTCGCATTCGGAGGAGAAACTTGGTGACTGAAAATTCGTAAATAGATCTCGCCGCGACGAAAAACGTCTTTGCTTTAATGACTTCCATCCCAACTCGCGTATCATATCTGCACACTCTCTCCCCTATTACGTGATAATACAAAACGAGCTGCCTTTTTTGCACCCTTTCGATGTCCTCCGTCAATCCCACCTGGTAAGGATCCCACATCGCGCAGCAATATTCTAACAGAGAACGAACGAGTGAAGTGTAAGCTGTCTCTTTAGTGGACTTGTTGCATCTTCTAAGTGTCCTGCCAATGAAACGCAACCTTTGGTTCGCCTTCCCCACAATATTATCTATGTGGTCTTTCCAACTGAAGTTGTTCGTAATTTTAACACCCAGGTACTTAGTTGAAATGACAGCCTTGAGAATTGTACTATTTATCGAGTAATCGAATTCCAATGGATTTCTTTTGGAACTCATGTGGATCACCTCACACTTTTCGTTATTTAGCGTCAACTGCCACCTGCCACACCATACAGAAATCTTTTCCAAATCGCTTTGCAACTGATTCTGGTCTTCGGATGACTTTACTAGACGGTAAATTACAGCATCACCTGCGAACAACCTAAGAGAACTGCTCAGATTGCCACCCAGGTCATTTATATAGATCAGGAACAGCAGAGGTTCCAGGACGCTTCCCTGGGGAACACCTGATATCATTTCAGTTTTACTCGATGATTTGCCGTCTATTACTACGAACTGCGACCTTCCTGACAGGAAATCACGAATCCAGTCGCACAACTGAGACGATACCCAATAGGCCCGCAGCTTGCTTAGCAGTCGCTTGTGAGGAACGGTGTCAAAAGCTTTCCGGATATCTAGAAATACCGAATCAACTTGAGATTCATAATGTTTGAATACAATATATGCTCCAAAACCCTACTGCAAACCGACGTCAATGATATAGGTCTGTAGTTCGATGGATTACTCCTACTACCCTTCTTAAACACTGGTGCGATCTGCGCAATTTTCCAATCTGTAGGTACAGATCTATGGGTGAGCGAACGGTTGTATATGGTTGCTAAGTAGGAAGCTATTGTATCAGCGTAATCTGAAAGGAACCTAATCGGTACACAATCTGGACCTGAAGACTTGCCCGTATCAAGCGATTTGAGTTGCTTCGCAACCCCTAAGGTATCTACTTCTAAGAAACTCATGCTAGCAGCTGTTCGTGTTTCAAATTCTGGAATATTCCACTCATCTTCCCTGGTGAAGGAATTTCGGAAAACTGCGTTCAATAACCCCGCTTCAGCGGCACAGTCGTCGGTAACAGTACCATCGCCACTGCGCAGTGAAGTTATTGACTGCGTCTTGCCGCTTGTGTACTTTACATACGACCAGAATTTCTTCGGATTTTCTACCAAATTTCGAGACAATGTTTCCTTGTGGAACCTATTAAAGGCATCTCGCATTGAAGTCCGTGCCAAATTTCGCGCGTCTGTAAATTTTAGCCAATCTTCGGGATTTCGCGTTCTTCTGAACTTCACATGCTTTTTCCGTTGCCTCTGCAACAGCGTTCGGACCTGTTTTGTGTACCATGGGGGATCAGTTCCATCTCTTACCAATTTATGAGGTATAAATCTCTCAATTGCTGTTGCTACTATATCTTTGAATTTGAGCCACATCTCGTCTACATTTGCATAGTCAGTTCGGAAGGAATGGAGATTGTCTCTTAGGAAGGCTTCTAGTGACACTTTATCCGCTTTTTAAATAAAAGTATTTTGCGTTTGTTTCTGGTGGATTTGCAAGAAACGATGTTGAGCCTAGTTACAACGACCTTTTGATCAAATGGTTCAAATGGCTCTGAGCACTATGGGACTCAACTGCTGTGGTCATAAGTCTCCTAGAACTTAGAACTACTTAAACCTAACTAACCTAAGGACATCACACACATCCATGCCCGAGGCAGGATTCGAACCTTTGACCGTAGCGGTCGTGCGGTTCCAGACTGAAGCGCCTTTAACCGCGCGGCCACTCCGGCCGGCCAACCTATTGATCACTAATCCCTGTATCAGTCATGGTGCTCCCTGTTAGCTCTGGATTGTTTGTGGCTAAGAGGTCAAGTGTGTTTTTGCAACCGTATACAATTCGCGTGGGTTCGTGGACTAACTGCTCGAAATAATTTTCGGAGAAAGCATTTAGGACAATCTCGGAAGATGTTTTCTGTCTACCACCGGTGTTGAACAAGTATTTTTGCCAACATATCGAGGGAAGGTTGAAGTCCCCACCAACTATAACCGTATGAGTGGGGTATTTATTTGTTACGAGACTCAAATTTTCTCTGAACTGTTCAGCAACTATATCATAGGAGTCTGGGGGTCGGTAGAAGGAGCCAATTATTAACTTAGTTCGGCTGTTAAGTATAACCTCCACCCATACCAATTCGCACGGACTATCTACTTCGACTTCACTACAAGATAAACCACTACTGACAGACAAAAACACTCCACCACCAATTCTGCCTAATCTATCTTTCCTGAACACCGTCTGAGACTTCGTAAAAATTTCTGCAGATTTCAGGCTTTAGCCAGCATTCTGTACCTATAATAATTTCAGCTTCTGTGCTTTCTATTAGCGCTTGAAGCTCAGGTACTTTCCCAGCACAACTACAACAATTTACAACTACAATTGCTACTGTTCCTTGATCCAAGCACGTCCTGTATTTGCCATGCACCCTTTGAGATTGCAGCCCACCCCATACTTTCACAAGGCCTTCTAACCTAAAAAACCGCCCAGTCCACGCCACACAGCGTCCGCTACCCGTGTAGCCGCCAGCTGAGTGTAGTGAACTCCTGACCTATTCAGCGGAACCCGAAACCCCACCACCCGATGGCGCAAGTCAAGGAATCTGCAGCCAACACGGTCGCAAAACCGTCTGAGCCTCTGATTCAGACCCTCCACCCGGCTCTGCACCAAAGGTCCGCAGTCGGTTCTGTCAACGATGCTGCAGATGGTGAGCTCTGCCTTCATCTCGTAAGCAAGACCGGCAGCCTTCACCAAATCACATAGCCGCTGGAATCCAGAGAGAATTTCCTCAGATCCAAAGCGACACACGTCATTGGTGCCGACATGTGCCACCACCTGCAGCTGGCTGCACTGTGTTCTCTTCATGGCATCCGGAAGGACCCTTTCCACACAGGAATGACTCCACGTGGAATGCACACGGAGTGCACACTGGATTTCTTCCCTTCCTTAGCCGCCATATCCCTAAGGGACGCCATATCCCTAAGGGACCCCATTACGCGCCTAACATTGGAGCTCCCAACTACCAATAAGCCCACCCACTGCGATTGCCCGGACCTTGAAGGCTGAGAATCATCCTCTGAAACAGGGCAGGCAGTTGCATCTGGCTGAGCCAGAGACGGTACCTGAAACCTGTTTGTCAGACGCACCGGGGAGGCTTTCTGATCAGCCTCCGGGGACGTCTTTTGCTGCCTGCCACGCCTTGGAACGACCTCCCAATCAACCACAGGCGAGGGCTCAGCCCCACTGCAGGCAGCAACTGGGGCAACCACAGCGGCAGACCGATCTGGGGACAGACGGGAAGAGGTTGACATCCCCGTAATACCCAAGTCCGTCTCCCCACAGTGGTGCCCATTGGCAATAGCCTCAAGCTGCGCGACCGAAGTCAACGCCGCCTGCAGCTGTTAGTGAAGGGATGCCAACTCAGCCCTCATTCGAACACTGCAATCACAGTCCCTGTCCATTCTAATCCATGTTGAACAACAGTTACTGAAACACGAGTCCTTGCCTAGATAACGCAGGGGAAACACGCAAAGAATGTATGACCTAACCTGTACAAATGCCTAACGACTGCGCTACAATCTGCCTGAATTTACGATTACAGTAACTAAAACTCGAAATTACACCTCCTATACGAAACACACACGCAATTTAAGTAAGAATCTACGAAGTAAACACAGAAAAGAAGCCATATAGGCATCTTTCTGCGCTGTCAACGTGCACCAACTGGGAGCTCAGGCCACACTGGTCACTGAGAGCTTGCAAAATGTGCAGAAGAAAGCGACCAGCACGTTAATGATTACAAAATGTGCAGAAGAAAGCGACCAGGCAGAGTTTTAATAACACTATTTAAATGAAATAGCACCTGTACCTTTTTCGAACCGATTCGCTCATTATCAGATGGATGCTGACGACTATATCTTTTGAAATTTTGCTGCACACATGATATCGACTGTTTCGGTTTTAGCGAAAGTTTCTTAATGTTACGGCGTCCTTCATAAAGAAGAGACATCAGGAAAGTATAGCGTCACTATAGCAATATGTAATAATAATACTTTTTGCAAGTGAAGTGAGACGTAGAAAAACTATGAAAAAGTCTCTTGTGACTAAGAAATGCATAAAGACAGTGTTTTATGCGAGTAATTACAAAAATATTATTTAAAAAAGCGAAGACAGTGATGAAGTATTTGAATAATAAAATGTTCAAATGTGTGTTAATTCCTAAGGGACCAAACTACGTAGGTCATCGGCCGCTAGACTTACACACTACTTAAACTAACTTATGCTATGAACAACACACACATCCATGCCCGAGGGAGGATTCGAACCTCCGGCGGGAGTGGCCGCGCAATCCGTGACATGGCGCCTCAAAACACGCGGCCACATCTCGTGGCGTTCGAATAATAAACAATATCATTGTACTGGTAAGTGTCAATCTGCGGTCTTGAACCAATTTATATGTGTAATGGCTATCTCTCTCGCTCTTTCACTCTCTGGTTATTTTCCGAAGCCGTATTACGTATAATGCTTAATGAGGTCTGTAATATAATGCATTTTACTGAGCAGATGTCAAGAAGATAATAAGTTAAAATTAAACTATTTTTTAACAGTCGTATGATTATCAGTGCAAATTATTTAATAATTTTTCTTGCAGCAAAGCCGAAGACCTGGAATGACGAATTGGGTAATCATTTTAAGGTACTGTGTGGAATTAGGCCGTGACCTGTACTACATCTAAAGGAGGACGATTTTCATTACTTTGGAAAGCAAAGTAACAGCTAAAAGCACATTTATTTTCACGAATAATTATCAAGGGGCATTTGGTTGGTTTTAATGTGTTCGTAAGACCTCGATTGTATGTGGCTCAGAATTCGCATAGCGTTGCTAGATTGTTCTTACTGTTTTAGCAGTTGTAGTAATATTACGCCACATATAGACAATTTTACTGAAATAATAATAGCAATTTTTGCTTAACATAAAAATAACAAACCGGAATATTAACACATTTTCAAACAATATATAAAAAGTAAGTTAATCACATTAAAATGACTATTTTACTTTAATATGACCTAATAACGAGTTAAACAACATAAAAAGCTTTCTAAGACCTGATGAAAGGTCTCTGTTGGATTCCTTTCATGTTAATTTCTTAAATCTGTTGTCATTTACGGCATACATTCCACTTCTAAATTTACTGTGGTGTTTCTGACTATCTGGGAGGAGACTGAGCAGTGAAACGTGTTACTTTTACACATAAACAAGAACGATCTGTCACACTACTACACTTTAAAACACAGTTTATATGTAATTCATGTCACACAGTCTCATACGGAACCTACATCCGCTTTCTTTTATATACTGTATATGATAAGATACTGTCATCCCCCTTCCCTTCTGTGTGAAAGAATGAATGAGCAAATGTATTTCTAGTTGCATGCTTGATGGTAGCAGGCAAGCCTGTCTGCTAGAGAACAGTAGGACCAACGTCGGAACAGGTAGCTACGCTTTCTAGAAGCAAAGAGGTTTCTATTCTTAGTATGGTCCTGTCCGTCCCTTGTCATGTTCGTATAGGAAGCTGCCTCTCTGGTCACTTCCGTTTGTATCTGTTAAGCACGCTCGGTAGCGGGCCAGGTCAGTCTGTCCGCGGCGAGCGTCTGAAGTGGTAAGATCTTCGGCTAAACGCGTGTCTGCTAAGTCCGTAGGACAATGGATTTCTTAAGTTCAGCCTAACTGAAAATTTAATCACCTTTATTTCAGGTTTAGCTCTAAATTATCTAATGTTATCTTAAATTGCAAAGCAGTGTAATTCGAGTGTGAAGTTCAGAATATCTTCCGGTAGTTGCTTTGTCACTACTTTGTGAGTAAAATGGAACCACGTGTTGATCAGTAACTCTAACTAGCATCATCAATCTTCAATGCGAATGTGCGTGAGATTATAACGTCTCGTCTTGACAATATTTTTCAATATAGCGGCTTTTCTTTATGTTCAACCCATGTGGGGTGTACTTTGTGAGACCAGTTCCACGTGCTTATACAATTGTTTGACCCATCAGGTTAATAGTAAGAAGATAGTAACCAATTCGAGGTTTTTCTTTTGTAAATTGCTTTTCGATCTAATTTATTTTAACTATCAAAATTATTGTGGAGTTACACTCTTTGTGTAAACCAAGTTGACGACGTGAAGCATGTGGTGTAATCATGAAAGTAGCCCTCAGCTATTCTTTTCGGGAAGATTTCACAGAGAGTTAGTATGAATTTAGTATACCAGTGTGTGGTAATTCCATGACGGACAGGATTGCGCTAGGAACGTAACTTCTTTGGATGAAAATTGAATCGGTTGTTTGTGGTTAATTTCCTCTTGCATATGTTTCAACGTTCTTCGTGTGTTATTTTATGAATGCAGTGTTGTATGCAGTCTCCCAATCTTGGCTCCATATTTGATGTGTTCCGTAAGATTACAAACTCACATTTTCGCAATCCTAAATAAGGCACCAGTTTAGTTATAAATCAAGTTTAATATGCTGAAATTTCAATAATCAATGTTAAAATAAATTTTGTAAGTAGGCTGTTTAGGTTTTTTTATTGGTAACGCCACCTCTGTATAAAAATCACTGGCTGTGCTGTGTGCAGTCTGTGTCTAGTTTGCATTGTTTTCTGCCATTGTAGTGTTGGGCAGCGGCAGCTGGATGTGAACAGCGCGTAGCGTTGCGCAGTTGGAGGTGAGCCGCCAGCAGTGGTGGATGTGGAGAGAGAAATGGCGGAGTTTTGATATTTGTAAGAATGGATGTTATGAACTCCTATATATATTATGACTTTTGATGATATTAAGGTAAATACATTGTTTGTTCTCTATTAAAATCTTTCATTTGCTAACTATCCCTATCAGTAGTTAGTGCCTTCCGTAGTTTGAATTTTTTATTTAGCTGGCGGTAGTGGTGCTCGCTGTATTGTAGTAGTTCGAGTAACCAAGATTTTTGTGAGGTAAGTTATTTGTGAAACGTAAAGGTTAATGTTAGTCAGGGCCATTCTTTTGTAGGGATTTCTGAAAGTCAGATTGCGTTGCGCTAAAAATATTGTGTGTCAGGTTAAGGACAGTCGTGTATAATTGTTCAAAGGGGACGTTTCAATTTCCAAATATAAACTGATTTATTTCTTTTTATTTAAATTCTCTTTTTTATATATATAAATCATCGGTTGTCGTATGACTATTAAAAGATTATAATTAATGTTAGTCTGGTTGGGAATTTGGTAAGCTAGACTGGATACCTGGTGAAACAGTTGGCTCAGTAATGCAAGGTTAACTTCCCCAGACAGCTAACAGCTTTTAACCCGCTTTTACTGTCTATCAGCACCGCTTTCAGAGCAAATTAATGTAACAACATTACACTGATTTCGTTTTGAGTTACTTACGTTGAATATACTGCGTCATTTTTTCGAAATGTTACCTGTTGTTAAAGATCTTAAATAATTTTCAGTTACATACAAGTCGCTCTCTGGTACTTCTACAAAGAGCGCTAGACCACTTGTTTGACAAACAGGTAAACGTAATGCTTCCAACATTACACCCCGTTACAACAGTAGTAACGAATCATTTTGTTAACTATGAGTTTCTTTTTAAACATACATGAGCCTTTCCACAACTTTTCTACCCTCAACTGTCTTGTACGATTGAGTAAGTGAGGATATTTTGACTAGGTTCGGCCACTATGTGACTGGCGCTTGTTAGTTGGTATACTAGCGTGACGATGTTTCCGTTTGTTGCGAATTTGTATGTTTAAGGTACTCCTGGAGCCTCGTGCGGCAACGCAGGGTCTCCTTACGACTTGCCTGCGTCACAGACTCTGCTTCCTCGGAGTCTGCAAAGCCGTGTGACGTGCCCTGGAACCCTCCTGGAGAAGCTCTTTGCCATGGGGCTACTCAACAATCAAAGAATAGAGAACATTAAGAGTAAAACCTTTCAGTTGGTTTACAGTCGAAGCTCTATCCAACTTGACATCTCGCTTTTGTCAAAGTAAGAACGTGATGTCCAAAGACAGATAAATTCATAGTGATGAAAGTCGTTGCTTAGTATACAGACTTTCTATCAATAGCCTCGAAACACCGCAAGAAGAGTTTCTTGAGATTTCGCAAGGTCGTCCGATCAGCGCCGGGGCCTGACTACAAGAAGTTACGGTACGTCGGCACGAACCCTCGCACAGCACTCCTCTGAGTTGATCGTTCTTCTAATGCTGCATGTGTACAGGGTGTCCCACGAGGAATGTTCAGGATTCAGGGATATGACAGACCGATCATGCGAAGGATAGTAAACATGAGCTATAAAATATGTACGTTAAGAAATTATGAGCACTCCTTCATCTTCGATAATTGAAACGAACTATAGACCTATATCTCTGACATCGATCTGTTGTAGAATTTTAGAACATGTTTTTTGATCGGTGCATGGGGGCTTAAATATTATGCAAATAATTTTAATTTTTTGATTTAGTAGCTGTCTGTTCGGTTACGCAGTCTCGTAACCGGTTGGCCCTGACTAGTATTGGTACGCAATCTGACTGCATAGAATAACAACAAAGAATGAAAGAAAACTTCCGTTAACACAATTAATTAATTAAGTCCACAGCAACTATAAAACCGACGAAACAACAAAACACAAGTGTAATTGTTGTGTGTGTGGAAGTGTGATTCAACGTACACATCTGGCATGGTTCTTCCTCAATAAGACAAGGTATTTTAAGCACCATTTACACTGAAGTAATTAAAAAACCCAAAAATGCTATAATTGCACATAAAAACCAGAATTACACTCTAATACATGAACACAAGCCAGATGCTTTGTTGACTGAACTTCTGACGAAGAGACATTGTTAGTTACATTTGAAATAAAAAAATTTTTTTTACCTTCATATATATTGACGAAACATACACTCTGATCATTACAACATCCGCAATCGAACAGCATCGGCTGTCTAGCCCATCAGAACAACTGCATACAACATGATCACAACCAGTCATGGCTACATCAGAACTCCTACTGCCCACTTCTCAATAAGCTCTCTCCACGACGACTTCTTGACAAGCCCTCTCCACTACCACTTCTCAACAAGCACTGCCAGTGGAGGCGGCTGAATAATACTCTTTGGCGCAATCTCTGGCGCTGTGACTCAGTGTAGCCACCTTTCATATGCCCCTCCTCCACGGGCTAGAATTTGATGGTATTTTTGCCAACGTTGGTGGTGAAAATACCACCAAATTCGTCCAAAAAAATACAGACAAAAATTAAAAAGTAATATTAATAAGTAAATATCACATAACTAAATAAATTTTGGCTTTGCACTGACCCTTCAATAACCTAATATATAAAATACAGTAAGGAATAGAAATGCTTGCATACATATGATTTTACATAATAGTTTACACAAGTATCATGTGGTTAAACAATTCAATCAATAGCGTCAGCAATGACGAATAGGTGCAGGTAAGAGTCTCGTAACATCTCATAAACAGTAAACACACAAAAAATCAGTTTATAGAAATATTCACATAAAATCCTTTCAATAGTTCAATAAACAAGTAGAACTCCTCAGAGTAGTTGACAGTTCCAACAGGTGCAAATAGCAGTCTCATAATATTTCATCAGCAGTATTTAAACAGCTTCAACAGTGGCACCCAAAAATGGCGAGCAGGCGCAGACACCAACAAGTGACATTATCTCAGTAGAAGCAGTCCATTAGTGGCACCCAGTAATGTTGAACAGGTGCAGACACCAACAAGTGACATCATTTCAGCAGAGGCAGTCCATCAGTGGCACCTAGCAATGTTGAACAGGTGGAGACACCAACAAGTGACATCATTTCAGTAGAAGCAGTCCATCAGTGGCACCTAGCAATGTTGAACAGGTGCAGACACCAACAAGTGACATCATTTCAGTAGAAGCAGTCCATCAGTGGCACCCAAAAATGGCGAGCAGGCGCAGACACCAACAAGTGACATTATCTCAGTAGAAGCAGTCCATTAGTGGCACCCAGTAATGTTGAACAGGTGCAGACACCAACAAGTGACATCATTTCAGCAGAGGCAGTCCATCAGTGGCACCCAGTAATGTTGAGCAGGTGCAGACACCATCAAGTGACATTATCTCAGTAGAAGCAGTCCATCAGTGGCACCCAGCAATGTTGAGCAGGTGCAGACACCAACAAGTGACATCATTTCAGTAGAAGCAGTCCATCAGTGGCACCCAGCATTGTTGAACAGGTGCAGACACCAACAAGTGACATCATTTCAGTAGAAGCAGTCCATCAGTGAGACCCAGTAATGTTGACAGGTGCAGACAGCAACAAGTGACATCTCATCACTGGTTGAGCAGTTCCAACAGTGGCACCCAGCAATGCTGAGCAGGTGCAGACAGCAACAAGTGACATTATTTCAGTAGAAGCAGTTCCATCAGTGGCACCCAGCAATGTTGAACAGGTGCAGGTAACAGTCCATAATATTCACTATCACTAATTAGACAGTTCATCAGAGCTCATTAGCAGAAATTAAACATCTCCAAGTGGCACCCATCATGTTGAGCAAGTGCAGGTAACAGTCCATAATATTCACTATCACTGATTAGACAGTTCATTAGCATAAATTAAACATTTCTAAGTGGCACACATCAATGTTGAACAAGTGCATGTATGAACAACAGTTTAAAAGCACACACAATTGCTTTTACAAAATTATTATCAATGCTCTTACACTAAACATACAAATTATAATAAACACACAAATGATATCAGATAATTGTCATATTAAATATTACAAATACACAAATATCAGTAAACCTATAATATTTATGGGTGTCAGTGCAAGCCACAACAAACAAGTAAAATAATATTTAGGAGGTAGGTCGGTACCAATTATTTGGGATTAGGAAAGGAAAACACACAAAACACAGTCACTCATCTTTCATCCACATTAAGTACTAATTGAATAGTGTTAACTGTGTAAATGCAATTCTGTCAAAATTTTATGTTCAACTTGTGTATCAAGCAGTAGTGGCAGCAATGTATCACAGTCAATAATAGTTAGTCAACGTCGTAGTCATCTTGTCAAGACCAATGTTTGCCAAGCCAAATCAAAAACTGAACAACTGTCAGTGTGCCAAGATATGCAATTACTTCCTCTCTCCAAAAAAAACGTATATACTGCTTAGTGATTTAACAAAGTATGTGTTGTAAGTAGGCTGTTTAGGTTTTCTTATTGGTAACGCCACGTAGCGCTCTGTGTGAGAATCACTGGCTGTGCTGTGTGCAGTCTGTGGCTAGTTTGCATTGTTGTCTGCCATTGTAGTGTTGGGCAGCTGGGCTGTTAACAGCGCATAGCGTTGCGCAGTTGGAGGTGAGCCGCCAGCAGTAGGGTTGGGCAACACGATTCTTTTTCCCGATTCGATTCCTACGATTCAATCTCACATAGAGAATCGATTCCTACGATTCGTTCACGATTCTTTCACGATTCATTGTCTGCAATGGCACGATTCTTACGGAATGCAAAAAGTTCTACATCTTACTCACAGATGGCAGGACATGTCTGAAATTGTCAATGGGGTTAGAATCGAACTGTGTCATGACGAGATATGCCAGAAATAGTTTATTTAGAAGTAAACATGCATATGACGTTACAAGTGTGATTCTCAGTTTATACGTGTAATGCCTTAATTGACGAAAGGACACCATGTCTAACCTAAAACATATCTAGGATGATTGTTACTATTGGATGTACGGTAAGACCAACGTGTTCGTATTCGGATAATGTTATACCGCCATCTCACAAAATTTTGATACACCTCTACTGTAACACCCAACAGTAACAAAGATTTATGAAATTGCGATATAAAATACCTATTGCGTAAAATCGAGTTTTTCAGGAAACACGCCAATATAGATAAACTTAAAAATCAAAATCCGTATCTAAATATAAAATTTCATCCAAACTGTTAAAGCTGTTCCCAAGAAACACGAAATTCGCGTTTTTGTTTAAAAAACTCTTTTGTGTAAAATCGCATGCTGTAAGGAAAGACACCTATATACAGATAAACATGAAAACCAAAACCTTAACTACATTCAATACGTACTAACAAAGTTTTACTAGATGGCATTATAAAATCATGTGAAATAGCGTTTTTATAATATAAAATTGCGTTTTTACGAATGGAACTATGTAGGATATATATATTGTAAAATTGACTTTTTACGAAAGAATGGAACTATGTAGGTGAACTCAAAAAGCAAAAACGAGTCTAAATACAAAATTTCATCCAAATCGTTAGGGCCGTTTTCGAGATACGCGAAATATAATACATAATCCAAGTGCTATTGCTCGTGTGTAAAGAAGGTGTGTGTGTTTTGCATTGCATCTGCAACAATTAGAGGTACGTATTTATTCATCATACTTGGATTTCTTGATTTTAATCGTGTGTATTGGGAGCTGTGTTCTCGCTGTATATCGTTTCTGTCATCACTACTTCGTGTACTACTCGCGCAAACTAAGCTGATGTCGGCGCGGTGGCTGATGGTAGCGACAGTAAATGGGAAATGCCTTTACGCTCCTTCCCGTCAGCCACCGCCAAGTGTCAGCTTGGTTTGTTCGTTCCGAGCTTCCTCTGTTCACGCGTATCCTCCACTTAACTGCCATCTGGCGGTCGTAATCATTCGGCACGACTCGGCATGATTCGGAAGTTCCCTTCGAAGCATAGCGTAACAAGAATCGATGAATCGTTGGAACTTGGAATCGTCACGACTCGGAAACACGTAATCGTTCTTACGATTCTTTTGAACGACGATTCGTCCGTATGACGATTCGATTCTTACGATTCTTTATTTAGAGTCGTTCAAATGAACGACTCATTCACGAATCGCCACAACTCTAGCCAGCAGTGGTGGATGTGGGGAGAGAGATGGCGGAGTTTTGTAATTTGTCATGAACTGCTAGATATATTATGACTATTAAGGTAAATACATTGTTTGTTCTCTATTAAAATCTTTCATTTGCTAACTATGCCTATCAGTAGTTAGTGCCTTCCGTAGTTTGAATCTTTTATTTAGCTGGCAGTAGTGGCGCTCGCTGTATTGCAGTAGTTCGAGTAACCAAGATTTTTGTGAGGTAAGCGATTTGTGAAATGCATAGGTTAATGTTAGTCAGGGCCATTCTTTTGTAGGGATTTCTGAAAGTCAGATTGCGTTGCGCTAAAAATATTGTGTGTCAGGTTAAGCACAGTCATGTATAATTGTTCAAAGGGGACGTTTCAGTGTGTAGACAATCTTCTTTCCACTTGAGTGTTCTAGTCTGCTATCTTCATCCTCCTTGTTCCATATAGACGAACAAACAAACAAAAAAAAAAAAATGCTCCTCACTTACTTCACCTCTTATCCACCAAAACTCCAATAATCATCAGCATCACATAATGTTAATACTTCAATAATACCTCTTACGTCGATACATATAAACCTTATCATCAATATCATTTACCTTACCTCTTGTCCACCAAAACTCCAATATTCATCAACTTCACACAATCTCAATACCTCAATAATACCTCTTCAATTCGTCGATACACATAAAATTTATTAGCAATATCATTTCACTTCCATAACAACTCTATCCTCTAGTCAGTCTCCTCGAACAAGTACAGACAAAATCCTAGTGCAAACTTCAATTTATCATCCCATGCAATCCGAAGGCACAATGTTCACACACAACCTCTGTGTAATCCATCTGAGCCAAATCTTCTACTCATTATGAATTATAAAATACATTTTGGTTATCTTATCCATCATAAAATAAAAGAAATGCATACATGACCTTTAACAGCCTTCAGTTTGAATAACTTTCAGTAAGTAAGTACGAGTACGGAGTGTGAATGATAGTAATAATTCGCAGTGTGTACACCACTTTAAGAATCATGGCAAAACAGGAGCAAACATGCGGAGTATTTCTTGTGTCAAGCGTCACTTGCTATTTCAATTCCTCACGAAGAATGCAGTGTAATAACTGTCAATGGTCGAAACCTTGTGTTGGTATGTCATGTCGTTAGCTTCCATCCTATTAGCATAAATTTATACAGCTTCCATAAAACCTCCAGCTCATGTGACTTCTATGAAGTTTCTTGTACTAATGTCGTTCGTCGAATTATAGCAGTTCATTTTCTTATCTTAAAAATATAAGGCACTGAGCGTAAGCAAAACATGCAATAGCGAGTAAATATACCAGTGGAGAACAGTATGTCAACAAGTGGATGCAGCACAATTCCTACAACGAGGCTCTGCCAAGCGAACAATCTATAATTAACACCATAGTGTGGCCTAAACTCCATGTTCGTACACCGCATATCAGCATTTCTATATACGAAATTAAAGAGTACTTTTGACAATAAAACAGAAATGTGTAAATATGCAATCCATACGCAAAGCAGCACATATATATCTTACATAATAAACAGGTCATTAGCATCATATCAGCATAAGCAAATAAATGTTCATATGTAATCTTAATAAGTGAACATGAAGGCGCAAGCAGATAAATCAAAAAGTATAACTTACATACATAACCATATCAGCACAACTAATCAGGTGACAATTATAATTTAAACAGATAACCACAGCAGGCACATAGTAAAAAAGAAAATGTGACATCAATGAAAAAGCATAGCAGCCAAGCGATGCATAATATACACAAGTAATAACACTGTTCATTAATAAAACATTGTCAAAATCAGCAAATGTA
Source organism: Schistocerca piceifrons (assembly GCF_021461385.2). Classification (NCBI taxonomy): domain Eukaryota; kingdom Metazoa; phylum Arthropoda; class Insecta; order Orthoptera; family Acrididae; genus Schistocerca; species Schistocerca piceifrons. The sequence continues at coordinate 820,418,662 of NC_060138.1, forward strand.
CGCAAGCACGTCGCTTCACAAGTAAATTCATAGAACATAAAATTTAGCACAAAGTATAAATCACGTAATCGCGAGCAGCAAATTACGTCTAAAGTACGTACCTAAGTGGAAAAATGTTACCTGAAAAATAAACTCAATTAATAGTTACCTTTTTAGTTTATGTTTCATCTTCGAAATTACATTCTTCCTGAAATTTTCTCGATAGCAAGTCCTCTTAACGTCGGACACACACAGAATTTACCTGAAGTTCTTAATTATTTTATACAACCGTATCCTGAAAAATACTGAACGTTAATAACATAATTTATCAAGTCACTATAGCCTTAAACTGAATTTATTCGGAGAAATTAGACTGTGTATTTGTTTACGGCTGTCAGTGCATTCGCACTGAGCGCTCGATCAGCTGTAGGTAAGCGTGACGTAGGAAGTAATTGTTTGCGGTCAACGACTGCCTTGTGCGGCGCGCAGATTTGACTGTTGCTTTGAGTATGTGCCGCCGCCGGAACACGGCGCGGTATCCTTGTATTCTCTGCATGTTTACGTATAACTGTTGGTTTCTCGAAAGTATGTCATTCCACAAAAATTTTAACGTTCGATATATGATGTATTCCCTTAGAGCGCCGAGATTTAAGAGTTTCTACTTCGACAGTGTTATGAATAATTTTGCGAATCCTATATGGACCGTTATAAAGCAGAAAAAATTTGCAACACAAGCCTTTTCCTTTGTGAGACAAACGATGAGACTTAATTAACACCTTTTGACCAACTGACAAGATTTTTAAACGACCAGGACGTTTAGCTGATTTCTCTTTTCGAGCAGCTGCAGATGCAATATTTTGTAGAGCCAGATTCACAACTTCAGAATGCCGCAGTTTCCCTGTAGGCGGAAAAGGAACGATTCCAGAAATGCGATTTGTCGGTGCTTTATTTTTTAATGTCAATATAGGCGGTAAAGAAGTTGAATCATTAGGGAGTTCATTCAGAATGTTTTGAGAAATATGAAGATACTGATCCCACATTCTATGATTCTGATGACAGTAAAGACGACACAATTTATTGATTTCCTTCATCCATCTCTCTGAAGCGTTAGATTGAGGGTGAAAAAGTGAAATGAAAATTGGTTTAACCTTACGACGCCGTAGAGTATGAAGCCAAATTTTAGAGCGAAACAGTGATCCATTATCTGACATAACCTTATCAACATGACCCACTTCTTTAAGAAAATGTTTGATGATACTGAACGAGCTGTTGCTTTACGTAAAGGTGTAAAATACACATATTTTGATGTCAATTCCACTGCTACCAAAATATACGCAAAACCATTAGTAGAACGAACCACTGAACCGAACAAATCGACGCAGCCATATCCTTTAATTTCGCTGGAATGATAGGAAACAACGGTGCTCTGTGAGAAATAGTTGGCGGCTTAGCCTTTTGACATAATTTGCATTTGGCAAGATCAGATCGGCAATAGTTTTCTGCACTACAACGCCCTTATCTTCTATCTCATGAAATAAGTGTGCACGTAGGCCTTTGTATGATGAGTCCGTCGCCAAACAAAAATCTTTAGATAAATCCGGATGTGAAAGAAGTGGAGCAGCAACTAAAGCATCACGAAGTTGTTCAAATTCTTTCCAGATAGTTCACATAAACGAGGTGTGGCCAAATTGTCCAATCTAAGAAAGCGTCTAAGAAAATTACAGACACCAAGGAAACTACGAACATCACGTTTTGTAGTAGGAACAGCATAATTACGAATTGCGTCTAGCTTTCGTAATGCCTCAAATTCCCTTTTAACGCATTCATTAAATTTTCCCTGATTTTCAACATGCTTATTTATGTTCTGGTACTCTTTGGTTTCTGCAAATGGCAATGGAGCTGTATCATCTGAATCTCTGTCCCCATTTAAACTGAGACTTGTCAATTTATCTGCAATCTCCTCAACTCTTTCCTATAAGTCACCTATTTGTTCTTTCTGTTTATTTACGTCTTCCGTAAGTGTCGTGACTCGGGTTTCAGCATTGACACATTTAGTAGTTAACTGTTCATACTGTTGTGTTAGGTTATTTATTCTGTCATTTGGTACGGATTCCTCGATTCTTTCAAGTATTTCTTCCTTATCGTGTGCACGTTGTAAATTTAACTCTGAAAATTTTTGTACTATCGCGCGATCTCTTTCTTCCTGTTCTCTATCCTGTTCCTTTTGTCTGATTTCTATTAAAATTAATCTATTATTGTGAGCATTCAAAATCGGTTGTACTTCTTCTCTAATTTCTTTTTTTAATTCATCTTTCATGTTTCTGAAACATGTCCCTATCCGTGAGTCTAACCGTGTTTCCATTGTTCCCATATCAATTTCTAATCGTGTTGCCAAAGTTCCCATCTCTGTTTTTAATTCAGATCCTAACTGCGATCACAGTGAGTCTAACCGTGTTTCCATTGTTCCCATATCTGTTTTAATTGTTCCTATTTGTGATCCCACTGTTTTTAATTCTGATCTTAACTGTGTTTCCATTGTTCCCATATCAGTTTTAATTTCAGATCGTAACTGTGATCCCACTGTTTTTAATTCAGATCCCAAATTAAATATTGCACTCATCAACTGCTCCATATTAACTGGTTCGAAATTCTTTTCACTCCTAACATTTCCCGTAAAACTAACTTCCTTTGGCATAGCCATAAAGCTATCTGTGTTCGATACTATTCCAGTGTCTTCTGTCGTTAATCTCGTACTCTGAAAATTTTTTGTTTGTGAAAAATTTTGAATTGGTTCTGGACTATTTTCCCGACTTATTAAATTGTTTTCAACTTCATTATTCATCATACTGTTCTCCTGTATTGGCGAGTTCACCATTTAACAATTTCGTCATTCTCACTATTCATCATTTTGGCCTTTTTCATCGATCGCGTAATCATTTACAAAACATACAAAACTCGTCACTATACGAAAATTACACACAATGACACTTTATCTCCAACAATACCATTAACACGAAATGCTTCCCGACAAACACGATTAACGAACAATTGAAATCTTCATAATTGCACAAAATTGTCAAACCCGTATACAAGACATCAAAAATTAAATTCTGCAAAAATACCATTAGAAGAATGATAAGACAACTACAAATGTTCAGTTACCAAATCTACACATGCAATATAGACTACAACTACTAAACTACAAATTACTTCAACAATACTACTGTCTGCTGTTTTTAGTATCAGAAGATTCCAAGGGACGATCCTAAGCAGCGGTCGCCACGTGCATGGGGGCTTAATTAAATATTATGCAAATAATTTTAATTTTTTGATTTAGTAGCTGTCTGTTCGGTTACGCAGTCTCGTAACCGGTTGGCCCTGACTATTATTAGTACGCAATCTGACTGCATAGAATAACAACAAAGAATGAAAGAAAACTTCCATTAACACAATTAATTAATTAAGTCCCCAGCAACTATAAAACCTATGAAACAACAAAACACAAGTGTAACTGTTCTGTGTGTGAAAGTGTGATTGAACATGCACATCTGGCTCGGTTCTTCCTCAATAAGACAAGGTATTTTAAGCACCAGTTACACTGAAGTAATAAAAAAACCAAAAATGCTATAATTGCCCTTAAAAACCAGAATTACACTCTAATACATGAACACAAGCCAGATGCTTTGTTGACTGAACCTGTGACCAAGAGACATTGTTAGTTACGACATTTGAAATAAAAATTTTTTTTTTTGACCTTCATATATATTGACGAAACATACACTCTGATCATTACAACATCCACAATCGAACAGCATCGGCTGTCTAGCCCATCAGAACAACTGCATACAACATGCTCACAACTAGTCACGGCTACATCAGAACTCCTACTGCCCACTTCTCAATAAGCTCTCTCCACGACGACTTCTCGACAAGCCCTCTCCACTACCACTTCTCAACAAGCACTGCCAGTGGAGGCGGCTGAATAATACTCTTTGGCGCAATCTCTGGCGCTGTGACTCAGTGTAGCCATCTTTCATCGGGTATCGTGTCATTTCTGGAAACCCAGAATCTAATCCGTAGGAATCAACATGGATTCCGGAAACAGCGATGGTGTGAGACCCAACTCGCTTTATTTGTTCATGAGACCCAGAAAATATTAGATACAGGTTCCCAGGTAGATGCCATTTTTCTTGACTTCCGGAAGGCGTTCGATACAGTTCCGCACTGTCGCCTGATAAACAAAGTAAAAAAAATTGCTCTGGCCACTATGGGATTTAACTACTGAGGTCATCAGCTCCTAAACTTGGAACTACTTAAACCTAACTAACCTAGGACATCACAAACATCCATGCCCCAGGCAGGATTCGAACCTGCGACCGTAGCGATCGCGCGGTTCCAGACTGTAGCGCCTAGAACCGCTCGGCCACTCCGGCCGGCATACCCACGTCAACAGTCGGTATTGTGACTGTATCTAGAACGGAAGCGCCTTGCAGTTTTCCACCGCAGTCATATAGTGAGCCCAGAAAGCGTCAACCGACTACATCGTTTCCATCGTGTACTTGACTGTTAATCACTTTATTGTTTTGATTGAGTTATAGATATTCCGTAGTTTCCTGTAATCAGTTGAGGTACTATCAAAATCATTTCTTCAAGAGGCAACCGCCCTTACTTTTCAAACTGTCTATAACTGCTTTGGTACCCCTGCGACCTTCCCTGATCGAAGTTCTGTTAGTTTTTTCCATTCGTCGACGAAGAGAGTCGCGAGAGCGTCCTGTTAAGCAAAACTTCTTCCTAGTGATTTCCGCCGATGGGATGTTTGGCAATGAATAATAAATGTCCAGTACTTATCGGCCACAACGGCCGAGGCTGGATGTCAAGAATTTTGGATAAAATGGCAGGTAGGTAGGTAGTGTTTAACGTCCCGTCGACAACGAGGTCAAGAGACGGAGCGCAAGCTCGGGTTAGGGAAGGATTGGAAAGGAAATTGGCCGTGCCCTTTCAAAGGAACCATCCCGGCATTTGCCTGAAACGATTTAGGGAAATCACGGAAAACCTAAATCAGGATGATTGGAGACGGGATTGAACCGTCGTCCTCCCGAATGCGAGTCCAGTGTGCTAACCACTGCGCCACCTCGCTCGGTTTGGATAAAATGATTAGCTAGATTAAATTAGTTGAAGCTAGACACTATTTATGTACCTTTTCTTGTTCCGAGACGTGTTCCAGACTTTAATCAATCCTCAAGTGGCGTAATACCCTTAAATCTACAGGAACGCAACGTTTTTGTAGACTGCATTTTGAACGTTGTAGCTGCTGCGTGAAAAATAAAGATTCCTTTGAAAATTCCTAGAAGATTAAAACTGTGTGCCGGCCCGAGACTCGAGCTTTTGACTTTTGCCTTTCGCAGGCAAGTGCTCTACTATCTTTCTTTATTTTTCATTGTTTTTATTTTTGGTAAACGTAAATAAGTATACAGTCTCAACATCAGAAGCAACCCAACTTTTTTTTGTTATTAGGAGAGCACATGAGAAAGAAAACAAATAGGCTGCAGATACAGAGCTATGCGTGAACAGGATAAACAGGTGTAAGGAAAAAAAACATAGGAGATGAGAAGAAAAAGAAGTGAAAGAAATTAGGAATACTTTCTGCGCCATGCTCCAGTTTGGCGCCCCATCAGAACAACGTCCATTGTATCATTGACCACTAGAAGGGGGTCGTGGGATCGTCCAGTTTTGGGTGGCACGTTTCTTTGAGATTCCAGCTCCGTGGCGGGTTGGCGAAAACACTCTGTAAATAGTTCGCGAAAGTGGCCCGATAGTGTCGATGTCGGCGAAAAGTGCGGTTGTGTACTTCGAGGCGTGTCCAAAAGTCCACCGGATCGACGATGTCGTCCCGGAAGAGGTAGTTGACAGTCAAGCCACTGATCCATGTGATGGCGTGCCACTTAGACACTGGTCGTGTCAGGATATACGAGTATCATCATGTTAGGAGAAACGTGATGTGGGGGAACTCGGAGGTAGAAAGCCACAATCTTCTGTACGAGGGTTGGTTTAAGTGGCACTGAGCACTATGGGACTTAACATCTGTGGTCATCAGTCCCCTAGAACTTAGAACTAATTAAACCTAACTAACCTAAGGACATCACACACATCCATGCCCGTGGCAGGATTCGAACCTGCGACCGTAGCAGTCGCGCGGTTCCGGACTGAGCGCCTAGAACCGCTAGACCACCGCGGCCGGCTGTACGAGGATCCAGACAGCTGCTGCTGGCCCACACTCAAAACGATGTAAATCTACACTTGAGGCACAGGGGTGAGTCCACAGCGAGATGCGATGCAGTTTCTGTCTTGTAGTATATTTGTGGTTGATGAAAAGGTACCACGTCGCGGTGGTGTCAGCGGTGTAGTATGGTTGGTGTATCGTTTTACAATCTGTAAGCCATGAAACTTGGGGGTGACGTGCTTCGATGAGGTTTAGGGGCGGGTATTTTCGGAGAAGGCGGTAGGTGTCGCGGGTGGTCGTCTTCCTGGACCTGGGGAGTTCGGTGCATATGTATCCAAAAAGAAACGGCCGATGTGCGACATCGGAGGAGGGATGTGTGCCAAAGACGTCGGTGGGCGTCTCGAAACAGGTGCGAGCTCGGTGGTCAACATTCCAGTAAAACTAGCATCTTGGAATTTCCATAACCGGAACATAGTATTGATGTAAAGTGCCGTAGTCCTGGCTCTCACGTTAACCAGATCGAGGCCACCATCCCTCTTCGGTAAGATGAGAGCATCGTACTGGACTTTGAAAATGTGTCCAGAACATATAAAATAGCCGAAAGCCGCCTATAGTCTGGGTGCCATTGTCGCAGTGATAGGCAGAATCTGCGCGATGTGGGGTATACGGGCTGCCAGATGGGTATTGACGAAGGTGTCTCTCTGGTACATGTTCAGCGGACGTAGTAGGTGTTTTTGTATGTTTGCCCGGATGCGTTGCAGTAGCGCTCGAAAGTTGATCGCCGAGGTGCGGCGAACGTCTCGCGTGTACACCAATCCGAGACAGCGAAGAGTGTCCACCAGTTGAAAGGGGACTACACTGTCTGCGGGAAGGCAGCAGCCGATCTTCATGGCGCATGATTTTGTCACGTAACAGGTAATCCACTGCATAGCAGCTTGTACGTCGGGCGCTGAACATACAAGGGCCAAGTCGTCCGCGTAAGCTCGGCAGCGGAACACATGATCACGGAGTGGAATACCTGTCAAGCGTCGCCGAAATCCCAAATGAGTGGTTCCATCGCAATGGCATAAAGCACCGTCGACAGCGGGCAACCCTGCGTACTGAGCGTTCAGTCCGTATAGGTTCTGTAAGTCCGCCGTTGACGAAAAGTCTGGGCGTTGCCCCACGAAGGAGCCGCATAATCACTTGCGTGAACGTCGAGGGAATCGCCATTCGGTCCATCACTGCGTTGCGGAATATATGACTGACGCGGTCAAACGCTTGACTGAAGTCGTGAGTGTGTTGCCACAGCGATCACATCTCGATATTCACTGAAGGCTGTGTGTATATTATGATCGCCGCCAAAGGGTGTTTGTTCGTGGGAAACAATTTCTCGTAATACATGTTTGAGTCGCACAGCTAGAAGGCGTGGTAAAATCTTGAAGTCGGAAATGAGTAACGTGATAGGCCGATAACTGTCTAGTGGTGTTCCTCCTGCAGGTCTCGGGACTGATATGAGAAACGCTTCCATGAACGTTTGTGGCGGGAGCGCCGCGCCGGACAACACTTACCAGCACATGTCTCTCCATCAAATCTGGGAAGGTTCCCTAAAATTCGAGCTGTAAGCCGTCGGGGTCAGGAGAACGATTCAGTCATCCTTTGGCCACAGCGCCATGGACGTCGTCGGTGGTCACTTCCGCAGTCAAGAGGGTTGCAGCCGCAGCGTTTAGTGTACAACGTATCTCGTGGGCAACCTCAGCAATAGCTTCTGAACCAGAAGGTAATTCTTGATAGAGAAGTCTGTAGTGCGTTGTGAAGGCATCCGCAATGGTAGCTTGCGAGGTTAGCCGTCCTCCATCAGGTGGATCCCAAGTTGTCAGTATGGCCTGAAAGACGATTACGGTTAATGAAATAAAAGATCCATGCACTGGACACCAAATGAAAAAAGCTACTCCTTATGTTTCTGATCTAGACTGCCATAAAAATGCGAAGGAACTGTTAATCAGAACTCAGGGAGAAGTTGTAGTCTAATTTACAATCGATTTATTGATTTTAAACAAGACAAGACAACAGAATTATTAAAGAAACATCATACAAAAATATTTATTTAACAAAAACCATATTAAAATGGGATCTATGGTGGACAAAGTGATCTGCTGCGGATCGACACACGACACTAACCAGAACACTGTTCGCTCCGTCTCACTTCATACACGTGAATCCAGGTTATGGCCTCAAACTACGCCACCACCAAGCATCTTTATTCTACCATATAAAAAAAAAGGAAAAATATGGTTCGAAAGAACAGGGTGCTGAGAAATAGATATTATAGCCCTACTTCACAGCAGCGAATACTTTACCATCCTACTGGTCAAGGCGGCACACACCAGGATGCGTTCGGCGACTGATGTCATGGACGGCGAAAATCTGTTATTAAATGCGCGTTCCCGAAAAATGCAAGTACGCGGTCTCGCGTTCGGTTAATTCGGAACGCAGGTACTTCCCTAAGAGCCTTTGAAACCCCAACGGATTCCAGTGTGCAGGTGGACCCGTTTGCTGGTCTGCCAAACCAATTTCACTCCGTGCCACGACCGAGCATGTCGGAATATGTCAAATGTTTAGACAGCCGACTCAAGGCAAATAAGTACACGCACGCGTCACTCGTTGTGACCGTGATGATATAAGCAGTACTTCTGACAGTTCAGAAGGTGACTGGCGCAGGGTCTAAGTCGCGCCCTAGTAAAGGACACCAGTCTCATCGTTTAGGTAGAGACCTGCAGTTCTTTACTAGCGAAGCGCCAGTACAAGGGACTTGTATCCGAGTGTCGATCTCCCTTTCTCTGTCTTGCCTCCTCAGCTCGGTTCCAAAAGCACGTTTCTCTTTTTTGACTTCCCCCAATTTCGCACAAGCCAATCACGAGCTGGAGCCCGGCATTCTAAGCTCGGTGAATGGTCTTTGCACTGCAAACCGATTTGACCAATCAGAGACTTAAAGTTAATTGGGTGAAAACGGAAAAAATTTCAGCTTCGTGGCCTCTTTCCCACATGTTTGCCGTGTCTTTTGCTAAGACAATACAGGGTGGAAGCACAGCCCTCCATAAACAGCTTGTTATCTCCCCTGTTACATCCATTTCAAAGTTTGCAGGGAACGGCCATAAACTCTCATTAGATGTTCTGAAACAGAGTCTACACATCTGGGCGCCAGTTTTCCTGTCCCATGGACATTTGCAGAATGTTTACATTTCTTTTGGTGGCTTGCTCGCTAACAAGGCCTACAATGCGCTGTCGGCGACTTTTCGGCGCTAGGCTGTATACCTGGACGTCTGGCGCCAAAGCTAATGTGTTTTGCACAATACGACCGCAGCACAGGGCTGTCTGGAAATGTCTCTTCATCCTTCTCCAGAAAAAACGCGCTTTGTCGCCCCACTAACACTGTGTTTTTACTGCAGTCGTTTAAGTCGGCACCCTGTTCCTTTGAACGCATGTAAAGCTTACCGTATTTCTTTCCCTAGAGCACACAAAGAAGACCATAAACTGCTGCCCACCATTTCATCACAATGTATGAAGTCATATCGCCATATATCGTATTTACTATACCAAACCAGAGTGCCCTTTAATCTCTCAGGCCTGTCAGCATCGACGAACATTTTGAACAATATGATGCACCATTAATCCTGTCTTGGCTACGTGCTCGTACAATGGCTCCTTCTAGACGGCATCTGGTCAAGGTTAAAATCTTTGCCTTGATGCGTTGAGATTCCTTTATATGATCCGGGGATGGAGGATGATCCATCAGCTCGAGTAGTACTATAGTAGAAATCTGTTGTGTGGTGATTCCACCTGGCTTTCGCTCTGCCATAGCGTGTCAAGGTGCGTAGGATGGCCGGCTTCGTGCACAGTAGCCACCATTGCAGCGTGGTCTCATAACGCATGATGTGTTGAACACAAGCATGCCACGTGTCGGTGACCTGTTGTCGACACTCAGGGTCCTGCAGTAGTGTGACGTTGAGTTGCCAAGGTCCTGCACCGCGCTATGTAGATTGCCTGCGTAGGTTCATGGTACAGATGCAGATGTCATGATCTGAAAAGGCAGACGACCAACATTCCGCGTCGAGGAGAACGGGTTTTTAGAGCATCAGAGATATATATTCTATTGAGTCGGCTGGTGGAGTGGCTCATGATGTGTGTATGCCCCGGGTGGTCGCCGTGTACCACTCTCCATGTGTCGAGGAGATGAAGGCGGTGGACGAGGAAGTGAAGTTTTGGGCATGTGGTGAAACGAGGGTATTGGACTGTACGCTCCAGAACACAGTTGAAATCTGCCATGAGATGATGGTATCTGCTGAAGAATCAAGACATGACATCTTCTGCATAGAACTGGGGGCGATCCCTCCGTTTATCACTGCCCAATGGGGCGTAAGAGATTTATGATTTTGAGTCCTTCAACTGTTATGGCCACCCCTCGCGCCATTGGGAGATATGCGACATCGGAGACTGCAATCCTTTGTCGGAGGAGGATGGCTGCGCCTGTGTGTTTCACTGCCACCGGGGCGACGTACGTGTCGTATTGCTAACACCGAGACCAAGTTGTTGTTCTCAGTTCTTGTAGCAGGGTGATGTCGATGCCTGCTGCTCTTAGCGTGTCGCAGAGCAATTGAAGTTTAACGTGGGAGCCGATATTATTGGTGTTGATGGTAGCTATTCGGTATGTCTGATGAGGGGTCTGTGCTGTCGATAGGTCCGTAGCTGATGAAGACTGTCGTGATGGATTCTGGAAGTCCATAGTAGTCGCAGGAGTCGACGTAGAAACATCCCTCATTTTAGTGTTGGTCTAACGGAGGAACAGATCTCATTTCCGCGTCAGGTGGAGGTGGTAAATCCGTGTCATCTGTGCGTGAAAAATGTCCGTTAGTTTCAACATTGGTAAGAGGTGGCAGCGCTGGCCGAGTTGGCCCAATTGCCCCGGTGACGACGGGCGTGCCATGGTCAATGGCCTCTGGGCGCGGGGCCTGCTCACGATCTCTGTTGGACGGCTCACCGTCATGTGGATGACGCGTCTCCGTGGAAGAGTTATCGTGTGCTCCGTCAGATTTATGTTCCATCTCTTCGTCCTGCGGAGGAGGCTCAGTGGTCGATTCTGACGTCTTGTGGCGTTTATTTCGTCGTTTGGGCCACTTTTGCTTCCGGCAATGTATTTCGGCGTCTGAGGAAGGAAGTGATTCGCGTCGTCCTGATACAAAAGCTGCAGGTGCTATGATACGGTCTTCTGTCTCCATAATAATCTCGCTGATATCTTTGTGATGTTTCAGCGTGGGTGTGTCCGGCTGTAAGTCATGTCTGCGGGCGGCACTTCCGGTGTCAAGGTGCTGTGACGCCTCCGGGTGTATCGGTCCAGGAGACGCTCATGAACTGCGTTTTTTGAGGGCTGGAAGTGCAGTGTCGCCGCATATGTAATTGCAAGGGTGGTTTTGGTTCGGTCAGTGTTCGTATCGTCGTTTAGTAGCTGTGTGATGCGGCGTTGCAGGCATTCATCGCGGACGTGACCTTCATGGCTACAACCGGAACATCTTCGCGGTTGTCCTTTGTAAATGACCACCACAAGGCAGCCGCCGATAGAAATGTACGATGTTACGTGCCGCTTGAGATATATTCGGACTTGTCTCGCACCATTAATCACCGGATAGGTCGTAAGCTGTGCCCATGTCTCGGCTACGTGACTCTGGACTTTCCCGTACGAAAGGCAGTTCGAATACACGGATCGTCCAAAAGCCAAGTCCTGCATGGTCGACATCCACAGGCCCGACGTTGCCATCTGAGTGTCGCGTCCGTTGAATAATCTCGGTGCAGGCAGCGTCGGAAGCCATCTTAACATAAACGACGCTGCTAATGATCGATAGGTTTATGCCGATGAGATCGTTACGGAGAATCTTAATACAGGGGGGTCGGAAATTCCCGTTACAAACTTCTAGGACATGTAGAAGGTAGTGAGTACATAAAATTTTGAACAGGAACCCATGTCCGGAAACTTATCACTTCCGTTCTACTACAGTTTCAATTCAGATGATTATGTCATCCACACCCACACAAGGAATGTATTTAGGCGTGACCCAGTACAATTGTTGCAATCCGTTTGAAAGGAATACTGACTCGTTCCGTTTTTACTTAAGAATTTGCATTACAACTTACACCTTACGGTTTACATTAGTCGACAACAACAAGAACCCAGCATCTACAACACCAGCCGCAACATACCGATCCATTACAACAGCGGCTCGATGTGGCGACCACCAACGTTGTTACACACACTGTACCTCCGAAGCATGTTCTGGTACACTCCCTCCATTCCACCTGGTGTCTCTTCAATGTCTTGTGAAGCAGCCAGAACTAGTGCCAACAAATCTAAATTAGGCTCTTCATACGACTCCACAAGAAGTAGTCCATAGGGGTTAAATCTGGCGATCGTGGCGGTCACGCGGTTGGACCACCACGGCCTATCCATCTTTCACCATACCGTCTGTTGAGATGTCTCCGGACAGCCAGTGAAAAGTGAGGCGGTGCTCCATCTCGCTGAAACCACATTTCCTGACAGACATTCAATGGCACAGCTTCCAAGAACGGCTCCATTACGTGTCGTAGGAAGACAGTATGCGGGACCCGTGAGCTTGGATGGAAGGAGGTATGGTCCAATCACATGACCGTCCAGAATACCTGCTCACACGTTAATTCCAAACCTGTCTTGAATTCCCTGAACATGCGTGGCGTGAGGGTTTTGGTCCGCCCAGACATGGCTATTTCGAGCATTCAGAACACAATCCCTTGTGAACCTACATCCGTCTGTGAAGAGAACTCGACGTGGAAACAGGGACGCTTCGATGCAACGGTGCAGGAACCATGTGCAGAAGGCGATGCGTTGTGGAAAGTCTGCTGGACCCATAGCGTGTACCCTTTGTAAGTGGTACGGATGTAATAGTTGCTCATGCAGGACGTCCAAGACGATAATGTGACTAACAGTCATTGCACGCGCAACTCTTCGCGAACTCGTTGACGGGCTATCTTCAATGCGACGCAGTACACCTTCAAATTCGGGAGTGCGGCGTCACCGTGGAGCACCACAGTCCTGCCTTCTCACTGTTTCTCGTAGTCGTTGTGTAACTTGGGCAAACAGTTTGTGCGATGGAGTCTGACGGTGTGGAACACGTTCGTGATACAGCCGACTAACAGATCTTCAGTTACCTTCAGCTTCGCCATACACAAGGAGCATGTCTGTGTATTCCGCAAACGTGTACTGCACCATGTTACCTCTATCGGTGATGCACAGATATTGACTAGGTCTCACAGCAAAGCAGACAATGAGTGACATCTGGGGATCGTTTGACGTAGTACACGTCATCGTGTCTACCCTGTTGCTTACCAGGACAGGGGAACTCTGAGACGTTTCTCTTGGCCTAAGCGGACGTTGACGAGGTACACATCTGAATGGAAACTGTCGTAGAGCGGAAACGATACGCTCCGGACATGGGTTCCTATTCAAAATGTTCTGTACTCATTACTCTCTACGTGTCCTGTAAGTTTGTAACGGGAATTTCCGATCACCCTGTATATTCGCGTAGGAAGCGTTCGACGGCCAGTGCTTTGGATCGTGCGTGTTAATTTGAAAAGGTGAACTTAAGAGTGTTCTTCCTGTAAGAGTTGGCCATTATACCTTGTACGACTGAGAAGCGCGGTGACGAGAAAATGAACAAACACTCCGCCCGCGCATCGGCGTGGACGGCCGAGCGCGGTGCGCCCTGCTGCCCTGCCGAAGGCAGACTGTGATATCTGAGCTAACCAACCGCACGACACACCCCCTTCCTCACAGCTTCACTTCTGCAAGTATCTCGTCTCGTAGTGCACTTACCCGCGAAAAGCATAGGTCCTGAGCTCGAGTCTCGGTCCGGCACAAAGTTTGAATCTGTCAGGAAGTTTCATATCAGCGCACATTGCGCTGCAGAGTGAAAATCTCGTTCTGGGAACGATTCTTTTGGCTATCACATTTTCGGAGTTGTTTGTTTACCATTAATTTATACATAGGTGAACTTAGTTTTATTGTGGAAATTGTACGTACTTTTACGCGTTTATACATATCGTCTTATATACTGTATATATACAGGGTGTTTCAAAAATGACCGGTATATTTGAAACGGCAATAAAAACTAAACGAGCAGCAATAGAAATACACCGTTTGTTGCAATATGCTTGGGATAACAGTACATTTTCAGGCAGACAAACTTTCGAAATTACAGTAGTTACAATTTTCAACAACAGATGGCGCTGCAAGTGATGTGAAAGATATAGAAGACAACGCAGTCTGTGGGTGCGCCATTCTGTACGTCGTCTTTCTGCTGTAAGCGTGTGCTGTTCACAACGTGCAAGTGTGCTGTAGACAATATGGTTTATTCCTTAGAACAGAGGATTTTTCTGGTTTGGAATTCCACCGCCTAGAACACAGTGTTGTTGCAACAAGACGAAGTTTTCAACGGAGGTTTAATGTAACCAAAGGACCGAAAAGCGATACAATAAAGGATCTGTTTGAAAAATTTCAACGGACTGGGAACGTGATGGATGAACGTGCTGGAAAGGTAGGGCGACCGCGTACAGCAACCACAGAGGGCAACGCGCAGCTAGTGCAGCAGGTGATCCAACAGCGGCCTCGGGTTTCCGTTCGCCGTGTTGCAGCTGCGGTCCAAATGACGCCAACGTCCACGTATCGTCTCATGCGCCAGAGTTTACACCTCTATCCATACAAAATTCAAACGCGGCAACCCCTCAGCGCCGCTACCATTGCTGCACGAGAGACATTCGCTAACGATATAGTGCACAGGATTGATGACGGCGATATGCATGTGGGCAGCATTTGGTTTACTGACGAAGCTTATTTTTACCTGGACGGCTTCGTCAATAAACAGAACTGGCGCATATGGGGAACCGAAAAGCCCCATGTAGCAGTCCCATCGTCCCTGCATCCTCAAAAAGTACTGGTCTGGGCCGCCATTTCTTCCAAAGGAATCATTGGCCCATTTTTTAGATGCGAAACGATTACTGCATCACGCTATCTGGACATTCTTCGTGAATTTGTGGCGGTACAAACTGCCTTAGACGACACTGCGAACACCTCGTGGTTTATGCAAGATGGTGCCCGGCCACATCGCACGGCCGACGTCTTTAATTTCCTGAATGAATATTTCGATGATCGTGTGATTGCTTTGGGCTATCCGAAACATACAGGAGGCGGCGTGGATTGGCCTCCCTATTCGCCAGACATGAACCCCTGTGACTTCTTTCTGTGGGGACACTTGAAAGACCAGGTGTACCGCCAGAATCCAGAAACAATTGAAAAGCTGAAGCAGTACATCTCATCTGCATGTGAAGCCATTCCGCCAGACACGTTGTCAAAGGTTTCGGGTAATTTCATTCAGAGACTACGCCATATTATTGCTACGCATGGTGGATATGTGGAAAATATCGTACTATAGAGTTTCCCAGACCGAGCGCCATCTGTTGTTGAAAATTGTAACTACTGTAATTTCGAAAGTTTGTCTGCCTGAAAATGTACTGTTGTCCCAAGCATATTGCAACAAACGGTGTATTTCTATCGCTGCTCGTTTAGTTTTTATTGCCGTTTCAAATATACCGGTCATTTTTGAAACATCATATATATATATATATATATATATATATATATATATATATATATATATATATATATATATATATTGCAACGCTGCTGGATTTATCTGACACCGCAAAAGAATAAAGAATGGCTGTTGAAAATGTACAACAGAATATGGGTGCACGAATCATTTCCTGAAGACTTGACAACCCAGATAATTATACCAATTCTGAAAGATGGAAAGGAATTAGCGTCTACCGGCTCCTACAGACTCCCAGCACTCTCGTCGTGCATTGCGAAAATCTTGGAACAATTACTTGAAGTTGTCAGGAGTGGATACTCGAAACTAACAATACTCGAGCAGACTATCAAAATCTCTGTTGGTCCATCGTGACCAGGGGACATCGGCTGGTAAGTACTTTTCATTGTCAATAAACTTCACCAACAGCCGTATACTTTAAGATATTTTATATTATTCTGAAAGCAACAAGTTTCGGCAATTCAATTTGCCATCTTCAGGCCCCATACGCTTTTATCCAAATAAACGAACTTATCGCATAGCGCCACAAAACACTGGATATCGTGAATTCCAATCGTTATACAAATGTTTCATACGAAGACGTGACAGCAACTGAGCCCACCTCAGGTGGGCTCTTTCTGTACCACAGCCACCGCCTACTATCTTCCAGTATTTATTACTTTTACGTCTCTTTTCCACTATCATAGGAGATGACAAAACGAATTGCAGAAACTGGTCGCTTTCAGAATAAAATAAAATATCTTAAAGTATACGGTTGTTGGTGAAGTTTATTGGCTTTGAAAAGACTATCAAAATACAGAGCGAGCACAAAGTCTTGCCCTGATTATAACAATTTATTACAGAATAACCGTTTGACGTAATAATTTACATTTGATGCCGTTACATAGGTTAGTGTTCCTAGTTTTTTTTAAGACCACTTACGTTAGTAAACCTCAACGTGTGCTCCCTTGGTAGCTCGGAGAATGTCGAGGCTGTATTCCAGTTCCCGCCAGGTGTTTCGTAACATGTGTTCTGTCATAGCACCCACAGCAGCTTGTATCCTAGCCTCCAGTTCGTCTACGTCAGCAGCTGGTGTGACGAAGACTCTGTCCTTGAAATAGCCCCAGAAAAAAAGTCGAGGGGCGTAATGTCTGGAGAGCTGGATGGCCAGGGTGTTGGACCGTTCCTTCCAATCCACCGATCCGGAAATGTTTCATCCAGGAAATCACGCAGTATCAAACCCAGTGTGGTGGGGAGTGGGGGTGCTCCATCTTGCTGTAAAATTATCCATGGTTGATATGGTGGACATGAAAGGTGAATTCATCGGTAAAGCATATGCGATTTAAGTAATCGTTAGCGCCATCAATCCTGTTGAGAATCTCAGCTGCAAATTCAGCACGTGTCAGGAAATCATTCGGTGGTACGGCCTGCACGATTTGCGCTTTGCAAGCATGCAACCTAAGCCTTTCACGCACGGTGTGCGCGTTTCTTTCCAAGCGTGTTTTCTTGCTGCAACAGCTCTTGATCATTCTGCATCGTACCAAATGGGTGTTTTTTTGGTTACTTCAGTGTTTTCTTCATGGGGATTATTTCGAGAGCTGCTTTACTTATCAGTTCGATAGAAGCTTTATAACTGTTTTCTACATTGTGATATATTGTTAGTTCAGATATCAGGTACAGAGTTCATTTATTGTATTCTTCGTTTATTCTCCACTTCCCAAATTGCTCTATTTCAATGTCTGACTTTGCAGTTGTTCCTAGTTATAATAACGTTAGTTTCTCATATCACTTTTTATAATACCGTAGGCAGGAAACATTATGATGAATTAGGCTTAAAGCAATTTTCCGAAAGGGCTGCGATATGTAGTTCATTTCGGTGTAATTCTTGTAGTAAATTTTATTTATTGGATATTGCTGATAGAGCATTCCAATGTAAAATTTTAAGCATTGCCCTGCTTGTCCCAATTTCTTACAGATGTTTATTTTCACCTCCTGTTGATTTTATCTACCCCATAATAACCAATATTAAACTGAAGATACTGTCCGGTAATCTGTGATCACTTATAGTTTGGATCTTAGCGATATTTATCCTGTGAAGTGTAAGAGCATACGGCTTTGGTGTTGTTGACTGCATCGGTCGCTAAGAAGGTACATGTGCTGAGCGAAATGCACTGCAGATACTGATCTTATCCAGTTGCCTACAGTGCCCATGTTTATTTTCTTGCCGTAACGTGGAGCAAAATAGGTTGTTCTCGGCCGTAGTCGTTGGCTTACTTTGTAGTGCGTGTCCCCCATTCTCTTCAGTTGAGGAAATTTTTCCGTGTTTTTTTATTCAGCAACTGCATTATTATAATATTTTGATTAATCTGACTAATGAATGGTATGCTGCAGTGGCGAAGCTATATGAATTTAACATTTTGTTTGCCTTATTACAAGAGGTGTAGTTGATGGTAGCTATTTGTTGTGATTTTTCCTTCTGGTATATTCTCGGTGTCTTCTGTCCATGGTTAAATAACTTTCTTGGCAGCAAATACACTCCTGGAAATTGAAATAAGAACACCGTGAATTCATTGTCCCAGGAAGGGGAAACTTTATTGACACATTCCTGGGGTCAGATACATCACATGATCACACTGACAGAACCACAGGCACATAGACACAGGCAACAGAGCATGCACAATGTCGGCACTAGTACAGTGTATATCCACCTTTCGCAGCAATGCAGGCTGCTATTCTCCCATGGAGACGATCGTAGAGATGCTGGATGTAGTCCTGTGGAACGGCTTGCCATGCCATTTCCACCTGGCGCCTCAGTTGGACCAGCGTTCGTGCTAGACGTGCAGACCGCGTGAGACGACGCTTCGTCCAGTCCCAAACATGCTCAATGGGGGACAGATCCGGAGATCTTGCTGGCCAGGGTAGTTGACTTACACCTTCTAGAGCACGTTGGGTGGCACGGCATACATGCGGACGTGCATTGTCCTGTTGGAACAGCAAGTTCCCTTGCCGGTCGAGGAATGGTAGAACGATGGGTTCGATGACGGTTTGGATGTACCGTGCACTATTCAGTGTCCCCTCGACGATCACCAGTGATGTACGGCCAGTGTAGGAGATCGCTCCCCACACCATGATGCCGGGTGTTGGCCCTGTGTGCCTCGGTCGTATGCAGTCCTGATTGTGGCGCTCACCTGCACGACGCCAAACACGCATACGACCATCATTGGCACCAAGGCAGAAGCGACTCTCATCGCTGAAGACGACACGTCTCCATTCGTCCCTCCATTCACGCCTGTCGCGGCACCACTGGAGGCGGGCTGCACGATGTTGGGGCGTGAGCGGAAGACGGCCTAACGGTGTGCGGGACCGTAGCCCAGCTTCATGGAGACGGTTGCGAATGGTCCTCGCCGATACCCCAGGAGCAACAGTGTCCCTAATTTGCTGGGAAGTGGCGGTGCGGTCCCCTACGGCACTGCGTAGGATCCTACGGTCTTGGCGTGCATCCGTGCGTCGCTGCGGTCCGGTCCCAGGTCGACGGGCACGTGCACCTTCCGGCGACCACTGGCGACAACATCGATGTACTGTGGAGACCTCACGCCCCACGTGTTGAGCAATTCAGCGGTACGTCCACCCGACCTCCCGCATGCCCACTATACGCCCTCGCTCAAAGTCCGTCAACTGTACATACGGTTCACGTCCACGCTGTCGCGGCCTGCTACCAGCGTTAAAGACTGCGATGGAGCTCCGTATGCCACGGCAAACTGGCTGACACTGACGGCGGCGGTGCACAAATGCTGCGCAGCTAGCGCCATTCGACGGCCAACACCGCGTTTCCTGGTGTGTCCGCTGTGCCGTGCGTGTGATCATTGCTTGTACAGCCCTCTCGCAGTGTCCGGAGCAAGTATGGTGGGTCTGACACACCGGTATCAATGTGTTCTTTTTCCATTTCCAGGAGTGTACATAAAATGGACGACACGGTTATATCTGTGATATGTGTTGTCCACCGCATCTTTCGCATCATATGTGGCCATTGCATTTGTTGCCACTGTGCCCATAACCCAGCCAATTCAAACATTGTCTCGCAGAAGGTATGTACGAAATTACAGCACATCTCGTTCCATGAATACATACAGATGTTATATGTTAACAGACAAGTTTCTAGTTTCCATAGCATTTCAACTTCATTCCGCGTAATTCGCTTCGAAAAAACCTGCAGCTTTATATTCACTAACAATTACAGGTGTCATACAATGTAGGCTTTCACGGCCGGTGTTGTCTTCAGTTGAAACTTCCGGGCTGAGAGGTCGTGGTTGATGTATAAAATTTCCACCTAATGTTTGGTCTCCATCTGCGAGAGACATCTTCTGAGGTCGTCCGGCTGCTGCCACTGAGGCTCCAGGTACTCTCGCATTTATAGAGCGCATAGAGGGCACCACCATTCGTCACGTGATGCCGACGGTATGCCTATCTTTGGAAGGCGTCATAATTCTCGATGAAGAGTAATCGATTGTCATTCTGCTGGCGCAACGTCGACATCCATATTTTGTCTAACTTTAAAACTTCATCTTTCCTATTAAAATTGTTATGGTGTTTGTGAGTCTCTATAGCTTCTCTGTACATGCGCGCATGTTAGTGGGATGTTCGTGATAGAACGCTTGTCTCATTAAATTTAATTTCGTGGTTCCCATCCCGAAAAACATGCTCAGCTACGGCCGATTTTTCGATGTGTCCTAAGCGACAGTTTCTTTTATATTCGGCTAAGCGGGTGTTTACACTTGTTTTCGTTGTTCCAATATATACTTGTCCACAACTGCATGGAATTTTGTATACCCCAGGTGTTCCTAGGGTGTGTTGGGCTTCTTTTGCAGTTCTTAAATATTCCTCAATTTTATTGGTGGGTCTGAAGATTGTTTCGATCCCATATCTGGCCAGAACTTTCCCGATACGGTCCGCGACTTTATTGATGAACGGTAGGAAAACTTTTCCAGTAGGTGACCGTTGTTGCTCTGGACTTCTGGCTTCTTTTCTTCTTTGACGGAGGGCTTGATCAATTTCCTTGCTAGTATACCCGTTTTTCATTAAGGCTGACCGTAAGTGATTTAGTTCATCTTGCAAGTAAGCCGGCTCGCAGATTTTGTTGGTTCTGTCCACCAAGGTTTTCATGACACCTCTTTTTTGCCTAGGATAATGGTTAGATTCCTTGTGGAAGTATCGATCCGTGTGAGTGATCTTTCTATACACCTTGTGGCCCAGCGTCCCATCCACCCGTTTAATTACCGACACATCCAGGAAATTGAGTTGACCGTTGTTCTCTTTCTCCATCGCAAACTGTATCTT
The DNA here is from genome assembly GCF_021461385.2 of Schistocerca piceifrons. Taxonomy (NCBI): domain Eukaryota; kingdom Metazoa; phylum Arthropoda; class Insecta; order Orthoptera; family Acrididae; genus Schistocerca; species Schistocerca piceifrons. The sequence continues at coordinate 820,439,842 of NC_060138.1, forward strand.
CGGGTTAATACTGTCCAGATGCACCAAGAAGACATCCAACTCTTCTTCACCATGAGTCCACACTACAAATGTGTCATCGACATAGCGGTACCATTTAGCTGGCTTTTTACTGGCAGTCTGCAGCGCTCGCTGTTCGAAGATCTCCATAAATAAATTGGCAACAGCTGGGCTGAGAGGACTTCCCATCGCCAACCCGTCGATCTGTTTGTAAAACTCGTTGTTATACTGGAAATAAGTTGTCGTCAGGCAGTGTTTAAATAAAGCCACTATGTCAATCGTAAAAATATCTGCTATATATGAAATAGCTTCGTTTACCGGCATCATGGTAAACAATGACACTACATCGAAGCTCACAAGAATTTTTTTATTTATTTTATTTATTTATTTATTGTTCCGTGGGACCAAATTAAGGAGAAGTCTCCATGGTCATGGAACGAGTCAATACATGAAATTATAACACGATATTAGAAACAGATAAAATGAAATATAAAAAAATATATTCAGGTGACAAGTCGTAAGTTTAAATAAAGAAAATCAACAATGCAACACTGGAATTTGCTTAATTTTTTAGCTCTTCCAGGAGCTCCTCGACAGAATAGAAGGAGTGAGCCATGAGGAAACTCTTCAGTTTAGACTTAAAAGAGTTTGGGCTACTGCTAAGATTTTTGAGTTCTTGTGGTAGCTTATTGAAAATGGATGCAGCAGAATACTGCATTCCTTTCTGCACAAGAGTCAAGGAAGTGCATTCCACATGCAGATTGGATTCCTGCCTAGTATTAACTGAGTGAAAGCTGCTAACTCTTGGGAATAGGCTAATATTGCTAACAACAAACGACATTAAAGAAAATATATACTGTGAGGGAAATGTCAGAATTTCCAGACTATTGAATAGGGGTCGACAAGAGGTTCTCGAACTTATACCACATATAGCTCGAACAGCCCGTTTTGGAGCCAAAAATACCCTTTTTGAATCAGAAGAATTACCCCAAAAAATAATACCATACGACATAAAAGTATGAAAATATGCGAAGTATACTACTTTTCGTGTTGAAGTGTCACTTATTTCAGATACTGTTCTAATGTTAAATAAAGCGGCATTTAGTTTCTGAACAAGATCCTGGACATGGGCTTTCCACGACAGCTTACTATCTATCCGAACGCCTAGGAACTTGAACTGTTCCGTCTCGGTTATAATATGCCCATTCTGTCTGATCAAAATATCGGTTCTTGTTGAATTGTGAGTTAGAAACTGTAAAAACTGAGTCTTACTGTGATTTAGCATCAAATTATTTTCCACAAGCCACGAACTTATTTCATGAACTACATTATTTGATACTGTTTCAATATTACACACAAGATCCTTCACTATCAAGCTGGTGTCATCAGCAAACAGAAATATTTTTGAATCACCTGTAATACTAGACAGCATATCATTTATATAAATAAGAATCAGCAGTGGCCCCAGCACCGACCCTTGGGGAACGCCCCACTTAACAGTGCCCCATTTGGACTGAACATCACTACCACTCTCAATATTGCGGAGAATTACCTTCCGCTTTCTGTTCTTAAAGTAAGAGGCGAACCAACTGTAAGCTACTCCCCTTACTCCAGAATGGTCCAACTTCTGCAGTAATATTTTGTGGTCAACACAGTCAAAAGCCTTCGTTAAACCAAAGAAAACACCTAGCGTTCGCGACCGTTTATTTAATCCGTCCAAAACCTCACAGAGAAAAGAGAATATAGCATTTTCAGTTGTTAAACCACTTCTAAAACCAAACTGAACATTTGACAGCAAATTATGTGAATTTAAATGCTCCAGTAATCTTGTATATACAACCTTCTCGATAACTTTAGCAAACACCGATGGCATATAAATAGGTCTAAAATTGTCAACATTATCAATGTCTCCCTTTTTATAAAGTGGCTTCACTACCGAGTACTTTAATCGGTCAGGAAACCGACCACTCCGAAAGGAAAAGTTACAGATATGGCTAGGTACTGGGCTAACATACATAGAACAATATTTCAGTATTCTGCTAGATACCCCGTCATATCCATGAGAGTTCTTGGTCTTTAGTGATTTAATTATTAACTCAATCTCCCTCTTATCGGTATCATGGAGAAGCATTTCAGGTAACAGTCTCGGAACACTTTTTTCTAAGAGCGCTATATTATTCCCTGTTGGGACTAGGTTTCTATTTAGTTCACCTGCTATATTCAGAAAGTTATTATTAAATACTGTACATATATGCGACTTATCAGTAACACTGACATTCCCACTACGCACTGATTCTATATCCTCGACCTGTCTCTGCAGACCAGCCACTTCCTTTACGACTGACCATATGGTTTTAATTTTATCCTGAGACGTAGCTATTCTATCTGCATACCACATACTTTTTGCCTTCCTAATAACATTTTTAAGCACCTTACAATACTGTTTGTAATGGGCTGCTGCATTTAGATTTTGACTGTTTCTAACGTTTTGATATAATTGCCACTTTGTTCTACAAGATATTCTTATCCCTCTAGTCAGCCACCCAGGCTCCCTGTTTGTGCTAGTACTCGGTTTTGAACGTTCTAACGGAAAGCAACTTTCAAAGAGCAAGAGAAAAGTCTTGAGAAAAGCATTATATTTATCGTCTACTGTATCAGCGCTATAAACATCTTGCCACTCTTGTTCCTTGATAAGGTTTACAAAGGTCTCTACAGCAACTGGATCAGCTTTCCTAAACAGTTGATAACTATATTTAACATGTGTTGCACCACAAAAATCTTTTAGAGTTAAAATTTGGGCATCATGATCTGAAAGGCCATTCACCTTTTTGCTAACAGAATGCCCTTCTAGTAATGAGGAATGAACAAAAATGTTGTCTATGGTTGTTCTACTGTTCCTTTGCACTCTCGTTGGAAAGAATACGGTTTGCATAACATTATATGAATTAAGGAGGTCTACCAGCATCCTTTTCCTTGCACAGTCACTTATACAATAAATACTGAAGTCACCACATATAACTAACTTTTTGTATTTCCTATAAAGTGAACCAAGAACCTCCTCTAGCTTTAGCAAAAATGTTGTGATATCGGAGTCTGGCGATCTATAAATAACAACAGTTAGAAGTTTAGCTCCGTTAAATTTAACCACACCTGCGCAACATTCAAACACCTTTTCAGTGCAGTACTTTGAAACATCAATTGACTCAAATGGGATGCCGTTTTTCACATACATGGCTACTCCCCCATACCGCGAAGAGCTCCACGAAAAGCTGCCAGCCAACCTGTATCCTGGCAAAGGAAGCCTCTGAATTATCTCCTTATTTAGGAAGTGTTCAGATATACCAATAATTTCAGAGTCAACATCTATAAGCAGTTCACTAACCTTATCTCTAATGCCTTGTATATTTTGATGAAATATACTAATTCCCTCATTACTCGAATACCTAAGCTTTGTCAAAAGTAGTTCCTTTGTTAGAGAGACTTCCCTTAAGCAGGAATACCTATCAGCTGACTTCAATGTAAAAAATGTGCAGCTCTAACACCCAGGGATTTTCTCTGCCTCGTGATGACTGGGTGTTGTGTGATGTCCTTAGGTTAGTCAGGTTTAAGTAGTTCTAAGTTCTAGGGGACTGATGACCGTAGATGTTATGTCCCTTAGTGCTCAGAGCCATTTGAAATCTAACACCCACTACTGCAGGAATTTTCCCATGAGTGATCCCACCAACCCCACCTATGCTGTCACCTATAAGCTTTGCCAACCTCCCCTTCCCATACCTGTTGAGGTGCAGGCCATGTCTAGTGAAACCCGTCCTGCTGATAGACTCCACTGACACCACTGAAACGTGACCCATGCTTTCTGTCATCAGCGCACCCCCAAGTCTCAGGTTATTACTCCTGACGGCTGTATTAAGATGAGGCCGATCGTGACGCTGAAACAGTTCCACGAAATGCACATTCGTGTTGCCAGTCTGAGTGGCTATCTTTTCCAGGTCATCATCTATGTCATACTCCCCATCCCTATCAATACTATTACCAGCCCCACCCACAATCACTACCTGATCCTCTTTAGTAAAATCCCTACATAACCCCCCTATGTTAACAGTCACCTGAGCCAATCCTTGGGCTGACGTTAATCTCCCTCAGTTTCACTATCCTACGATACAGCATAAAACTATGAATATTACACACTTCCTCCTGCTTAGGCCAATGGAACAAATCGTTTGGCATTTTTTGCAGTTGACGTGATCTACAGTGAGCCTTAATGGGCTTATGCTGCCATCACTGATTCAAGGGCGGTTCCTTAGAAACAGCCAAAAAAAATATTTCGCCATTTTTTGTGCCAAAACCGAGCGGCGGATTCCAAAACGGCCTAACACAGGAAATGGGTGAAATTTTTACGATATTTTTCTAATACCCCGATTTCGAGCAACACTGAAAATTTTATTGATATTTTATCCGTTTCCGAGAGGCAGAGGCTCAACGTTACTCTAATTCTACATGTAAAATACGTATGTAGAATTGGGTATGAGACGAAATCTAAGTAACAAATAACCAAAGCAGGTGACTCAAATTTTAACGGTATATACTCTAGGCATTAATCTTGAAGTACTATCTTTCTGTTTTCAAAACTCCTATCCGTTATCGACAAACACCCGAAAAACATGGTTTTTCGTTACCAAAACCGAGCCCCAGATTCCAAATCCGCTATGCAAACCAAATGGGTGTAATTTTTGCAATATATTCCTAAGTTCCACATATCGAACAACATTGAAAAAATTCGTGATATTTTCGTCCGTTTCAGAGATTCAGTGGCTCAAATTTATTATACCTGTACAAGTAAACACAGAAAATACGGTCTGAGGTGAAAACGTAGTTTATAAAGTGACGTCACACCGATAAATATGCTGTAAAGTGTACCCGTTATCATCGGAAGGGTTCTGCAAACCTCATGACGTAGTAATGAAGCACATGCAAAATTTTTCTGCGCGTAAAATGCGATCTGGTGTGTAAAATTAGTTTTGCGTTATTTCACTTTCACATAAGTAAACTATCAAAACTTTTCTGACTGCCCTGCTGTGGCGGGGAAAAGAAGGGAATCAACGGAGAAATGCTCCTTTCGGAGTACAGAAAAGGCCAGTATGCTCCAGTTTAAAGTGGGGCACCAGCTGCCTCGTGCTATATTACTTAGGAGCTTTAAAAATTTTCCCAAAAATTTTGGCATGCGAACATATTTGCGCTTTTTTATACTGAGAGAAAAGGAGACAGTGGGAGTGGGAAAGAGACGGAAAAGTAATATGTACTGGAAGAGAGTAGACAGTGGCTGTGATATAGAAAGAAAGAAGGAGACAATGGCAGTGTGAGAAAAAGAGAAGGACATTATGGCAGTGGTACAAATCGACAGAACATTGCTAGGAAAAGAATGAAGAATACAGTGCCAGTAGGAGAGGAATACAGAGAAGGAGAAAGTGGAAGTGAGTGAGAGCCAGTGATAATGAGAGACAGAATTTATGACTATGACAACGAGGAAGAGAATGATAGTGGAAAAGACAGCAGCAGCGGGAAGGAATGAATGAGATAGCAGTAAGAGAGAACAAGAGGGAGACAGTGACGCAGAGAGGAGGCTGCAGTAGTAGGAAAAATAGAGTTGGACTGTGGCCGTGACACAGGTGACAGTAACAGTTAGAGAGACACAAACATGTAATGACAATGAGTTGGGCTAAATGGGTTGTAAGACGTGTATATTTCTATTGTCTATTGTCAAACCACAATTTATGAAAGATGTTTATATTTTATTAATAGGATTAAGTAGGAATAATTAATATTTGTCATGTTGGAAATAATTGTGGTAGCAGGGAATGTCTGCACCAAGGTATTGTTGACAAGAGAGACCGCAAATTGATATAATTTTAGAAAGGGCGGGAGAGACCGCGTATGGATACATTTTAAGAAAAGAGCCGGAAAGACCGCGCACTGATACATTTTGTAATGGTAGCAGGGATTGTCTGCACCAGAAAGCATTGTTGGCAGGAGAGACCTTACTTTAGCGTTCGTAGGAGGTCAGTAGTAAGCGAGAAGTGAAGCGAGTCGGTAGCAGGTCTGAAGCGAGAGGTCGAGAGGAGCGGTGTGCCTGCCAGCCACTAGCTATGATTTACAAGAGATTATAAACGGATGTACAGAGACATCAGCTAACTGTTATAATAGGAGTAACTAATATTATTGGATTTTTTGAGAAACTCAAGACTACTGAAGGTATGTTTGCGCAATGCTAGTTGTAAGATTATTGTAAAAAGTAAGTCCCATTTGAACGTTTGTAAAATCATTTCATTACTAACAGTAAATATTTGAAGCGTTTTCAGAATATAATTAATTTTTGCCAGCAATATTGTATTACTGATTGCATTACTGATTATAATCCATCCCAAAATCCATCAACATAAAACTTTGCAAAAATTTTATTGTTGTCAAGAAAAAGTGTAACTATGAATTACGTAACTTCAGTCAAATTAATTAAAGAATAACGTCAGCTTTGCTAATAAAAAATAACGTCAGGTTTGGTAATAAATACAGCCACTTATTATGACAGCCCACCAGCAGTTAATAGAGTATAGTATAGTATAGTATAGGAGAGTAAGTATATTCATGTCGCAGTTCGATGTAGCAGTCAGATGGCGATCCAGTAACAGTAAAAAAGGTAAGGAACAGTTTTGGGTTTTTGCAGATAACGACTGAGGGCCACGACGACGACACATCCTATGTTTCGTCGAAATAATCAGAAAATCACTTTCAATAATCAGCAATTAAATTTGTATACGAAGATTGAGAAAGAGAATTAATTTCAAAGGGAAGATTTCACTTGTTATTATTACGCAAGAGATAGAAATCCTAAGGGAAGATTACATAGGTTATTGTAGAAGGGAACAAGAGAGATATAGAGGAGACGGGAAGGTTTCAGGGTGACTGACTATGGGTAAGTGGGTGTGGATGTATATGAGCGACTTACAGCGATGGACTATTGGGTGTGAGGTGAGCTATTTACAGTTAGGGGAGCTTGTGGGAGGAATGAGGGTGAGTTGCATGTTAAAAAGAGCGCGAATATGTGCGCATGCCAAAATTTTTGGGAATATTTTGCAATGTACTGAGAAAAGAAGAATGAGACAGCAGGTACCCCACCCAGGGCAGGTTTTTAAGCAGGAGAATATTCGTCTTTTTTGTGCATTTTCCACTGGTCAGTAGTATGACTTGCTGAAATTTTGTTTTTTTCCTGCTTTACACAAATATTCTGGAGAGAGCTTTCTCATTTAGGCTGCAACATATTTGCCAAAAACACCATACTGATCCTGGTCTTCGTCCTTCCGCCATTTCCGTTAAGCTACCATGTCCCTTCACTCTGTTCTGCCTCTCACTGCTAGTAAAGCAAACGAGCAGACAACTTCTGCGATATCTGCGGACGAATTTGATCTTGCAAATAAACTGTTTTTACAACTGTTGGTGTAGATTTGTCGACACATATCGCTGGTGGTATAAATATGTATGTCTGATATAAATTATTCATTTTTTTATATTAGACACAATTTGTGCAGGCGTAAATATTCTGCAGTAACTGCCAGAGGTAAACATGCCCTAAGAGTCGACTGGCAGAGAAGGAAATGAGAAAGGGTTGTAGCTTATCCCCGATGTTCTTCAGTCTGTACACTGAGCAAGCGGTAAAGGAATCCAAAGAAAAAAAGAAAGAGGATTAAATCTCAGGGAGAAGAACGAAAAACTTTGACGTTAGCCGATTACATTGTAATTCTGCCAGAGACAGAAAAGGACTTGGAAGAGCAATTGAACGGAATGGACTGTGTCTCGAAAGGAGGATATAAGACAAAGATCAACAAAAGCAAAACAAAGATAGTGGAATGTAGTCGAATTAAATTAGGAGATGCTGAATGTATTAGATTATGAATCAAGACACTAAAAGTAGTATACGAGATTTGTTATTTGGGCAGCAAAACAACTGGACGAAGTTGAGAGGATATGAAATGTATACTGGCAATGGCAAGAAAAGCATTTCCGAAAAAGAGAAACTTGTTAATATCGGATGTAGATTTAAGTGTTAGGTAGTATTTTCTGTATGGAGTGTAGCCTTACATGGAAGTAAAAATGGACGATAATCAGTTCAAACAGGACACGAGAATAAAGTCTTTTTATATGTAGCACTACAGAAAAATGCTGAAAATTAGGTGGGTGGATCACATAACCAATAAGGAGGTACTGAACAGAACTGGAGAGAAAAGAAATTCGTGGCTTAAGTTGACTAAAAGAAGAGATAAGTTGACAGGACACATTCTCAGACATCAAGGGATCAGCAGTTTAGTACTGGAGGAAGTGCGGAGGGTAAAAACTGTAGAGAGAGACCGAGAGATGGATACAGTAAGCAGATTCAGAAAGATGTCGGTTACAGTAGTTATTCCGAGATGAAGAGGCTTGTCCAGGATAATGTGACGTGGACGGCTGCATCAAACCAGTCATCGGACTGAAGATCGTAACTATAACAATAACAACGTCTGTATCTGCTTCGGTAACATCTACTTTGCGCAGCCTACACACTGAGGTACTATTGGAGAACAGAGAGAAAATACGAATTTCTTGTTTTCCGAATTCTCAATCCATAATCTGGTATCGGTCTACGTAGCAAACTAAATGCAGAGAGTTTAACATCGTATTCTTTTACAGTCTTAGAGTTTTACACGAAAATGACGTGTCCGTATTGAAATATGCACGTGACAATATTATTGTTGGAACAAGACTCCTATTTTTAATACGTAAACCCTTTTCCAGTTTTAATCCCATCTTAAAATCGATAGGCGTAGTATCCACAACCGTTCGAAATTATTATTCCTTTTAAAATAGATAATTCTTAAAAGTGAATGGTTGCTGGATTTTGGTCCAGAAATCTCACGTCTAATTTACATATTTGTAACGTTACACAATGCAAGTTGAATTAAGAGACTTTCCAGTTCCTAACTTGATTATTTTGAGATATAATGCGCCACAGTAAAGCGAAAATGGGAGTCTCACGACCTTTTTTCTTTATTAAAAATATATTGGTATGTGATTGTAAAAACAACGAGAAACAACCATTAAACCAAGATGAGATTTTTCGAAAAGCGGATGAGAGAGAAAAGCTGGATGTCGATGGTAACCATACAAATGCTGGCAGTGACAGATGAAAATCAACTTAAAACAAAAAATGAACATGTGAACCGAAAGATCACGATAATGTAATCTGGATGAATAAGAACGCAGGTTGTAACAGGTGTGAGGAAAAGAAACCGAATGGTAGAGCCGCCTGTCCGTGATCTGACTAACTATAAAGCTTAGTGTTTATCAGGCAAATAACCAGGCGTGCTGGTACTGGGGCAGATGTGCCTGGCAGACTTTCTCTTGAAAGGTAAAGCGTTGTTGACTTTCGCCCACGGGAGTCACGAGATTAACGAGGCAGCTTTGACAGAAACCTCGAAGTCGGGGATGTGGTGGACAGTGGGCGGTGAGATGCAAGGGTCCGCTCTGCAGGGCTCACAGGGAGCCGCCGGGGGGCGTAACCCTTCCATCCAAGTCACTTTGTGACGCGACAAAGGGCCGACCGCCACTCGGCGTTCCGTACTGTTAGTTTCAGTAGGCGGACCGCGAGACCGTCCGTCACCCCTGACACCCGCTTTCCCTTGGGGCCGGCCAGACCGTTGCCTCGGTCCAGTACAGTTAGTTCTGCCTCAGATTTGCGTTCTGTGTAGCGTGGGAATGTGTGGGAATTCCGACACTCGGCCCTCTGCAGAGCGCCAAAAATGTATTTGCCGACACGAAATGTGAGGAACCTGTTCTGGATAGATCACGGCTGGGTAACGTTTAATCGCGTGTCTACTTTACGGATTTGTAACCTTACACCATATAGGTTGAATAAAGAAGAATTCTAATTCCTAATTTGACTGTGCTGAGACGTCATGTATAACAGCAATGAGAGTACAATGACAAATTTTTTTCTTTATTAAAATATGTATCAATTTATGATTGTAAAAACAACGAGGAATGACCATTAAATCAAGATGTTTTGGCGCGTTAGATACTTTTCAGTACTACCATGAACTGCCCAAGGCACTTGGCAAGTCGCATTGGCTAGCATCAGTTCAGTATTTCACCCAGGCACAGCCAGTCGAGTTTCTGACCGCTCCATGACGTGTTCATTAAGTTGCAAATGCTGTGAGGCATAACATCCATCGCAGTTCCTCCGTTAAAGGCTGGAGTAGTAAGACAACCTTTGGATTACAGAGGAACGAAACACAGTTTGTTTATTTGACCTACTGTCCCGTCGTTTGGAGAAGATAGTAGAATTCAGATACGGCGCCAGTCATATCAAATTTCGGCATATCCAGCCCTGTTAAGTAGAGGAGAGGAGCACAACCTTCAACAGGAATATTACAGTTTTCAACACTACCGTCATCTGTAATCACATTCTTAAGCAAGACGTTATGAAAGTTTGTGTTGTTTTCGTGTATCAAAGGTTTTTCGGGGGTGTAGTTTGAGATGAAGAACATGTTTTCTCCAATGACTTGTTGCCATGTAATCTAATGTTGATGTGTTAGACACGTAACGTCACTACAATGTGAGAGAAGGAGTACAGAGTTAGAAATGCCGGCCGGGGTGGCCGAGCGGTTCTAGCCGCTACAGTCTGGAACCGCGCGACCGCTACGGTTGCAGGTTTCAATACTGCCTCGGGCAGGGATGTGTGTGATGTCATTAGGTTAGTTAGGTTTAAGTAGTCGTAAGTTCTATGGGACTGATGACCTCAGAAGTTAAGTTCCATAGTGCTCAGAGCCATTTGAACCATGTTTAGAGTTAGAAATAAATCGGCCATCCGTTAATAACTTTTGATAGAGTGTAATGTCGGACACAGGGTGGTCCATTGATAGTAACCGGGCCAAATATCTCACGAAATAAGCATCAAACGAAAAAAGTACAAAGAACGAAACTCGTCTAGCTTCAAGGGGGAAACCATGGCGCTATGGTTGGCCCGCTAGATGGCGCTGCCATAGGTCAAACGGATATCAACTGCGTTTTTTTAAATAGGAACCCCCATTTTTATTACATATTCGTGTAGTACGCAAATAAATATGAATATTTTAGTTGGACCACTTTTTTCGCTTTGTGATACATGGCGCTGTAATAGTCACAAGCGTATAAGTACGTGGCATCACGTAACATTCCACCAGTGCGGACGGTATTTGCTTCGTGATACATTACCCATGTTAAAATGGACCGTTTACGAATTGCGGAAAAGGTCGATATCGTGTTGATGTATGGCTATTGTGATCAAAATGCCCAACGGGCGTGTGCTATGTATGCTGCTCGTTATCCTGGACGACATCTACATCCATACTCCGCAAGCCAGCTGACGGTGTGTGACGGAGGGTACCCTGAGTACCTCTATCGGTTCTCCCTTCTATTCCAGTCTCGTATTGTTCGCGGAAAGAGGGATTGTCGGTATGCTTCTGTGTGGGCTCTAATCTCTCTGATTTTATCCTCATGGTCTCTTCGCGAGATATACGTAGGAGGGAGCAATATACTGCTTGACTCTTCGGAGAAAGTATGTTCTCGAAACTTTAACAAAAGCCCGTACCGAACTACTGAGCGTCTCTCCTGCAGAGTCTTCCACTGGAGTTTATCTGTCATCTCCGTAACGCTTTCGCGATTACTAAATGATCCTGTAACGAAGCGCGCTGCTATCCGTGGATCTTCTCTATCTCTTCTATCAACCCCATCTGGTACGAATCCCACACTGCTGAGCAGTATTCAAGCAGTGGGCGAACAAGCGTACTGTAACCTACTTCCTTTGTTTTCGGATTGCATTTCCTTAGGATTCTTCCAATGAATCTCAGTCTGGCTTCTGCTTTGCCGACGATCAACTTTATATGATCATTCCATTTTAGATCACTCCTAATGCGTACTCCCAGATAATTTATGGAATCAACTGCTTCCAGTTGCTGACCTGCTATTTTGTAGCTAAATTATAAGGGATCTATCTTTCTATGTATTTGCAGCACATTACACTTGTCTACGTTGAGATTCAATTGCCATTCCCTGCACCACGCGTCAATTCGCTGCAGATCCTCCTGCATTTCAGTACAATTTTCCATTGTTACAACCTCTCGATACACCACAGCATCATCTGGAAAAAGCCTCAGTGAACTTCCGATGTCATCCACCAGGTCATTTATGTATATTGTGAATAGCAACGGTCCTATGACACTCCCCAGCGGCACACCTGAAATCACTCTTACTTCGGAAGACTTCTCTCCATTGAGAATGACATGGTGCGTTCTGTTATCTAGGAATTCCTCAATCCAATCACACAATTGGTCTGATAGTCCATATGCTCTTACTTTGTTCATTAAACGACTGTGGGGAACTGTATCGTACGCCTTGCGGAAGTCAAGAAACACGGCATCTACCTGTGAACCCGTTTCTATGGCCTCCTGAGTCTCGTGGACGAATAGCGCGAGCTGGGTTTCACACGACCGTCTTTTTCGAAACCCATGCTGATTCCTACAGTATAGATTTCTAGTCTCCAGAAAAGTCATTATGCTCGAACATAATACGTGTTCCAAAATTCTACAACTGATCGACGTTAGAGATATAGGTCTGTAGTTCTGCACATCTGTTCGACGTCCCTTCTTGAAAACGCTGCATCATCCAAGTATCCGGACCGTTCGCCGGATAGTTACGTTATTTAAGGGAACAGGAAGCGTTCAGCCATATGTGAACGTCAACCACGACCTGCAACAAATGATGATGCCCAAGTAGGTGTTTTAGCTGCTGTCGCGGATAATCCGCGCATCAGTAGCTGACAAATTGCGCGAGAATCGGGAATCTCAAAAACGTCGGTGTTGAGAATGCTACATCAACATCGATTGCACCCGTACCATATTTCTATGGAACAGGAATTGCATGACGACGACTTTGAACGTCGTGTATAGTTCTGCTACTGGACACAAGAGAAATTACGGGACGATACAGATCTTCTGCACGCGTTCTATTTAGCTACAAAGCGACATTCACCAACAGCGGTAACGTAGACCGGAATAATTTGCAGTATTGGGCAACGGAAAATCCACGATGGCTGCGCAAGTGGAGCATCACCGACCTTGGCGGGTGAATGTACGGTGCAGCATTATGGGAGGAAGGATAATTGGCCCCCATTTTATCGATGGCAATCTAAATGGTGCACTATATACTGATTTCCTACGTAACGTTCTACCGTTGTTACAACAAGATGTTTCGCTGCATGACAGAATGGCGATGTACCTTCAACATGATGGATGTTCGGCACATAGCTCGCGTGCGGTTGGAGCGGTATTGAATAGCATATTTCATGACAGGTGGATTGGTCGTCGATGCACCATACCATGGCCCGCACGTTCACCAGATCTGACGTCTCCGGATTTGTTTCTGTGGGGAAAGTTGAAGGATATTTGCTATCGTGATCCACCGACAACGCCTGACAACATGCGTCAGCGCATTATCAATGCATGTGCGAACATTACGGAAGGCGAACTACTCGCTTTTGAGAGGAATGTCGTTACACGTATTACCAAATGCATTGAGGTTGACGGACATCATTTTGAGCATTTATTGCATTAATGTGGTATCGACAGGTAATCACGCTGTAACAGGATACGTTCTCAGAAATGATAAGTTCACAAAGGTACATGTATCACATTGGAACAACAAAAATAAAATGTTCAAGCGTTCTGTATTTTAATTTAAAAAACCTACCTGTTACCAACTGTTCGTCTAAAATTGTGAGCCACATGTTTGTGACTATTACAGCGCCATCTATCACAAAGCGAAAGAAGTGATCCAACTAAAACAGTCATATTTCTTTACGTACTACACGAATATGTAGTAAAAAATGGGGATTCCTATTTAAAAAAAACGCAGTTGATATCCGTTTGACCTATGGCAGCGCCATCTAGCGGGCCAACCACAGCGCCATCTGGTTTCCCTCTTCAAGCTAGACAAGTTTCGTTCATTGTAGTTTTTTCGTTTGAGGCTTATTTCGTGAGATATTTGGCCCAGTCACGTTCAAGGGACCACCCTGTATACTGGAACAGGGCGTAAAACAAGTTCCATGTGAACAGGTTCAGAACTTAGGTGCAGTAACAAATAGAATGAAATGTATTTGCTCAATAAAACCTGTTAAAGTTTGTGGTTTCGTATCGAGTCTGTCGGCGCAGAGTTTTTATGGAGCTGTAAACTGGGCCAAAAAGCTTTTTACACACAATCTCTGATTTTTAGCCTGCCTATCGGTCTTTTGCTCTGTCGAGTAGCTGCTCTATTTTTCTTCTTCATGGACCCTGGAAAGTGCTGGTAAAACATGAGTCACAGATTGTTCGATATGTCTTCGCGTTTTAGTTCAATTATGGTTTAGTCCACAACTCCTCGCTCATTCTATAAAGGTGTCCATAGCATTTCAGCTATGTTTTCTCGTAGTTGTTGTGGCCTTCGGTCTAAATGGTTCAAATGGCCCTGAGCACTATGGGACTTAACATCTGAGGTTATCAGTCCCCTAGAACTTAGAACTACGCAGTCCTAACTAACCTAAGGACATGACCCACATCCATGTCCGAGGCAGAATTCGAACCTGCAACCGTAGCAGTCGCCCGGTTGCGGACTGAAGCGCCTAGAACCGCTCGGTCACAGCGGCCGGTGGATTCGGTCTGCAGATTGGTTTGATGCAGCTGTCCTTGGTATCGTATCCTGTGCAAACCTCTTCATCGCCCAAAACTAATCCAACATACATCCTTCTGAATCTGCTTTCTGTATTCATCGCTTGGTCCCTCTCTACGATAACCCCTCCCTTCCCGCACCCTTCCCTCCACTTCCCTCCGATACTAACGAGGGCAATTCCCACCGCACTCCTCAGAATTAGTGATAAAATGGCCTAGTGGACAGCCCGTCAAAAACTGAACACAGATCAAGCATGGAAACATGAAGTAGGTGTACTGAACTGTGAAAAAAGAAGAAAAATTGGACAGTGAGGCTCCAAGATTAAGATATACAACATCGAGCGCAACACAACAGCTAGTCCGTCGTGGTTGTGTGATTATGGTGTTGGATTGCAAAGATCAGTGTTGAAATTTCTGTTGTACCAAACTGTTTTTCACAACTTTGCGCCCGATCGTTGACGAGTCTGTTCTCCTTCTGTCGTCTTGGTAACTGACATACTATACACTGGTAATAGAATATGAGTCATAAGGTAAGAATATATTACCGTGCAAAGTAAATGTGATTATCAGTGAGAGCAGGCGACATCCTGTATAGACCTCTCACATAAATGAAAACAACAAATAAACAGGTGTGAATTATGTTTCAACAAATTCAACACCAAAATTTCCAAGACGAAACCAAGAGTTATAACATGTATTTGTGTAGAACAAACACGTACATCTGGAGGTTCCTTCCCAACACCTCGTTGTTGAAAACGGACGTTACACCAAGACAGACACAAATTCGAATGTGGCGAACAGACACGTCAATACATGTACGGACAGATCATAACTTTGTAGGAAAAAACTTGGGACAAGAGGGAGATTTGAGCACCGAAAACACAGAAGCACGACGCCCCGACTATCCATCTACGTTCGACTTAAAACATCTCGAGCTTAGACTATTCATTGTTTCTATTTTGCTTCTTTTTCACAGTTCTTCATACCTTCTTCCAGTTTTCGTGCTTGACATGAGTTCAGTTTTTGGGGGGCTACCCAGTGGGCGATCTTCAAATGGCTCTGAGCACTATGGGACTTAACATCTGTGCTCATCAGTCCCCTAGAACTTAGAACTACTTAAACCTAACTAACCTAAGGACATCACACACATCCATGCCCGTGGCAGGATTCGAACCTGCGACCGTAGCAGTCGCGCGGTTCCGGACTGAGCGTCTAGAACCGCTAGACCACCGCGGCCGGCCGGGCGATCTTACCACTAAATCTGAGGGGGAGGTGAGGTTCGATGGGGAGTTTCCCTTGTAAGTGGTGATCTATCAACCTGTCCCTTCTTGTATTCAGGTTGTGCCACAAATTTCTATTCTCCACAATTCGATTCAATACCTCCTCATTAGTTACCCGATCTAGCCGTATAATCTTCAGCGTTTCTGTTGTACGAGGTATGTTCAGTAAGTAAGTGCACTGTGACCATAACGAGCTGAGGTTTCTTGTTTTTTGACGGATAACTACACTGAGTGTTTGAGGGGGGATCCCCTGACAAGAGAGAGCACAGCAGGAACACGCTAGTGCGTAAACTCACGTCGTAGCGTCCAGCTGCGCAAAAGATGTCGGTAAGAAATCTCGCCAAGTGCGAGCCACGTGCTGTGATCTGCTCCCTGCTCGCGGAAGGAATAGCACCTACTGAAATTTTTTCGCTAATCGAATCGGTTTACGGCAAAGGTATTATGAGGTGATGAGTGTGTTTAAGTGCTGTAGGGAGTTTAGTGGAAGCAGAACAAATATTCATGACGTACAGAGAAGTGGAAGAGCTTCTGTTTTGACATAAGTTGGTGCCAAAAATCGAGGAAACAGTCCGCGAAGACCGCCGATTGACAGTGTATGAAATTTCTGGGACTTTCCAGAACTCTCTTATACGAAACACTCGCAGAAACGCTGGGATATCGGAAACTCGGCAAAGGTGGGTCCAAAAAGAGCTGGCGGAGCAGCACAAGAAAAATCGGGTCAATAGAGCTTGTGAGTTTCTTGAGTGACTGAAACTGGAAGGTGAGATCAGTTCCGACTGGAAATCATGCGTGGGTGGCTCAAAAAGACAGTCGTCAAAGTGGTGTCACACCTATTCCCCATCTGCCAAAAATTTCAAAACATCAATTTCCACAAAAAAAATCACGTCCTCATGGCCTCGGTGTTTTGGAACAGGAAAGACATCATTTTGGTCGAATTTCTGCCTCTGGAGCAGACGACACTGTGAGAACCCCTTCAAAACTCAAAAGGTTCATTCAAAACAAAAGGAGGGGAGCGCTGACATGAGGAGTGTGCTTATTGCAGGACAACGTCCGTCCTCACACAGCCTTAGCCACTATGGCGCTCTTAGACTCTTTTGGTTGGGATGTTTTGAACCACCCCCCGCATTACACTGACTTGGTGCCTTCAGTACTCTTCTTTTCACCTCCCTGTAGGCACAGAAGAATGTGATTAAGTTTTCAACCGACGAGGAGGTGCAGAAAGAGGTTCTGAAGTGGGGGAAGGAGCCGGAGGGAGAGTGCTTTGAGGAGGGCATAAAGGAGCTGACGCCACGTCTCATCATTGGCAATGAACGGGATGGCGATTACGCGGAGAAATAGTCCACAAGGGTATCAACAATATCTTGTAATTTTTTCGAATACAATTTTTCTAAAAAAATATAAAAATCTAGCTCACTCACTTCCTGAAGATGCATCGAACCTAATTTCAAAAGCTGTATTCTCTTCTCGTATGAACTGCTTTTCGTTCACCTTTCCGTAAAAACCTACACTCCAGACAAATGCCTTCAGAAAACACATCCTAGCTCTTAAGTGTACTACTACGGCCTTCGTTAGTTATTTTGATGCCCAAATAACAAACCTCATCTACTAGTTTTAGTTTTTCAGTTCCTAATCTAATTCCCTCAGCATAGCTTGATTTAATTCGACTACATTCCATTACCCTTGTTTCGATTTTGTTGAAGTTCATTTTATATCTTCCTTTCAAGACTGTTCGTTCGATTCAACTGCTCGTCCAAGTCCTTTATCGTCTCTAACAGAACTATAATACCACCAGCATCTATTAAAATTTTTATTTTGTTCTCCTCGAACTTTCCACATTTCTCATGGATTTCCTTTGCTACTTCCTCATTGTACAGATTGGATAACATCGGAGATAGGCTACAACCCGATATCACTCCCTTCTTAAGTACTGCTTCCTTTTCATAGCCTTCGATTTTTGTAACCGTAGTCTCGTTTCGGTACAAGTTGTAAATAATTTTTCGCTCCATTTATTTTATCCTTACTCCTTCAGGATTTTAAGGATTGTATTCCGATCAACTTTGTCAAAAACCTTGTCAAATTCTGAAAATTTTATAAACGTAGGTGTACCTGTCTTCAACATATCTTCTAAGGTAAGTCGTAAAGTCATTTTTCTGGATCCCAAACTATAACAGTTCTCCAGTCTTCTGTAAATATTTTGCTACTATTACTTATTAAACTGATAATTCGGTAATATTCTCACCTGTCAATACCTACATTCTTTGGAACTGAAACTATTACATTCTTCTTGGAATTTAAAGGCATTTTGCATCCCTCACATATCTTGTATTAGTGAAATAGTTTTGTCATGGCTGGCTCTCCGAAGGATGTCAATAATTCTGATGGAGTGTCGTCTGCTCCATGGCCCTTGTTTCGACTTCGATCTTTCACTGCTGTGTCAATTGTTCTCGCAGTATCATAGATCCTACTATCACTTACATCTACTTCCTCTTACCTTTCTATAATATTGTCTTCCAGTTCATTTCTTCTATATAGTCTCTTCTGTATATTCCTTCCACCTTTACACTTTCCCTTTTTTGCTTAGTACTGGCTTCCCTTCTGAAGTCTTGATTTTCACACAATTGCTTCTCTTTTCCCCTAAGGTTTCTTTAATTTTCCTATATGTGGCATCTGTCTTCCGTGTAGTTATACATGCTTCTACATCCTTGCATTTGTCCTCCAGCAATTCCCACTTGTCCCTTTTGCACTTTCTGTCAGTCTCATTTTTCAGACTTTAGTATTTCCTTTAGCATGGGGCGTTTGCTAAATTTTTATATGTTCTCCTTGACTCGATTAAATTCAGTATTTACTATTGTATCTAAGGATTTTTAGTTGACTTTTTCTTTTTAACTACACTGACAGAAAAAAAATCGCAGCACTAGGAATGAGTTGTGCAACATAAACGTAAGTTGGAAGGTATGTTTCTACATCTGAAAGATTGCGTCTATTCAAATTTCGCGCCAATCGCATAAGAGTGGTGCTAGTAGTGCCACTATGAGGGTGGAAATAAGGCTTGCCTTAAATACATGCCGTAACGGTCGTGGTCGTTACTTACCTTTCAGATTGAACGTGATGAGTTGATGTTAGTCAAGAATGCCTTTAAGGCGACAAAGAGGCCATTATCAGTACCTCGCCGTGTCCGAACGAGCTCCTGAAATAGGTTACGAGAAGCTCGATGTTCTTTCTGCGATACTGCAGGAAGATTTGGCACGAACGTAGCCACCGTACATGATTTCTGGCAGCTATGGTCACGAGAATGTACGGTCGCAAGAAGACCGGACTCTGGACGACTCGTGGTACTACCGAGAAGGAAGATGATCGTGTTCGGCGTATGGCTCTGGGGCATCGTACTGCTTCTGCAATAGCAATCTGAGCAATAGTTGGCACCATAGTGATACAATAAACTGTTAAAAATCGCTTACTTCAAGGACAGCTCCGATTCAGACGCCCCTTAGAGTACATTCCACTGACCCCAAACCGCCACCATTTGCGATTTCACTGGTGTCAAGCGAGAGTCCATCGGAGGGCTTGGTGGAGGTACGTAGTGTTTTTAGATGAAACCTGTTTCTGCCTCGGTGCCAGTAATGGCCGTGTGTTGGTTAGAAGGGAGCCAATTGAAGGCCTGCAACCTACCTGCTTGTGTGCTAGACACACTGAAACTACGCCTGGAGAGATGGTCTGGAGTGCGGTTTCGTATGGCAGCAGGAGTGGTTATCCCAAGCACCCTGACCACAAAATTGTACGTCAATCTCGTGATTCGACCTGTTGGGCTGCCATTCGTGAACAGCATTCTAGGGGATATGTTTCAACAGGATAACGCTCGCTCACATACCACTGTTGCAACCCAACAGAGTGTAGACATGTTGCCTTGGTCTGTTCGATTACCAAATCTGTCTCCAATCGAGCACACACATCTTCTGACGATAACTCCAGTGTCATCCGCAAACAGCATTAACCGTCCCTGCATTGACCGATCAAGTGAAACACACATGGAACTCCTTCCCACATATTGACATGGGGCACCTGTACAACACAATACATGCAGGTTTGCATGCTTGCATTCAGCATCCTGGTAGTTACATCGCTTATTAATGTCCCAGCATTTCGCATTTGCAATGGCTTTTCTCCTGCTTACATTAACCTACGAACTTGCAGCGTTAATTACTTAAAACGTCACCTAGGAAAATGCTTCCCAAAATGTGATTACTCTATATCAATTAGTTCTTGGTGTTGCGATTTTTTCCCATCGACGTAGTTAAAATTGGTTTATCCTTGACGTACTCAATCTTTAATCGCCAATTAAACGTAATAACTGTAAACTGTCAGCTAGTCACTTCACTACACTGTCCCCTACTTCTGCTTTCGCCCCATTAAGTGTGACATCGATGAAATATTTATTTAAGTTAATAGTGCGTTGCAAATAAGGGCAGGAAAGCAGCTTCAGCAGTGTTGGTGCAGTAGAAAGGGCGTCAGTTTTGGTCATTAGGTGGAACGACTCCAACATACGTAACAACTTGGCGCCAAGGATACAGCACGCAATCCACGTCCATTGCATTCGGCCATATCTTGGCAACTGTGTGAAGTGCTTTCCCTTGTCTTGGCCAAGATAACAGTCGGGTCATACCAGCTCGAAATGGTATCTGGAACCAGGAAAAAATTGGAAATTTGTGGTATGTTTCTATGGGACCAAACTGCTAAGATCATCGGTCCCTACTTAATCTAACTTACATTAAGGACAACACACACACCCATGTCCGAGGGAGGACTCGAACCTCCGACGGGGGGAGCCGCGCTAACCGTCACAAGACGCAAGACCGCGCGGATACCCCTCACGCATGGAACCAGGGATGGGAGACGTGTTCAACAGCCAGGACGAAGAACTTTGTGAGTCATGAATAAGCCAGTGGCAGAACTTTTGTCAAACTTTTTTAAATGTTTTCGTCGATTGTGAACATTCGGAATTAAAAGTTGTTCCTTATCTGAGTAGCTGAGTCATCTGAGGCACTATGTCAGCATATTCCTTAATGAATCTTCGGTAAAAGGTCCAGGAAAACTTGCAGTTCTTTCATATTTGCAATTTGGAATGGTTCTTCACAGCTTCTAACAGTTTTAAATTAGGTTGGACACCCTATGTGGCTATCTTTTGCCGTAAATATCGTAATTCAGTTACAGCAAACTGATATTTTTATGTAGAAAAGGCAAGATACGCACTACACAGTTTCACAAACACTCTTCGTAGTTGTTAGGATGTTGTTGCACTTTTCGCTTGAAAATAATGACATCATTAAAGTACACAAGACATAGTGCGTGCGTTAATTCTCCGAATATAATCTCAGTCAGCCATTTAAATGTTGCTGGTGAGTTCAAAAGACCAAAAGGGAGATGGTTGGGCGGTGTTGTCCGAAGAATGACGTTTTGTGGCGAAGCTGGTCCCTCACGAGGGATCCACAAGTAAGAACAGTCTGTGCATGATGCAGTAACAAATAAAAGACGTCAGTGTAGACACACCATGAAGAGTTTCTGCACTCCTCTGCTGCTGGAAGAGGACTTTGTAAGTAGGCTGTTTAGGTTTTTATGTTGGTAACGCCACGTAGCGCTCTGTATGAAAATCACTGACTGTGGTGTGTGCAGTCTTTGGCTGCTTTGCATTGTTGGAAATTTTGCTATTGTAGTGTTGGGCAGTTGGATGTGAACAGCGCGTAGCGATGCGCAGTTGGAGGTGAGCCGCCAGCAGTGGTGGATGTGGGGAGTGAGATGGCGGAGTTTTGAGAGCGGATGATCTGGACGTGTGTCCATCAGAGAGAGTAAATTTGTAAGACTGGATGTCATTAACTGATATATATGTTATGACTTTTGAACACTATTAAGGTAAATACATTGTTTGTTCTCTATCAAAATCTTTCATTTGCTGACTATGCCTATCAGTAGTTAGTGCCTTCAGTAGTTAGAATATTTTATTTAGCTGGCAGTAGTGGTGGTTGCTGTATTGCAGTAGTTCGAGTAACGAAGATTTTTGTGAGGTAAGTGATTCATGAAAGGTATAGGTTATTGTTAGTCATGGCCATTCTTTTGTAGGAATTTTTGAAAGTCAGATTGCGTTGCGCTAAAAATATTGTGTGAGTTTAGTGATGATCAGAATGAGTAAAGAGAGAAATGTCTGAGTACGTTCAGTTTTGCTCAGCTGTTTGAAAATCAAATAATGTAAGAGGTTTATCATCACAGCCATTCATAAATTTTTCTAAGGGGACGTTTCAACTTGTCCGACGGCAGTGCAACTCAGCCCATCTCTGAAATCATCGACTACGGTGACAGCATTGTCTTAATTCGTAGCGAGCAGCGCGAGTCGTATCAGATGGCAGACCTGTATTGAAGTTAATAGTCAAGTGTACCCTGAGATGAGATAGTCATTCGGCGTTGTGTCAAGAGATAATTTGTCAAGTACAGTGATAGTAACTAGTACACAGGTGACATTCCTGTGGACAAGGATTGGTTCTAAGTTATGAATTCCATCTTGACCAAGTTTTTATAAAATAATCTAACATTGTGTGTGTGTTGTAGTCTGCTTGATTTTCCGCGGAAGTGCTGGGGGTCATTACTTTCTGGTCCTCCAATTATACATGATTTAATTTAGAAAACAGCTCTTGTTCTATTGGTTTGTGGGTTCATTTCTTCACTCTGTCATTAGCTTCAGAATAATTTACTGCTTGCACACACTTTCAATCATCTATGTTCGACATTGCAGCAACAATGGTTCTTCGCATTAGATGCTCTGCTGCGTTGCTGATATTAGCTACGCTTATTGGAACATGCAATTCTCAATTACGCTCTACTTTAATAACACTTAACAGCTCTTGCCATATGACAAAGTCACTGGTCATCAGTTAGTAATGGCCCTGCTGACAGCAGATTACTTGCCCCGAACGTCGGCATCTTCATGATGATACATATAGTTTTCCTGTTTGGGGGGGTATGCCCTCACATTCAGTGAAATACAAACCCACTCAGTACGGCGTAAAGGTGTAACTACTCGCTTTGTACATTATCTCAGTGGAACTAATATTCCTTTGAGTCTGACCTTTAGCGTACCAACCGAAGCCATAATTGTTGCGATGCGAGCTAACATCCCAAAGACGTTCAGGTTCACATGCGCTTTCTCTTCGCCGAAATGTCTTGGATCAAACTCGTCTAGGGGTTGAACCGCACATGTCGCATTACACGCCCTAAATTAGACACTTTTGACTCTTTGGTTAAATTGTCTGGATGATTGCGAAATTGTATGAAACATACAAAGTTAATATAACATATAATAACAGTAATAATAATACCGCGAGTTAAATTAACGACCCACAAATGACGCAGCCCACACAGTTGCGATATGGTTAGAATAATGTTTATTCAGAAAGCAAATAAATAGCGAAAGTGATCGTATTTAGAGTTACTGTTACACTCGAGCGCATATCCATTTGAACCAGTTCGATGATTCACAATCTCATCGCGAGATACAAGTCCAATACTCCAGCTCGTTATCTACGCGAAAAGTTAAGAGTTCACGCCAGGCGCGCGGCTGCTCACCGTTCAGAGACTAAGTCCCGCGATACCAAACAACGCGAAATTTTCTAAGTCGTTTGCTTCCTAGTTACCTAAAGACCGACCGTCCGCTTTCGCGCCTCCACCAGCACTGTCCCTCTGTCCTTCTCCGGCCACGTCTCCCACGTGCCAAACATCGTCGCTCAACTGACTAGTGCAGTTCCCTTCCCTGAAGCCCTCCATCTTAATTGGCTACAGCTTATTCTACATTATTTTACATTTTAACATACTTAAATAATCGATGGTGGACCACTTTCACGTTCTAAATGTTGTTGTTGTGGTCTTCAGTCCTGAGACTGGTTTGATGCAGCTCTCCATGCTACTCTATCCTGTGCAAGCTTCTTCATCTCCCAGTACCTGCTGCAACCTACATCCTTGTGAATCTGCTTAGTGTATTCATCTCTTGGTCTCCCTCTACGATTTTTACCCTCCACGCTGCCCTCCAATACCAAATTGGTGATCCCTTGATGCCTCTTCCATTTCCATAATATTGTCCTACCAACCGATCCCTTCTTCTAGTCAAGTTGTGCCACAAACTTCTCTTCTCCCCAATCCTATTCAATACTTCCTTATTAGTTATGTGTTCTACCCATCTAATCTTCAGCATTCTTCTGTAGCACCACATTTCAAATGCTTCTATTCTCTTCTTGTCCAAACTATTTCTCGTCCATGTTTCACTTCAATACATGGCTACACTCCATACAAATACTTTCAGAAACGACTTCCTGACACTTAAATCTATACTCGATGTTAACAAATTTCTCTTCATCAGAAAAGCTTTCTTTGCCATTGCCAGTCTACATTTTATATCCTCTCTACTTCGACCATCATCAGTTATTTTGCTCCCCAAATAGCAAAATTCCTTTACTACTTTAAGTGTCTCATTTCCTAATCTAATTCCCTCAGCATCACCCGACTTAATTCGACCACATTCCATTATCCTCGTTTTGCTTTTGTTGATGTTCATCTTATATCCTCCTTTCAAGACACTATCCATTCCATTCAATTGCTCTTCTAAGTCCTTTGCTGTCTCTGACAGAATTACAATGTCATCGGCGAACCTCAGAGTTTTTATTTCTTCTCCATGGATTTTAATACCTACTCGGAATTTTTCTTTTGTTTCCTTCACTGCTTGCTCAATATACAGATTGAATAACATCGGGGATAGGCTACAACCCTGTCTCACTCCCTTCCCAACCACTGCTTCCCTTTCATGTCCCTCGACTCTTATAACTGCCATCTGGTTTCTGTACAAATTGTAAATAGCCTTTCGCTCCCTGTATTTTACCCCTGCCACCTTTAGAATTTGAAAGAGCGTATTCCAGTCAACATTGTCAAAAGCTTTCTCTAAGTCTACAAATGCTAGAAACGTAGGTTTGCCTTTCCTTAATCTTTCTTCGAAGATAAATCGTAAGGTCAGTATTGCCTCAAGGTTTCCAATATTTCTACGGAGTCCAAACTCATCTTCCCCAAGTTTGGCATCTACTAGTTTTTCTATTCGTCTGTAAAGAATCCGCGTTAGTATTTTGCAGCCGTTACTTATTAAACTGATAGTTCGGTAATTTTCACATTTGTCAACATCTGCTTTCTTTGGGATTGGGATTATTATATTCTTCTTGAAGTCTGAGGGTATTTCGCCTGTTTCATACATCTTGCACACCAGATGGTAGAGTTTTGTCAGGACTGGCTCTCCCAAGGCTGTCAGTAGTTCTAATGGAATGTTGTCTACTCCCGGGGCCTTGTTTCGACTCAGGTCTTTCAGTGCTCTGTCGAACTCTTCACGCAGTATTATATCTCCCATTTCATCTTCATCTACATCCTCTTCCATTTCCGTAATATTGTCCTCAAGTACATCGCCCTTGTATAAACCCTCTATATACTCCTTCAACCTTTCTGCTTTCCCTTCTTTGCTTAGAACTGGGTTTCCATCTGAGCTTTTGATATTCGTAGAAGTAGTTCTCTTTTCTCCAAAGGCTGTATCTATCTTACCCGTAGTGAGATAAGCCTCTACATCCTTACATTTATCCTCTAGCCATGCCTGCTTAGCCATTTTGCACTTCCTGTCGATCTCGTTCTCAATAAGGTAACAATGATATCTATTTCATAATAAACGTAAAATTCTTTTACATAAAACTAGTACAATTTCCTTCCTAACTTTGAATGTCACGGCCAGTAGCCTTGCACCAATGTGCTTTCTGATAAATAAATAAAGAACGAAAGTAACTATTATGCACTAAACTTAACAACAAATATTCTGTTACCTAATGATACAATATGTTGTCATGCTGTCATCGTTAAATGTCTTTTGTGTGGAGGATATGATGATCTGATGCTTAGTTGAAAATACTGACAATTTAAATTTTCTATATCTTTTAAACAAATAAAGTTACAGAGTTGATATTTACAACATCTGTCATTTCAATGATGCGCTTTTATATGAAATGTCGATCGTTAAGATCGACCAAAGCGTTCAGATTTTAGCATTCAGGTCTTTGTTACAAAACGTGTTAATTTCACTTTAACAGTAAATCGTAAACTATTATAGATATGATCAATGTCCATTTCTGTTGGGATCACCATCAAAATTTAAGAAAGATGGTAGATTAAAATTACTGTGGCTTCATTCCCTGAATATTACAGAATTAAATAGTTTTCATAAATGTTTCCCTTTTATGGCTCATCTTAGGCCCGCCATATTTAACACTGCTACGCCTCCCTGACACAAACAGCTCCCTATGACCTAAGTTTGTTTGTCTCACTCGCACGCTAGAGCGCTTAGGCCTGATCGGCCTGGCCTCATTCAGCACAATAGACGCCTGTGAATTTCCCACTCGTGGTGAACCTGGGCCCTTTGTAGCCCACGGTCCTGGACGAGAGGATTGATTTCACAATTCGTGGAAGGCTGTCTCTTTCGGCCATATACTTCAATGAGAGCGAAATGCTCATTAACTTACAACGACCAAATCTGATTTATCTTTGTGCTGCAATGATCAGAGCGCGGTTAATTATCAGGAAATCTAGCCCCTTCTTGTAACAGTGCACAACGTCGCCATTTAACCCTTTAACTGTGCAGGTTGGTTGCCGTCAACTTTCAACCGTGACTATAGACACCACATCGGAGAAAACTGAGAAAGAATGTAGCCCAGGAAACGGACATTTCGCACAAAGCAAATTGCGTTAATGAACAGACCTTTGGAACTTCCTCAGTGGCGCTCGCAGTAATTGACTACTACTTCTTTGGGCGGAAACAGTGGTGAACCTTCCGTTCCCTTTGTCGTTTAATGTATTCCTCCAAATGTTCTCCCCTCTCGATCTTGCCATTATCTTCTTACTGTTTCACGCACTCTGCAGGCGAAACATCGAATCTTTCTCTTACGAGAAGTTGTATTTTGTTATCTGTTCTCATGATAGCTGGTTCCCGAGTAAGTTTCGAACACGCAGCAGTTCGGTTTGAGATTAACTTTAGGTTTCCGTAACTCTTCAACAAATCGAACTGGCATTTGTATTTCTTATCCAAATGACTCTCAATATGTGAAACTTCACCCTGAAGCCCATTCAAAAATTTCTCTAATGCCTTTTGTCCAGTTTGAGATAACTATACGTCATTCTACTTCTACGTTCTACGCACCTTTCATCACCTCCGACTCTTATAACTACAGTTTGATTTCTCGACAAATTGCAGATTCCGCTAAATGTGTTTTATCCCTTTTACCTTCAGAATTTCATAGAAAATATTACAGTCAACACCATCATAAGCTTACTTTTTTCTCTAGTCTCTCTTATAAATTACGTCGTCATACTATGGCTAATGATTGAATCTTAATGTATATCAGTTGTCGACCCATTTTCTGGTCAGATGTGTTTCACTTGAGAGATTCCATTTTGTTTCCTGTTTTCTGTGGAAGTTCATTTATTTCTGTAATACGTAGAAATTTTATACAGTTACTGGACTAACGTTAAAGGAAACACATTGGTCTGGAAAGATGTCTGCACCAAAAAACAAAGCAGTTTATGATCTCAGAAGTACAATCTTGCACTGTTGCGCCTCATAATGAGCCAACTCGCTTCAAAACTTGGACAGGACACAACAAAAGGAGGGCGTTCTGACTTTAATCCCGCGAAATCTTGTGTACATGGCACTGAACGTTACTGTCACCTTCCAGTCTCAAATGATACTTGCCGTAACAGTTGACGGTAAACAGTGAATCGGACAACGACACATTTTGTAGATATTGTTTGTGTGGCCTGGTTAAGGTATGACAGTGATCCCGCCTAGTTGTCAGGATAAAATAAGATGCGTAGCGCTCCAGAAGGTACGTTTATGACGTTTTTAACAGAATGAAGTATATCGACTTAAAACTAAACTATTACGGGTATTAACCGAATTCGTTGGCTACAAAATTTCCTTTCCTTGGCTCCAGTTTAGTAAATGGCTCTCCTACTACCTTAATAGTATAGTTAACGAGTTCAAATGTATTTGCGTGCACATATTTGCAAAGTTTTTAAAACACAAGATAAAAATGGGTCCCTTATTACCGCATTTATCTCTGCACAAAATATGTCATTATAGTTTTCTGTAGAATTCTTGGGTAGCAATTCGGAGCTGTCATCACATTTGTTTCGCAAATTTGCAAATAATTTTTTTACAATATTAAAATTTTCCTGAGTCTTCTTTTTCATCTTTACGTGAAGAACATATTTCCCGAAAGTCAGGTGCCAACTTCACCGGAACCATAATATTCTGCAACAATGCCTGATGCCAACTACAGTACCGACAGTCCACTCCTTTTCTCTTTCGTCAGACATCAGCAAAACACCCTTTGAGTGCGTTAGCGTCTATAGAATAAATGACTGGGGGTAAGGAGTGGACCCTTATTCTATGACAGAGCACAACGGTGTTCAGCTGTACACAAATTGTTTTTAATTCAGGATTATTGTCTAAGAAATACACGAATTTACATAGGTTGTAACATGACAATGTTAGGACAGTTGTCAAGATAATGCATTTTGTCCTGTTTAATCGAAATAACTCTAAACACAACAATATCAATTTTTAACCAAAAGGTTTTCTAAAAAATTATTCTACCTACTACATCTTGAAGTTTGCCAATATTACGACAAATCATCCGATTAAGGTTTTAAGTTCGGTACTATTTAAGATGACGATCAAGTCTACGGAGGATGTAAGTTTTTGTGACAAGCTGAGCAAAAGATTACTCAAGGTCTCTTGAGTTCACAGTGGACGCAAGCTGGTGAACCAAGAAGTTTACGCCTCTGCAGGTGGTACTTACTTTAGCTGCGATGAGCTGTTAGCTGCATGGCTGCTCTCGTCCTCTGAAAGTCCTATAAAAGCTAATCAAAACCTTTTATGATTTTATCAGCAGAAACTCTCCTATGTTTCTCGTTAGGTGAGCAATCATGCACTCATCCCTAGTCTTGAAATATGGCGATATGCACGTGCATGGATGGAGCGCCGACCGCGGTGGCCACGCGGTTGTAGGCGCTACAGTCTGGAACCGCGCGACCGCTACAGTCGCAGGTTCGAATTCTGCCTCGGGCATGGATGTGTGTGGTGTCCTTAGGTTAGTTAGGTATAAGTAGTTCTATGTTCGGGACTGATGACCTCAGAAGTTAAGTCCCATAGTGCTCAGAGCCATTTGAACCATTTTTTGGATGGGGCAGTGTGCATATTACAATACCCTTTCAGTTCTTGCAAGAACAATTAACTAGGTGGCTGTTTCGTTTCTCCACTGTTGGAGCTCAGTGACGCACAGCTAATATCTAGCTGAATGTCAGCCGAAGTGGTCTCAATGTTCACTCAAAATCTCCTTTGCGTTGTACAGAGCATGATGCCCCCTGTTCTGCACTTAACGCTGGTTCAGAGGAGAGTCCCCGAAATTTTCGGTCTTCTCTCTCGTAGCAAAACTGTCCCCCAAACTGGGTCCTTTCGTGCTCCACGTCACGGCTTTTTCTAAGCAATAAGAGCGTTCCTTTTATTTTGTGGAAACTAACTCTGCCAATCGCAAAGAGCCTACCATCAAACTGCAAAGAAATTTCGGCGCTTTACTCTTTCCTATTCCTTGTCAGCCAACCAGACATTTTGTGCCCACTCCAGATGCCTAAACGTTAGATGCGTACATCATGAGGGTACCACGCGCAGTTCACCGGTTTGTCATATCCATCTGGAAATTCCCGAATGCAGTTTTCTGAAGGTTCTTTCCGTACCACTCTGGTGGCCCGCTACCTGCCCTCCTGGATGAGTCACCAGGCCCGTTCGTTGTCGCATGCTGTGGATCGCTTTTAAGAGCTTTCCATTGTACCCGGCCCGTGACATTGCCCCTTAAATCTGCTCCCAAATGAATATATTTCCTCCAGCAACTCTTGCTCATTTACATTCAGGATTTAGGTTAAATGTGTTAATATCATCGATTGAGTGTCCTCCCTTTGCATTGCATACTGTACATTTTAATAGGCAAATCTGCTCATTTTCGGTGAAGTATGTCAGGTGAAACATTCACCTTCCTGTTACGATGTATAAAAACTCTTATGTAAGATGTGAAATTGACGTTCATTTAATCTTATGCAGTCCATATAGTTTTTATTCACGAATATGGCGTAATTGAAGCTGCTCCATCGTCGACTGGTTGGCTATCTGAAGATGCGCAGGAAGCTCGAAATAAGAATACCCAGCGTTACTGAGAAGATTTTACATGCAAATATTCCTGTGAGAAAAAGGTGCATGTCCATTGTCTTTTGGCACCTTGGTATCCATTCATCTCAAGAGTCAAGAAAATGACAACTGAAGAACCGAGCGAGATGTCACAGTAGTTAGACACTGGACTCGCATTCGGGAGGACGACGGTTCAATCCCGCGTCCGGCCATCCTGGTTTAGGTTTTCCGTGATTTCCCTAAATCACTCCAGGCAAATGTCGGGATGGTTCCTTTCAAAGGGCACGGCCGACTTCCTTCCCCATCCTTCCCTAATCCGATGAGACCGATGACCTCGCTGTCTGGTCTCCTTCCGCAAAACAACCCAACCCAACGACTGAAGAAGATAAACAGATGCCACCTGAGGTAAAAGGTCTGCATTTCGAACATCTCCCAGTAGACAACCCGACAGCGACCCTTCTGAAAGCAATAATGATACGAGCGACGAATGTGACTATGCAAAATATCGAATAAAACAATTCAGCACAGCAATTTAGACTTCTAATTCGTTATTGGCGACCTCAGAATACTTTATACCGAAATTTTAATTGTACCAATTTTTTAAATTTTAGATCCATCAAATTAGATCCGCCATTTTAAATTTTATAATTGCAACTTAGGATTCCGACTCAGCGACCCAAAGAACCTAAAAAGAACGCAGTGTTTTTTAGGATTTGTTATCCATTTTTGTATTATGTCCAGGTTTTGAAACGAGTCGACCGATTGTCCACCGAGACCTTTCAGCTCGGCCTAGTACGGCGGTCAGACACTTTGGTGACAGAGACGCCTCGGCCGACATTGACAGCGGCGCAGCGTGTGCGCTGGTGGCGGTATGTGGAGCGGGTTAACGCGACTGGGTCAGGGGTAGGACGCCAGGGTCAGGCGCGCTGTCGCAAGCCGCCAGCCGCCTGCTCACTTGGCGAGCTGAGCCGGGCTGCGCGGAATTGGCAAATGTCAGCCGTTGCGCAGCGCGCACTTGCCCCCGCCCTTCCTTCCCCTGCGCGGCGCCGCGCGTTGTTGATGTTTGTATAGCCCGGAGGTAATTCCTCGCGACGCGCCGCCGCTAGGCGGCTTGCGTCATACCCTCGCGACGAGCACAAGCAGCTGCTTCGGTAACTTGCTACTCCGTCGTACAACACGAAACCAGTTCAACACTCTCTTCATTACCCGCTTTTATCTACTTGCTTGCCCTTCCATTATTTAGGGAGAGTCCGCAGCTCGTGGTCGTACGGTAGCGTTCTCGCTTCCCACGCCCGGGTTCCCGGGTCCGATTCCCGGCGGGGTCAGGGATTTTCTCTGCCTCGTGATGACTGGGTGTTGTGTGCTGTCCTTAGGTTAGTTAGGTTTAAGTAGTTCTAAGTTCTAGGGGACTGATGACCATAGATGCTAAGTCCCATAGTGCTCAGAGCCATTATTTAGGTTGCACGCGAGATAATGCTATGCATTTAGTTTCGTTTATTCTACACCACCTATCTCACTTTACAATACTCCACTCTTTCTATTGATTTCTTTTTTCTTCTTTCCCTCGAACTCGAGCGGCTGAATTTTTTTTTCTTCTTGTCTTCTCCCGGAAACACTTGAAATTTTATGTCAAATTTCTAAATGCAATTTTGTTTTTTGTTTAAAAAAATGGTTCAGATGGCTCTGAGCACAATGGGACTTAACTTCTACGGTCATCAGTCCCCTAGAACTTAGAACTACTTAAACCTAACCAACCTAAGGTCATCACACAATCCATACCCGAGGCAGGATTCGAACCTGCGACGGTAGCGGTCGCGCGGTTCCAGACTGTAGCGCCTAGAACCGCTGGACCACCCCGGCCGGCTGTTTTTTGTTACATCACTTCTATTATCACTCTGTGTCTAGTATACATTGACTCTTTTTTTATCATAGTAAACTTGTCTGAAACTTCGTTTGATAAGACTGTTGTCCGTTCCCGCTGAATGGCTAAATAAACCAATAAAACAATTTTTTCAAGAGTTCCGGAGTTTTTTCTTGTTCCGCCTTTGTAGATTTCATTTCCTATGTGTCTATGTTGTTCTTCCTTCTTTCTTAGTAAACCCGACGATTTATTTCTTACTCTACTGTGCTTCATAAAGGAACATTTCCTGCTTTGTACCGTAATATCTCTGTTTTGACGTTGTAGTGCAATGCCATATTGAGGGTACTGGGGAACGTTCCAAATTAGTGGACTGGGATCATGGGAGGCGTCACAAAAACATGCAAGAATAACCTCCAAACTAAAATGATGGGGAAACATGACTACTAAATGAGACATGAATTACAATTAATTTGATATATTCCACTAAAATGAATGATAAACAAATGGCAACATTGTTTTATTCCAACAAAACCATAGACAAAACAAATGACTGCCCGTGACAATATTAATATAAGAAGACCTTGTCATATCTAATATATAGCGTCGGGGTTAAAGATACACACAATAGTGCAAGTAAATTAATTACAACTGTGACCTGCCCACTGATTGTCGTGATGTTAATTGAAAGTAGATAGTACTAGTAGACATGTGGTTGGTCTTTAAATCAAACTGTTCATTGATATTAAAGTACAAGTCTTCATAGTGAAGCTTGAAGTAATCAGATTACTATAAAATGACTTTAATGTCTATACACATTGTCTCGCAGCTGCAGCTCGATTTCATCATAATACTGCAGGTGGTGATTGAAGCCGCTACAGAATCAGTCATTGGCAGAACCCACTGACCTCTACAGCAGCTAACTGCAGATCAGCCCAAAAATTTTCTAAGTCCTCAGTACATCAGCTTGGTGGCACGGCAGGTCGACTGTGGCTTTCAGCGTGGAAGTCAGGCAGCGAAGGCTCCCTATGGTCGAATGATTCCTGATCGAACGTTTATTAAACGTGAACCTCACTTCACTGCACTTCGTGTTACTTGCTGAATTTTGATTGGCTTGACTTCGGATCTTGTACGCACCAACTGATAAAACTACTCCTTATAACGCACAAGTCGCCGTTCTCTAGCTGGTTAAACAATAGCTTACGTTCTACCATCCTCCACAGAAAAAAGTTACGTCACCATCTCTCTCTACGACCAATGTTGTGCTCTTCATCATCGCTGTTCCGTGTCTCTTTGTAACTTAAAATTTATTTAAAAAAAGGAAAATGAATTCTGCAATCAGTCGCAGATCCAACCTGAATTTTTATTTTTACTGCATATCTAGATTTCAGGTTCTGAAAAGATCAGTGCTGAAAAATAACAAGCGGTTATACAAATATGAGCACCTGAAGGATGTAAGTTGAAACCGAATTCTACAGTAGTAACAACAAAGTCTGGTGATGTTCCATTTTAATCGAGACATACAGACTCGTCAAACTTTTGACAGTAAGTTTCTATTGGGCATTAGGAGTACAGGACGAGAGTTTTGGAAAACCATCATCCACACAATCCCCAAGACTGCAAGAGAGGACAAGTACGAGAATTGTGGCAGAATTAGCATCCAAGCTGCTGATAAAAATAATATACAAAAGAATGGAAAAAAGAAAATTGAGGATATGTTAGATGACTTTCCATTTGGCTTTGGGAAAGGAAAAGGCAACAGAAGGCAGTTCTGACGAAGTTGTTAATAATGGAATCGATACTGAAGAAAAATCAAGGCATCTTTATTGGATCTGTCGACCTGGAAAAAGCGTTCGACAATGTAAAATGGTGTAAGATGTTCGAAATTGTGAGAAAAATAGGAGTTAGCTGAAGGGAAAGATGGAGAATATACAATATGTACGAGAACCAAGAGGGAACAGTAAGTCTGGAAGGTCAAGAACGGAAGCTAGGATAAAAAAGTGTAAGACAGGTATGTAGCCTTTCGCCATAACTGTTCAGTCTGTACATCGAAGACAGTAATGATATAAAAGAACGGTTCAGGACTGGAATTAAAGTTCAAAAAAAAAAAAAAAAAAAAAAAAAAATGGTTCAAATGGCTCTGAGCACTATGGGACTCAACATCTTAGGTCACAAGTCCCCTAGAACTTAGAACTGCTTAAACCTAACTAACCTAAGGACATCACACACACCCATGCCCGAGGCAGGATTCGAACCTGTGACCGTAGCAGTCCCGCGGTTTCGGACTGCAGCGCCAGAACCGCACGGCCACCGCGGCCGGCAATTAAAGATCAGGATGAATGGATATCAAGGATAAGATTCGCTGATGATATTGCTATCCTCCGTGAAAATGAAGCAGAATTACAGGATGTAGTGAATGGAATGGGCAGTTTAATGAGTAAAGACGGGACTGAGAGTAAATCGAAGGAACACGAAAATAAAGAGAAGCAGTAGAAATGAGAACAGCGAGAAACTTAACACCAGAATTTAGGATCATGAAGTAACCGGAGTAAGGTAGTTCTGCTACGTAGGCAACAAAATATCTCATGATGGACGGAGCAAGGAGGACATAAAAAGCAGACTAGTACTGGCAAAAAAGGGCTGTTCAGTTGATAGACTTTTGTTAGTAGCGGTTGCTAGGACCAGAAGTGTTACTTGTGTTTGTCTATTCTGAAGAAAACTGATTATTTTGTATGTCGGCCTTTGCTTGCGACACATCTACGAGTATGTAACTGCACTTGTAAATGATCATGTATAAAGGACGTCCGCCCCGACAGCTGAGTGGTCAGCGTGACGAATTGCCGTCCTACTGGCCCGGGTTCGATTCCCGGCTAGGTCGGAGATTTTCTCCGCTCAGGGATTGGGTTTGTGCTGTCTTCATCATCATTTCATCCCCATTCGGCGCGCAGGTCGCCCAATGTGGCGTCGAATGTAATAAGACCTGTACCAAGTCAGCCGGACCTTCCCTGCAAGGGGATTCCCGGCCAATTACGCCAAACGCTCATTTCCATTTCCATGTATAAAGGACTACAAGAATTCTCAGATCAAAGTTAAGCGTTTGTACTTGTCTTGTTGTAATAAAACTCATTAATACGAGTTGTCTGATGGTTTGCCTAGCGAACTGAGTATGCAGGATTCCTAGACACAATAAGGTCTGGCTGCTGCTGTTGCTGACGATGCTGCTGGCAATTATGTGGCTGGTGCTGGGACAACTGGCGATGAAGGAGATGGTGCTGTGGTCTGGGCGATCGGCTGAGCCATTGGTGGTGCTGGAGTGTTAACAGGTCCTGAGGACATTCGACAGATAGTTGTCGCCTATATTGTTGTCCAGGTAGCAGACGGTGTTGTGTACACCGCGGCTGTGTTTTTTTGTGGCAGCAGTTCCAGGCGATGCCTCCATTCTGAAGCTTTGGTGGTCGTCCTATAGCAGTCCAGAGATGGAGGTAGCGTCTGTCCGCGACAGAAGAAGCTGCCCTCTCGGCGACGATTTTGTAAACACTGCTGGTGATGGGTGCCGCGATGGCGGTGACAGTCCGATGCGATAACAGAGCGGTTTTGCTAATAATTCTGAATCTACAAGAATAGCTTCTAGCGAGTCATTCACTGGAGTTAAGGGACTCCAACCCTGCCTATCGGGACCAATGACATTGGTTCTCTTTGTATGACAATACTTGGCAATGCACAGTGTGAGAACAAATCTCATCACTACTTGTGGTTATTGGTTATATTCCAGTTATTCGCTTTTATCTTGCCTGTAAACGTTTTTAGCTTCAAACTGCACTCAGTCTATGTTAACTGTTACCCTAGTAGTTAAGTTATGAGACAGTTTGTGTACAGCTGAGGCACTGAAGTTCGATCGATGTTATGGTATAGAAGGTGTTGCTTTACCCATAAGACATAAACTAAGTCTGCTTGTACTGCTCTGTAAACAACAGCCTCGGTTAGAATTTGGCCATGTATTTACTGAAGTCATATAATAATATCTGTCAAAAGTTTGACGAGTCTGTATGACTTGATTTAAAAGATATGCTATCAAACTTGGTCAGTACTATTGTACTAAGTTGTTTCAATTTACATCTTTTTAGGTACTGATTTTTGTATTCTTGCTTGTTACTTTTTAGCACTGAAGATAGATACCTGACATCTATATATGAGATTACTGAATCCTTTTTCCAAACATATTCTATAGACAAGAGGAGAGTGGCAGCTGGACCATGTCTGCATGGACAAATTGTTTCATCAAGGTATCTCAAGTGATAAAGTACTGAGAGGAACAGACACAGCTTCAGATCATTATTTGGTCAAAATCAAAATCAAATTCACTCCATTAAGGAAATAAAGACAGAGAGCAATTGGAAATAAAAAGAAAGTATGACCCACATAAATAAATCAATAATGACAAGTACGAAAAAAACACACACACATACACACACAACATACAATAGTAACGAATAATCTTGAGGAACTAATACCAATTTTAAAACGACATGCTGAAAAATCGGTCCAAGTAAATCAAAGCAAAACAACATGCGTGGCGGATTACGGAGCGTGATGAAATTCGTGATGAAAGGCATCAAGCTGGGACGAAATTTCAAACGCACAAAACAGAAGAAAATGCAACTAACGTCAAAAACAACAGAAAAATTTCTCTCAAATTATCAGGAAAACAAAGCGGCCTTATTAAAAGTGCTGAATTCCACTGAAGAAGACTACCATAAAACCTTTTCGAGAGAGTGTTTCAAAGACTTTGATAAACAATTACGTAATTAGAACCCTCCCACACTATTGCTGAGAAATAAAGGTGGAAGAATGGCCTATAATAACAAGTAAAACGCAGAAATCATGGCAGAACACTTCAACAAGCTCTTGAATCGTGATGAACCTGAAAAGTTTTTAACAATAAACACAAGCATCCCTGTAAAAACCATACCAGAAAACATAAACCCACGTAGAGCACAAGACATAGAAATTGCACTTAAAGAAATGGGAAACCACAAAGCATGTGGTGAAAATCAAGTGTTTGCGGAAATATGGAAGTATGCTGGTAAAATAACTCGGACATTTTACAAAAAGTTGGGCAACAGAAAAATTCCCAGAAAGTAAGTTTCGTTTGGTTATATAAAACAAATGTGTACAGATACAGAAAAAATATTTATTGTTCATAAATCTACAACTGTTAAACTACTTTTCTACATAGCTTCCGAAATTTTGTAGGTACTTGTCATAGCGTGGTAGAAGCTTTTGTACGCCTTCTTCATAGAAGGTTGCCGCCTGTGTATTCAACCATGTGGTAACGTGTTCTTTCAGCTCGTCATCATCGTTGAAGTCGTGATCCCCAAGCACAGATATTAGGTGTAAGAAGAGATTAAAGTCGCTAGGAGCGAGGTCTGGGCTGTACGGAGGATGATCAAACGCGTCCCAGTGAAATTCCCATAAGAGTTGTTTGGTCACATTCGCCGTGTGAGGTCGGGCTTTATCTTGATACAAAACAACACCTTTTGACAGTAATCCTCGGTACTTATTCTGTATTGCGCAGTAAGCATGTGCATTGATTATTTGGCCTCGTGGTAAGAAATCAATCAGCAAAATGATTTTTCGAGGTGTCAAGATTTGCTTAGGCTTAACCTTCGGTAGGGATGAAGTGTGCCTCCACTCCATTGACACCCGTTTTGTTTCAGGGGTGTCGTACGATATCCAAGCTTCATCCCCCGTGACTGTACGAGAAAGAAAACCATCGACTTCTTCATTGTAGCGTGCCCATCCGTTGTTTTTTGTGTTGTTCAGTAAGAATTTTGGGTAACCAGCGTGAGCATTGTTTTCGAAATTTCAGTTTTTCAGTAACAATTTCATGAATTAGTGATCGTGAGATTTGCGGAACTTCCATATCAAGGGCATTAAGTGCAAAATTAGGGTTGTGCTTAATCTTCTCTTCAATTATGTGAACCAGTTCATCAGTAACCATAGACGGGCGTCCACTTCGATCTTCATAGTGCACTTGATCACGTCCTTCATTGAACAGTCTGACCCATCTTCTAACCATAATCACTCATAGCAATTTGTCCGTAAACTTCGCAGATTTGCCGACGAATTTCCTTTGGTTTAACTTTCTCTGCATTTAGAAAACGAATCACAGATCTGATTTATCACAGATCTGATTTCATACGCGGCAGCATTTTCAATTACGGTTGACATTATAAAGAAGCACTACAAGGCACCCGTCGGCAACAGCGACCTGAAAATGGCGTACATGTCTTCTCCTTGAGTCAGAGTAACTGCTGCGCATGCTCGGAACTGCGATTGTATCGCTGCCGCGGATAGAAATAGAAACGGAACTTACTTCGTAGACGACCCTCGTAATTAGCCACTTCATAAGATAGGAGACAAAAGTGATCCAGACAACTATAGAGGAATTTCGCTCTTGGACTGTGCCTACAAGATTTTATCCAAAATTTTACACAATAGGCTCAAAGAGTAACTGGATAAGGAACTGGGGGAATATCAAGAAGGCTTCAGGCCCTGGAGAAGCAGTGCCGAACATTACTCAAAAATTAAACATGGCTTATTACCGCAAACGAAACAAGCCCCTCTCAATTATATTTATAGATTTTAAGGAAGCATATTGTTCTATAGACCCACATTGTTAAAAATTTTGAGAGATTTCGGACTCCACCCAAAGGTAATTAAACTGACAAAACTTATCTTAACAAACACAAATTTGAAAATTAAGTTCAGAGGGGAACTTTCAGAGTCATTCTCGGTAAAATCCAGTTTAAGGCAGGGAGACGGCCTGTCTTCACTTCTTTTTAACTGTGTCCCTGAATTGTAGTGGAGGAATGGTACAAGGACAATCCAAAGAATATTAAGGTTGGAAAACAAAAGAATGACATAAAGCTGAACTGTTTACGATTTACTGATGACCTCGCTCTTCTCGACAACAATATTCAAGAAACCAAACAACAAATACAATCATTACAGAAAATAGCCCAGAATACTGGCCTTAAAATATTTTTTGAAAAAAGTAGGAATAATACTAGCGAAACCACCACTGGCAAACAAAATAGGAATTGGAGAACACGACATAAAAATTGTTGAAATGTTTAAATACTAGGGAGAAATAATAACACACAATCTGAATGAGAAACCATCGTGACAGAGTAGAATAAACAAACTAATTAAAACATAAAAATGTTATCAAGAACACATGTAAGGAGAAATGCCTCTCAATAGTCACAAAACTGAAACACTACAAAGCAGTCTCTCAGCTGCAAATAACATACATGAATGCTAGCGAAAGTATATTTGAAACAACCAACACTGAAGCAGTATACAAATTACTCAAAACAGACATAGGGATAGTCAGAACATGTATAAATAAAAAATACAAAAAAGACAATGTTTGGAGAATAGCTTCAAATGAAACAGTTTATGAAGAAATAGAACTAGTCACAAGTACATTTGATAAGGACAACAGAAAATAGAACTAGCAGGAGAATAATTAGGAAGTTATGGGATAGTAAGAGGCCATTGATGGATCGCAGAGATCAAGGAGGACATGATGAAATTACACATTACGATGGAGGATTTGAAAGGTAAGACAGACGCGCTCGAGATACTTCAGGACAAACATATCACACCACCAATAAAAATTAACAAACAGAGAATGGGATGGGTGATTTCAGATGAGGAGAGAAGGACACGATCTGAAAGCATGAAAAAGTATTGGGCCAACAAAAACAGAAGAACCTAATTCATAATATTGACCAACGTAGGCCGTAAAATAAAATAATAATAATTATTATTGTTATATTAGGACGACGAAATTAATATTTCACTTATTCATTTGCATAAAAGCTGTCCTTACCTAAATACATTAATATTCTATTAATTGCAAATGAAGATTGACAGCTCGACATCATTACAGATGTTCAGAGGTGTTGTGCTTTGGATGAATGAAATCAAATCAAAATAATTATAAATATAACATATACAGGACGTTTCCGTAAGAGCGGGAAGATTTGTAACAGGACATAGAGAATGCTTCACTGAACAATTTGAGGTGGGGAACCTGGGGTCGGAAAAGCCAGCTTGGAGACATGGAGGTAAACTTATCTACCACTTTGTCTACCATTACTGTTTTTCAGCTTATTATAACTAACATGCGTACAAGTTTACACGTACTGTGTTGTTTATTTACATGCCTGATTCCTAGGAAGTCGTGATGCTGTCTCAATGGCCACTTACACTTCAGGTTTTTGCAAAGTGTTCTACCTGAGTTGTTGGAGAACGTACGCACCTTTGGCTGTTCGTGAGAGGATATGGATACAGCATTACGGTCCACCGCCTCACTTCAGAGTGAATGTCCGTAACCATCTCAATGCTATATTTCCTGGTCGCTCGATTGGAACAGGAGGTCCTATTCCATGACCTGCGAGGTCACCTGATCCGAATCCCGTTGATTATTTCCTATCGGAATACCTAAAGCCACTTGTGTATGAGACCCCAATGGGCACGGACATGGAATTAGTTGCCAGAATTGTAGCTGCCTGTGATGTGATTTGAAATACACCAGCAGGGTGCGTCAGAATCTTGTTCGCCGATGTCGTACTTGTATTGAGGTTGATGGCCGTAGTTTCAGCACAGTTCGGAAGATACGCTGCAAATGGTACAGTCACTGTGTCAATGACGGTATTTGCGGTTAACTGTAACTAATGTAAATAAAAGAAGTAGGCCGTAACGTGGTTTTATTCCTATTATCTCCTTAAGCTGGCTTCTTAGACCCCAGGTTCCCTACCTCGAATTGTCCAGTGGACCATCCTTTTAAGTCCTGTTAAATTTTTGCACGCTCTCACGGAAACACCCTGTATACGGAATGTAATTAAATGCTCTTTACAGACTTTGATAATAGATTCCTTACACCACGAAAAGAAAAAAAAGTGGTAAACATGGGCTTTAAAAGAGCTATGAGTACTTTCTCAGTACTGTAAAACGCATCCCTTCTAGTGGAATCTCTTTACTTTCCATATTTTGGGACTAGATAGATGGATGAAAGCAAGAAAAGATGTCGAGTAAACATGGGCTTAGAGCTATGAACAAGTGGTCATCTTTGCCAATGTGAAATACGTCTCTTCTATTGAACAAGTTCTCATACCTCTTAAAGTATACATTCTAGAGCCCATGTTTACTGCACATTGTTTCTTGTTTTTGTCGATACTACATCTTTCCAAAATATGGAAAGCAAAGAGCTTGCAGTATAAGAGATGCATTGTCTTCAGCTTTTGTGGTCCTGTCGTCCTTTTTGCCTTTATTGTTCGCAACGCATCTTCAGTGGCAGATTTCGTCCGTACTGATCTACATAAGTTTTTGTTACTTTGTTATATCTTTTTCTTCAAAGTTTGTTTTATTCAGCTGTCCTCAGAAGATCCCAAAGTAACAATTACAAACATACCGTAATACAAAACGTGTTTCACACACTACTGGACATTAAAATTGATACACCACGAAGATGACGTGCTACAGACGTGAAATTTAACCGACAGGAAGAAGATGCTGTGATATGCAAATGATTAGCTTTTCAGGGCATTCACACAAGGTTGGCGACGGTGGCGACACCTACAACGTGCTGACATGAGGAAAGTTTCCAACCGATTTCTCATACACAAACGGCAGTTGACCGGCATTGCCTGGTGAAACATTGTTGTGATGCCTAGTGTAAGAAGGAGAAATGCGTACCATCACGTTTCCGGCTTTGATAAAGGTCGGATTGTAGCCTATGCGGTTGCGGTTTATCGTATGGCGACATTGCTGCTCTCGTTGGCCGAGATCCAATGACTGTTAGCAAAATATGGAATCGGTGGGTTCAGGAGGGTAATACGGACCGCCGTGCTGGACCCCAACGGCCTCGTATCACTAGCAGTCGAGATGACAGGCATCTCATCCGCATGGCTGTAACAGATCGTGCAGCCACGTCTCGATCCCTGAGTCAGCAGATGGGGACGTTTGCAAGACAACAACCATCCACACAAACAGTTCGACGACGTTTGCAGTAGCATGGGCTATCAGCTCGGAGACCATGGCTGTGGTTACCCTTGCCGCTGCATCACAGACATGAGCGACTGCGATGGGGTACTCGAGGACGAACCTGGGTGCACGAAAGGCAAAACGTAATTTTTTCGGATGAATCCAGGTTCTGTTTACAGCATCATGATGGTCGCATCCGCGTTTGGCGACATCGCGGTAAAAAAATGGAAATGTCGTGTGGCTAGGGCCTCCCGTCGGGTAGACCGTTCGCCTGGTGCAGGTCTTTCGATTTGACGCCACTTCGGCGACCTGCGCGTCGATGGGGATGAAATGATGATGATTAGGACAACACAACACCCAGTCCCTGAGCGTTGAATACACATTGGAAGCGTGTATTCGTCATCGCCATACTGGCGTATCACCCGGCGTGATGGTATGGGGTGCCATTGCTTACACGTCTCGGTCACCTCTTGTTCGCATTGACGGCAATTGAACAGTGGATGTTAGATTTCAGATGTGTTACGACCCGTGGCTCTACCCTTCATTCGATCACTGCGGTACCCTACATTTCAGCAGGACAATGCACGAACGCATGTTGCAGGTCCTGTACGGGCCTTTCTGGGTACAGAAAATGTTCGACTGCTGCCCTGGCCATCACTTTCTCCACATCTCACACCAACTGAAAACGTCTGGTCGATGGTGGCCGAGCAACTGGCTCGTCACAATACGCCAGTCACTACTCTTGATCAACTGTGGTATCGTGTTGAAGCTGCATGGGAAGCTGTACTTGTACACGGCATCCAAGCTCTGTTTGACTCAATGCCCAGGCGT
Source organism: Schistocerca piceifrons (assembly GCF_021461385.2). Classification (NCBI taxonomy): domain Eukaryota; kingdom Metazoa; phylum Arthropoda; class Insecta; order Orthoptera; family Acrididae; genus Schistocerca; species Schistocerca piceifrons. Next base: position 820,482,919 of record NC_060138.1, read on the forward strand.
ATCAAGGCCGTTCTTACGGCCAGAGGTGGTTGTTCTGGGTACTGATTTCTCAGGATCTATGCACCAAAATTGCGTGAAAATGTAATCATATGTCAGTTCTAGTATAATATATTTGTCCAATGAATACCCGTTTATCATCTGCATTTCTTCTTGGTGTAGCAATTTTAATGGTCGGTAGTGTAGTATTGAAGTTGTGCATTTTAGAGCACATGTTTGCCATATATTTTTCTTACGTTGGTATAAGGAACCTATTCTCATAGTTTGTAAGGGGAGTTTAGTTACGCCCCTTATAAACACCTGCGGCCAATACCCTTGCAACGGTGGTAACACTGGTTCCCATCAGATTACGGAAGTTAAGTGCTGATGGGTTTGGCTAGTATTTGGATGGGTTATTGTCAGCGTCTGCCGAGTGCTGTTAGCAAGTGGGGTATACTCAGTCCCTGTAAGACCAGTTGAGGAGCTACTTGACTGAGAAGTAGCTACATCTGTCACGAAAACTAACAACGGCCGGGGGAGTGGTGTGCTGCCCACATGCCCGTCTGTATCCACATCCGGTGACGCCTAAGGACTGAGGATGACACTGCGGCCGGTCGGTAAAGTTGGGCCTTCAAGGCGTGTTGGGACGGTGCTCTTTTGTATTTGTTTATATAAGCATCTTACGACATGTGAAGGACAAACGATTCTCTTTACAACATAAATTTTCACAGAATGAATTTTCGTTCTGCAGCGGAGTGTGCGCTGATACGAAACTTCCTAGCAGATTAAAACTACGTGCCGGACGGTGACTTGAGCTCCTGACTTTTGTCTTTCGCGGGTAAGTGTTCTAGCAACAGAGTTACCCAAGCACGACTCACGAGCCGCCATCACGGCCTTACTTCCGTTAATTCCTCATCTCCTACCTTCCAAACATCACAGAAGTTATCCTTGCGAAACTTGCGAGACTTACACAGCGCGGAGAAAGGATACTGTGGATGCGCGGCTAAGCCACAGCCTGGGAGAATGTTTCCAGAATAAATTTTCGCTCTGGAGCCGAGTGTGTGCTGGTACGAAACTTCCTCGCAGACTGCTGCAGAGGGAAAAATTCGGTGTACATATGTGCTCCAAGCTGTGACTAACCTATGTCTCCGCAATATCCTTTCTTGCCGGGGTGCAAGTCCATCAAGTTTCGCAAGGAGAACTTCTGTGAAGTGTGCAAGATAGAAGATGAGGAACTGGCGGAAGTAAGGCTGAGAGGACTGCTCGTGAGTCGTAGTTGAGTAGCTCTGTTGTTAGAACACTTTCCTGAGAAAGGCAAACTTCCGGAGTGCGAGTATCGGTACGGCACACATGTTTAATCTACCAGGAAGTTTTGCAGACTGTCATGTCTGTACACAACCTTGGTTCGAGGTGGACAGAGATTCCTAAGTATCTATGTTGCCAACTTTTACCAACTGTTTTAAAAATCAATTTTCGATTTTAATTGAATAAAACTTGGACTGGGGAGAAATTTTGCAAAAATGTAGTGTTTCACCCTTTAACTTAAATTAGGTCGGTGCATAAGTTCGTAGCGTTGTTTCTTTTCTTTTTTTTTGCATGTTTATATTCCTGTTGCTGTGGGTTTATGTATCGACTGTCATTTTTTATTTGTAATTCACTGTGTCTACTTGAGTTTACATATTGTCATTTTGTCGTTTGGGGATAGTGAGTGGAACTGAGGACGCTAGGAAATGGAGCAGTGGAGGCAGGGGTAAATGATACACAACGGCCCAGCAACATGCTTGCTCTTAGACTACTGCTTTTATATGCACTGCTCAAGTCAATAGCATAACGCATTCCAGTGACTACTTCCCAGTATGGTTTCATGTTTCTGAAAGGACAGAGCCGAAAACGGAGCCCCTTTTATAGACCGGATGCAGCGCCAACGAACAATGTGCACTGTTTGGTTAATGCAACAGAGTCCAGAAAATTCACATTAACGCCGTCATCTATCACGACCCTTTAAGCATGCATTCCGAGTCAGCTTAGATGGCAACTTGTCCCGCACTGCAACGGGGAATGTCGTTCTGCAATTAGGGACACGCGTGCGGCGCTTCGAAGGCCTAAAGGCAGACCATGAAGGGAAAACCTCTCGGCCTTGAGAATAAAAGCGCGGAAAGTAAACGAGAGGTTTCAGTTAAGATGTTTTCAAAAATTGGTTGACAAAACTGAACTTTTTTCACAAGAATAAAAATATGAGACGCTAATGTAGAGGTCATGCTGAATGCAAATACAATTTCCGTTTCTCCCAATCAGGTAGGAGTTGAATTTTTGATAATTTGTAATAACTCCAGATGATGTACGACCCATTTTGACTTACCTAGAAACTGGTGGATAGTGATTTTCGGGCATATTTTGCACGAACATCTCTCCTCTTAGTGGCTGACTTGGTGGCAGCCCGCATATTAGAGCACCACTTGCAATGGTACCTCTTTTCCATTTAAGAATTTTTCTGATAAAAACGCTCGCCTTGCTCGTCGCTGACTGTGCCTAGATTTTTCCGGAAGATGTCTCCGTGAGAGTTCAAGAAGTGAAGTTTTCAGAAAAAATGGTTCAAATGGCTCTGAGCACTATGAGATTTAACTTCTGAGGTCATCAGTCCCCTAGAACTTAGAACTACTTAAACCTAACTAACCTAAGGACATCACACACACCCATGCCCGAGGAAGGATTCGAACCTGCGACCGTAGCGGTCGCGCAGTTCCAGACTGTAGCGCCTAGAACCGCTCAGCCACCCCGGCCGGCTTTTAAGGAAATGTTGCAACCCATAGATTTATAAGAATGCTGAAGATCAGTCACTATATCACGATAGTTTTGTGCTTTATGGTTTCCAATAAGAATTTTCATTTTTTAAAGGCTGCCACGCTGTTTCTTTTTCAGTGGATTTAACAGTCCTTCAAAATGTTCGTCAGAAATTAATGACCGTTTTTGTAGTCCTGTAAAAATTCCGTCTTACAGTTTAGCATCACTGACTTTGGGTAATTTCGATTTCAAATATGAGAATCCATCGGAAAGTTTATCGAAAGCTTTGGTGAAATTTTGCATTACTTCCAATCTAATACGCAATGCAGTTAAATATACACTGACGGAAAGACAGTCGCATCACCAAGAAGGAGTTTTACGACAAAAATGAAAGTTGGTGGACGCGTTTCTGCATCTGAAAGATGATGTCTGTTCAAATTTCGCGCCAGTAACATAAGAGTGGCACCAGTAGCGTCTGTCTGGTGGGTAATCGATTCATCAGACTGACGCTACTCTCGCCACTCTTATGTTACTGGCGCGAAATTTGAACAGACATCATCTTTCAGATGTAGAAACGCGCCCACCAACTTTCATTTTTGTCGTAAAACTCCTTCTTGGTGTTGCGACTGTCTTTCCGTCAGTATATTTAACTGCATTGCGTATTAAATTGGAAGTAATGCAAAATTTCACCAAAGCTTTGGATAAACTTTCCGATGGATTCTCATATTTGAAATCGAAATTACCCAAAGCCAGTGATGCTAAACTGTAAGACGGAATTTTTATAGGACTAAAAAAACGGTCATTAATTTCTGCCATTCATGAACAGCATTTTAGGAAGTGTTTTCCAACTCGATAACGCTCACCCAAATAGCGCTGTTGTAACCCGACATGCTCTGCAGAGTGTCGACATGTTGCCTCGGCTTGCTAAATCACCAGATCTGTCTCCAATGTATCACATATGGGGCATCATCGGGCAACTCCAGCATCATCCACAACCAGCATTAACGTCCCTCTATTGACTGACTAAGTGCAACAGTCATGAATTCCACTCCACAAACTGACATCTGGAACTTATTTAACACAACGGATGCACATTTGCATGCTTGTGTTCAACATTCTGGCGGACAAAAAAATGGTTCAAATGGCTCTGAGGACTAAGGGACATAACTTCTCAGCTCATCAGTCCCCTAGAACTTAGAACTACTTAAACCTAACTAACCTAAGGACATCACAAACATCCATTCCAGAAGCAGGATTCGAACCTGCAAGACAGTAGCGCCTAGAACCGCTCGGCCACCCCGGCCGGCTCTGGCGGACACATTGGTTATTAATGTATCAGTATTTTACATTTGCAGTGGCTTATATCGCACTTACATTAACCTCTCATGTTACAATTTTAGTCACTCATTACATTAATCAGTTTTTGGAGTGCGATTTTTTTTCCGTGAGTGTATTTTTTCAGGCTTTACTAGAGGGACATGTGACCATTTCAATGGCTAGGGATATGAGATTCACGTGTAAACCATGATTTTCTAACCTAGTGAGACTTCTAATCTCTGCTGTACCATTCGCACAAAAAACAGCAAAATTTGGTGAGCCCAAGTCTCAGACCAAGCAATAAAGCAATGACTTTTAACATCACAGATATTCCATTTATATTTTTCTTTGGATTTTTTCCAAAATTACTTTCATACTGTCATATGTCTCTTTCATATCAGCGGCATGTGTTACAGGTATTGATGGAAGTTCATTTCCAATATGTACCAGCACAGCCTTCAAACAAACTTTAGAGGAGTCTATGAACGGCCGGCCGTTGTGCCCGAGGATGTTCTAGGCGCTTCAGTCTGGAACCGCGCGACCGCTACGGTCGCAGGTTCGAATCCTGCCTCGGGCATGGATGTGTGTGATGTCCTTAGGTTAGTTAGGTTTAAGTAGTTCTACGTTCTAGGGGACTGATGACCTCACATGTTAAGTCCCATAGTGCTCAGAGCCATTTGAGCCAAGTCTATGAACAATCACCATTCATCTAGCTGGTGTTGATGATAACAGAAGAAATACCATTGTAAAACACAATACCATTTTCTTTACAGACGCCGTATTTGAAACCACTACTGCAACGCCGATAGCTACTCATCTTGTTGGTGCACATTCCAGTCTTTGAATCGGGAAGTTAAAACTTCAACTCGCTGTTTAGAAAGATTTAGATCCCAAATCAGATAATTAATGCCTTGTTGATTGGTAAAGTATGGTTCCGGTGAACAAATGCTGCCTTCATACGTAGGATCATTTTTATTTCCGTTTGAATCACTTTCAGTTTCAGGTAGTGGAGAATCAGAGTTATAGATGAAAGTCGAATCTACATATTCTGGTACAAGGACCTCTTCATTGTGTGGCCTCACTGCAAGTAGAAAATTCGGATACTTAACTGTATGTTTTGATTTAGATGTAATTCCTTTAATATTTCTTAAACAAAAACAACAACCCGTTAGATGATACGTCGGTTCTGTGCAAATCATGAGAACTGCAAATGGCGTACGACGTGTACAATTTTTCCACTCAGTCAGCAGTCCAACACACGAAACACAGCCTATAAAGAGCGATTCAGGAGGAATACGAAATAATTTTTGGGGTAATTCTACATGTGAAAAATAAACGGAAATAGTCCTAAGAGCATGTGTCGGAGTTTCGATCCTTACGGAACTGGAGAGGGTTGAAGACTTCCAACGTCCATGAAGTGTGAATATTACTTACTAAAATGCTGTGTAGGGACTGTGGTGGACAGAATAAAGATGCGACAGATAATTGCTCCATCCTATATGAGATGTGGGGGTTCCTCAATAGATGGCAGCACTGTAACGTCGCACCGAGACAACAGCTGCAAGTGTATTCACTGTAATCGTGGGTCAGGTCAGTGAGCAATCGTGATGCCGTGTGCGTCGTGTGCTTCAGTGTTGCTTAATTGAGCAGGTCTGTTTTGTCTGTGAAGACCAGTGTGCAGTATACGTTCACCCATGCAGAATACGCAGACATGCTGTCTGTCTACGGGTACTGTAGTGGCAGTGCCCATGCGGCTGCGACAGAATACCCGAGACGTGTCCCTGGTCGACAAACCCCCTGTACCAAGGTACTGCCCAGGGTGTTTCAAACATTACATGAATCCGGAACACTAACCAGTGTACATGCAGCATCAGAAAGTGCTGCCGTCCAATCAGCTGAGGAAAGGGAAGACATTATTGCAGTCGTACAACGAAATTCCACCACCAGTACATGGTGCATTACCCGTCAGCACGAAATTCCATAAACGCGAGTGTGGCGTGCGTTATATGCTGAGGGCTTGTACCCGATCTGTGTGCAGCCCGTGCATCTGCATCCAAGTGACTCAGTAAGTAGACAACGATTTTGTGACTGGTTGGCTGTACACAGAGACGTCGTGCAATACACTGTATTTACAGATGAGGTTACGCAATGGTTTCGTGAGCACCCTCAATTCTCACACATAGGCGTTGGGGAACCCACATGACACTAGGGAAATAATATTCCAAGTTAGGTTCTCAAGGAACGTCTGGTGTTGTATGAGTGCTGATCTGGTGATAGGGCTTGTGTTCCTGCCAAACCGCATGATAGCCGCAGCACGCGCAAATTTCCTGATAGGAGACCTACCTGCACTTCTGGAAGATGTAACGTTAGTGCAACTACGGCAGATATACCTGCAACATAATGGATCACCGTTTCACTATATCGGACAGCTATTCCACTATCTGAATAACACATTTCCTCTACTGTGGATTGGCCGTGGTGGACCCATTAACAGGTCTGCCAGATCACCCGACTTAACGGCGTCGTTTGGCATTTACCTGAGTGATATGTGGCTTATGAGGAGCCGCTCAACCATGAAATCCAATTTTTCTCACCTGCCGCCTAACTGTCATAGTACTTGCAGTGGATCCGGATGCAGTTTGGAATTCTTGTGTGATGGTCTGGATAGATGTCAGCCTGCCTATTACATATTACGACCTTCTTCAACTGTCGGCCGTCCCTGTCAGTCAACAGACGAGGTCGGCCTGTACGCTTTTGTGCTGTACGTGCCCATTCACGTTTCCACTTCACTATCACATCGGAAACAGTGGACCTAGGGATGTTTAAGAGTGTGGAAATCTCGCGTACAGACGTATGACACAAGTGACACCCAATCATCCGACCACCTTCGAAGTCCGTAAGTTCCTCGGAGCGCCCCATTTTCCTCTCTCACGATGTCTAATGACTACTGACGTCGCTTATACGAAGTACCTGGCAGCAGGTGGAAGCACAATCCACCTAAAATGAAAAACGTATGTTTTTGGGAGTGTCCGGATGCTTTTGATCACATAATGTATTTGGTGTAACGGGGTGATAAGAACTGATCGAACATGATGGCATGCACCCGAATGCGAAATAGTCTGTCGTGGAGCTTATCGTGAAACTGAAGGCGTAGCTGCAGATACTGCGATAATATGTTTTATAGGCACGGAAAAAACAAACGTCCAGAGGTTGAATTTGTCCAGTGGTTCCAGGAGGTATGAACTGCAGTGTTACGCTTTTCAGGAGAGATAGTTTACTTTAAACGAGTATGATTTGTATACACAGACCAGGAGTCAAGCAAAAGCAAGTTCTTTTGACCAGCTGTTGGCCAAAAGCAGTGCTCATACCATAGTTGTAGTTCTCTTACGCACATTTTCTCACTCTTACTTGTTGTGACGTAAATACTCCGTGCTGCCCTTGAAAGATCACGCACACGGGGAAGCACAGTAAATACCTTGACAGCCAATTTACCATCCACATTGACAGTTGGCATAATTGTATATGAATGCATTAAGGTATTGATGTTAAATAATCTTGATACGACTCTCTTGGTACCTCTAATTACCAGGGTTCTTTTCATATGGATTTCCTCTTCAAATTCCTATTACTCGGAATTGAAAACAAATTTCTTACCGAATGATAAGTTTGTTTATCTCATGTATAGATATTCGTGGCGATTCCGCAGTTTGTTGTGCACCGTCGAGTTGACTCTTTGTTTGAAATTTCGCTTTCTTACCTCTTCCAGTGCTGTAGCACTATTTGAAGTTATGCAGCCATCCATCGCTTCCCTTGAAATCACTGGAATGTAGGACGCTCGCAATTTGATATGCATAGTATAGTAGATCACTATCATCCATCTCCTGTAAACTGTATCGAGCATCCTCGAATCGCTCAAACACAGGTTTTGGTAAGAAGTGTGCCTCATCTTCCCTTGAATATCTGTACTTTTTCTTATGCACAACACCGTCATATTGCTGCGGAATGATTCTAAACCTGTCAACAACTTTTTTTCATTATGTTGCGGATGATCTTCTATGTACGTAATTATACATAGTATTCACTCCTTGGACAATGATTATCGTTTACCAGGTTTCACTGGAGACGGGATTTGTGGCTTCTGCCCGAAAAGAAAAATGAATTATATGGCACGACACATGTTTCAATATGACTTTCACTTGTTAAGCATGTATAGTTATCACTGCACTCCTCGTGCACATTGTGCGCACAGTCGAGCGTATACGACCCAACACAACCTACTGACTCAATTTTCAGGAACGTTAATACTTCATCTGTCACTTCTTTTCACACTCTGCAATATTCCTTGGGCTCCTTTCTGACGAAATGTCAACTTTGGTAACTGTTGTTGTAGATATAATGCAATGTTTGCTTTGTTTGTCTTTGGCACCGATTTGCTTTGTATCAACACCACTAGCAATATAGCACAGTTGTGAGTTACTCGTCGACTATGCAGTTCAACTGCGCTCTGTATCCTCATGCTGTGCTCACCACTCGATACCTGCAGCCCCGTCCCCTGTTGCCTTTAGAAGCTAATATTGTGGCTGCGCGGTGGACAATATGTGGGGCGTTGAATACCGGGTTACTTGTCAGACTGATGACATGGAAAAGAAAGAGGAAGCACACGTTTCCAATATGCGTGGAATCTCGTTCTCCCTCTGCCCCTGTGCACCTCTTACTGCCCCTCACTTTTTCCATTTCCTCCTTCTCGTCCCTTTCCCTGTGTGTCACCTGCTCCTCCTCTGTCCTCCTTCTTCTCCTCCCTCTATCTCCTCCTGCCCCCTCCCTCTCTCCCTTTCTCTGTCCATTACCTTCTCCTCCCTTTCTATGTCCATCTTCCCCTCTCTCAGCTGTCTTCATCTCCCCATGCCACCTCTGACATGTACTACTTTTCATCCCCTGTCCATCTCCTATTCTCCCTCTCTTTTTCCGTGATCTTTGTTCATTGTTACTGCAACTTCAGATTCTGTAGAAGTATTCTAATCATAAACTGTTAAGCCATAAATTCAGTTTAAATGGAATGTTCCTGTTTGCTAACAACGTTTCACTATGTATGTGATCTGCCTAATAATGCTGTTCATGAAATGGTCCCTGTGCGTTGATAATTTTAATAGGAAATTGAACCTGAAATGAAAATATCTTACCCCCTAATGTAATTATTTGGGAAAGCGCCGCTTGCTGCTCTCTGTGCGCTAGTTGAAAATTTCTAACTACAGTAGCTGAGAGCTTAGTGCAGGTCCAGATAGCAAGTAAACTATTTTGTGCACATTATTGAGTGGGACATCGCTTTACATAAAAATGACTTCGATCGAGGATGTGGATGATGCTCTAAGGTGAAACATTTCTTTAACAAACTGTTTTTAAATTATGTGATATAGTATTACTTGTATGAAATTCATGTTACAACAATCATTAACACTGGCAAAGGGCAACATTGATAATAAATTCTTACTCTCACTAATGTTGGACAAGTTATTAATAGACATGAAAAATATCTTACAGTGAAAATTACGCAGTCTTTAATGAAAATTCTAAAGTTCCCTGAGATGGGTGTCTCATTCAACAATGAACCCTAACTACGCCAGTGCAGTGCCCATAAATAAAAATATTACCTTCATTCCTCTTCATGTTATTTTCATTCTAAATCACTAACGAAATCCTTCTGTTTCACAATATTCAAATACAAATCATTTTACCTAAACACAAATATACTTAATTTTACGTCTACATTTCCACGAGTCCTCTCCTCGGCATCTGTCTCACTACGACTTAAAGAATAGAACTCGCGCGCTCTTCGCTGCCAAACAGCGATGACAAAACAAATACATCTTTCGGTGACACAACTACTCTGACCAAAGACTTCGCGCGGGTAATAAGCGATTCAAAATTGTCGCTTAGCGTCTGAGACATCCATAGTACGTACAAATTCCAGAAATGCGAATAACAAACTCCCAATAGACCTGTTTCAGTGTGTGTTTATATATTTTTAGACAGAGACAGCAATTAATCTTAACTTTCCGAAAGTTCTTTACCGATTCATTTGAAATTTAACAAAACGTTGCATTCCAATCGGCTTTGAACTGCCATACTTGATAATGAGCAAGTTGTGTTTCAGATGAGTGATTTTTTTTCCTTCTTCCTGAGTCCATGCTGATTCGTTGAGACCAGCTTGTTTTGCTCCAGGAACGTCATAACGTCTGAGGTTATAACGAACTCTAGGATTCTGAAACAGACCGACATCGGCAATTAGTGGGCATGCGCACATTGAAACTGAAAGTCAGAGTATACCTCAAGTACAACTCCGTAACAAATACTATGAGAGGTACTTTGCAAAATAGCAACCATTGGAGAATCAAGACAGTGATTTCACGGCCACATCTTAAACAGTCCAGATGACTATAATGTGAAGCCACTCCACAGCTACAGATGAGAGCAAGAGGCGGGCCTACGGTGAATTGTCCGAATCGACATGGAGAATATGAGACTGTTCGAACTACGTGTATTTCGACGAATGGAAGAGGACGAGATCAGGGAAGATGCTGACCTGAAATGGGAATGGGTGAGGAGGCAGAAGAGCATTACCCTGAAGAAGAAGAGAAAGACGAGGCTTCGTGGGATCACGTGACCCAAAGGTATTCGTTCCTGGAGGCTGTTACTAGACAAGCGGCGGAATGTTAACAGAAAAAGGGAATTTAAAAATATTGAATTTTTTTTAAACTCCCGTCGCGTTTTGTAGAAGCCTCTTCTACATCTACATCTACATCCATACTCCGCAAGCCACCTGACTGTGTGTGGCGGAGGGTACCTTGAGTACCGCTATCGGTTCTCCCTTCTATTCCAGTCTCGTATTGTTCATGGAAAGAAGGATTGTCGGTATGCTTCTGTGTGGGCTCTCATGTCTCTGATTTTATCCTCATGATCTCTTCGCGAGATATACGTAGGAGGGAGCAATATACTGGTTGACTCTTCGGTGAAGGTATGTTGTCGAAACTTTAACAAAAGCCCGTACCGAGCTACTGAGCATCTCTCCTGCAGAATCTTCCACTGGAGTTTATCTATCATCTCCGTAACGCTTTCGCGATTACTAAATGATCCTGTAACGAAGCGCGCTGCTCTCCGTTGATTCTTCTCTATCTCTTCTATCAACCCTGTCTGGCACGGATCCCACACTGCTGAGCAGCATTCAAGCAGTGGGCGAACAAGCGTACTGTAACCTACTTCCTTTGTTTTCAGATTGCATTTCCTTAGGACTCTTCCAATGAATCTCAGTCTGGCATCTGCTTTACCAACGATCAACTTTATATGATCGTTCCATTTTAAATCACTCCTAATGCCTACTCCCAAATAATTTATGGAATTAACTGCTTCCAGTTGATGACCTGCTATATTGTAGCTAAATGATAAGGGATCTATCTTTCTATGTATTCGCAGCACATTACACTTGTCTACATTGAGATTGAATTGCCATTCCCTGCACCACGCGTCAATTCGCTGCAGATCCTCCTGCATTTCAGTACAATTTTCCATTGTTACAACCTCTCGATACACCACAGCATCTTCTGCAAAAAGCCTCAGTGAACTTCCGATGTCATCCACAAGGTCATTTATGTATATTGTGAATAGCAACGGTCCTATGACACTCCCCTGCGGCACACCTGAAATCACTCTTACTTCGGAAGGCTTCTCTCCATTGAGAATGACATGGTGCGTTCTGTTATCTAGGAACTCTTCAATCCAATCACACAATTGCTCTTCGCTACTGCTGGGGAGGCCGAGCTGCCACTGTTGTTACGGTATGCCGAGTTTGCGAGTTCGGCATAAAAGCCGAAATCTTGATAGTACAGAATATTAATACAGTGACACACAGTCAAACGGCGCATTATTCATTCAAGAAAAAAGTTACAAATGATTTACTTCAAGGACAGCTCCGATCCAGACGCCCTGTACCGTACATTCCACTGACCCACAAAAATGGCTCTGAACACTATGGGACTTAACATCTATGGTCATCAGTCCCCTAGAACTTAGAACTACTTAAACCTAACTAACCTAAGGACATCACACAACACCCAGTCATCACGAGGCAGAGAAAATCCCTGACCCCGCCGGGAATCGAACCCGGGAACCCAGGCGCGGGAAGCGAGAACGCTACCGCACGACCACGAGCTGCGGACCACTGACCCACAACCACTACCATTTGCGACTTCAGTGATATCAAGCGAGAGCCCACTGGAGGGCAGCGTTCAGGTCTGTTGTGTGCTCTGCTGAAAGATGCTTCTGCCTCAGTGCTAGAGGTAGCTGCTGTTGGTTAGAAGGAGGCCAGTTAAGGGCCTGCAACCTCCCTGTTTGCGTGCTAGACACACTGGACATACATATGGAGCTATGGTCTGGGGTGTGACTTCGTATGGCAGCTCGAGCACTCTCGTGGTTATCCCACGCACCCTGACAGCAAAATTGTAAGTCAGTTTGGTGATTCGACCTGTTGTGGTGTGATTCAAGAAAAACGTTCCAGATATTTTCCAACAGGATAACGCTCGCCACATATCGCTGTTGTAATCCAATAAGCTCTGCAGAATGTCAACATCATGTCTTGGCCAGCTCTATCATCAGATCTGACTCCACTAGAGCACTTATATGACATAAACGGAAGACGACTCCTGCGTCTTCAAAAAACAGCATTAATCGTCCCTGTATTGAATGACCAAGTGCAACAGGCATGGAACTCCATCCCACAAACTGTACAACGCAAAGAGTGCACATTTGCATTAATTTGTAATTTTACAATGTTAATCACGTAAATATGTTACCTAGACAAATGTATTTCCAAAATTTAATTTCTCTACGTTAATTAAATTTTGTTGTTGCGATTTTTTACCGTCAGTGTATATTCATATACCATATGGCACTCCGGCAGCAATATAAAAAGAAGTGTATGTTCGAATGCAACTTTGTGTCAAAATTTCAAGAGAGTCGTTGAAGAACTTTCGGATATTTAAGATTCTGAACAATCGAACGTGAGGTTTTCGCTCAGAACATATGCCTTTTATACCACATAGCCGGCCGTTGTGGCCGAGTGATTCTAGGCGCTTCAGTTCGGAACCGTTCTGCTGCTACTGTCGCAGGTTCGAATCCTGCCTCGGGCATTGATGTCCTTAGGTTAGTTAAGTTTAAGTAGTTGTAAGTCTAGGGGACTGATGACCTCAGATGTTAAGTCCCATAGAGCTCAGAGCCATTTGAACCATTTTTAATACCATATAGCCCTCCAGTACGTGTAAAGAAACACGTTCGTTTTTAAATGCGATGTTGTGAGAAAATTTCAAAGAAATCGGGAAAGAACTTTCGTGGATATACACTTTTGACCAAAGAACATTTACATTTTTATTTACGTACGTGTAGATGACGTGATTACACACTCGGAAGGATTGTATCGAAGTTATATCGTGCATACGTGCATATGTGGCACGAAACTAACAATGAATGAAAACTACTGTCCAAAAAAGAGCCTAAAATAGATGTTGAGGCCAATAACCCTGTGCGGTGTGTCAGCGAAGGTGTACAGCATTGGAGAAGCACCTGTGGGATGTTAACGCCCCCGCGCCTGTTTGGCTCACTGACGGACGGCCCCGCCTACGCAGGCTGGCCTTGGGCGATTTGTCGCGTGACTGGTCACGTGCGCTGCTCACGCAGCACGTGCGGCCGCTGGATCCCAGTGCGCGATGCGTCGGCTGCTCGTGCTAAACGTGACTCGGGCCACCTCCTCGCGTTGACCCTGCAGGCTTCAGGCGTAGAGACTGTTGGGCCCCTCACGTGCGTCATCGCCGTGGTCGTTGCTGGCGTATCTGTTGACCCTGAATTTGGATGTGCCAAAACAACTGCAAATGCGTACCTCTCTTGCCCGTAAACGTTCCAGTGAATGACCGTTTATCCTTGAGGATGTAATCTCAACACTTATCAACCAAGTTCATACAGTTCACAATAATATTTCACTCTTGCAGTGTACTTCTTCGCTTATTTGCGCTTGCGTAAGTATGACATCATTATTGCATCTTCTTACGTGAATGATCAAGTAAATGTTCAAATATTTTCCGTTACTCAACACTGCCAGTTTTATTGATGATACAATGTGCAAAACAATCGCGTGACCACTGATGTTAGATCAAAGACAGACTACTAAAAAATAAACACGGCAACTTTTCATTGATAATAACAATGTCAAATTTTTAATCCAGCCCATAATACGCGCAAGTTGTACAATTAAAAATTTGGGAACATACAATTTACAGAGAAAAATTTATTCAAACGGATTAAACTTTCTGAATCCTAAGGGTAACATCAGAAATAACTGTCCTACTTCTACGCACACATCATTCCACCCTCATCTACAAAAAGTTTCTGCTTTCAGTCCCGTGAGCGAGAATCATTAAATAAGAGGTATCTTTGGCATATCTTGAAACAGAAATGAAACATACAAATTGCCAAAAAGATGGATACACTTTCATCAATAAAGTGTAAAAAAAAGGTGGCAGAGTTTTATAACCTGACACACACATGTGACAGTAAAAAGATGATGTACCATAAGCTGTAAGTTATTGGGAATCTATTATAGAAGAATAATATATTTTCCAGCGATTCAGCACAGAAATTAGTTTTTATGAAAAATAACATTCTTATTCACATACTAAATACACGAAATAACAATGACAAACTAAATATAAAATATAAAACCGTCTACCAGAAATATAACCTTTTCTATATTTGTCAAAATGGCACGAAACGTAGAGTGAAGTTTAATGATAGATTGCAGGTTTTCGCCCTCAATAATCAAATAAATCAGTAGTATCTGCCCATTTACTTAAAACTAGACACATTCTGATAATATGAGATTCACTTAAAAAGATTCCGAAACAACAATAGAAATGCCGCAGACTGGAAATCCTAGACCATCTATAAATTTTCAGACGCAAAATATATATAACCACATCACATGATTCTTGACAACACGGACAGTGAGTACACTGAAGTTCCCCACTGAAGTTTGGCTTAAGAAATCTCACCCATTGTAAGGTTCTAAGTTATGCTTCTCTTATCTTCTTTTATTCTTTCTGAAGTCAATATGTAGCTTTTTCTTTGAAAACTTCAGTGCTCCGTTTCATTATGATTTGCATAATTTGTCTTAACTGTAAGAAAATAATGCTCTTTGACGGCAAGCATTTAATGTGGCACAATCTTAGTGAATATCTTTGGAACTAAGCAACTCATTTGACCAATGTTTTCATACATCAGTTGAATTTGATGATGTGTGGATACTGAAGTTCAAACAACATTGAGGAATACCGATTTCGAGTCTCGGTGCGGCACAAAGTTTTAATCTGCCAGGAAGTTTCATATCAGCGCATACTCAGCAGCAGAGTGAAAATTTCACTCTGGAAACATCCTCCAGGCTGTGGCAAAGCCACGTCTCCGCAATATCTTATCTTCCAGGAGTGCTGGCTCCAGACGAGGTAATGGCGGAAGTAGAGCTGTGAGGAGGGGGCGTGAGTCGTGATTGGGTAGCTAAGATGGTAGAGCACTTGTGTGCGAAAGGCAAAGTTCCCGAGTTCGAGTCTCGGTCCGGCACACAGTTTTAGTCTCCCAGGAAGTTTCATATCAGCGCGCACTTCCCTGCAGAGTGAAATTTTTGTTCCGGAAACATTGAGGAATTTTACCATGGGTTAATGGTAAAGCAAAGTGAAGTTTCTTTTTTATTGCGGCTGTAGTTCCTGTTTCACTGCGGCTCATATCTCTTATGTTTAGAAATATAATTCTCCCCCAGGTGCCACTGCTTCATCACGCCATGAGAAACAAACTCAAGTGAAACTTGGTAACCTTGGTATGGAGCTGTTCCTCTGAAAGACATATAGGAAATAACACACATCGAAGTACAGATAGCTGACGGAATTTTATTAATGAAATAAACACGAATATCGTTTAATGGAGATTCAGTCGATATTCTGCACTGTGAACTCACGTTTCTAGGCATATTCCTGGCAGCAAAAGTATTTAATTATGAGCGACTGTCAATGCTATAGATTCCCTCAGAGTTAACGTAGTTGAATATGAACCTTCCCCAATCACGAGTACGCTGAATAACGTGACCAAAAGCAAACACTGTCTTACAGTTACACAGCTCAAACAGAAATTATACTATCGGATTTGTAATCAAAATATATCGTTCGTTATCTGGTTTTGGATCTTCTCAGAAACTTTCAAGAGGAAATGCTTTCACTAGTGGTCTTACTTAAGAACATCTCCAACATGGCAACGCTACATTTACGATAACGCTATACCGCACAGGATTTCCCGCATGCACCCATGTGCTCCATCTGTCGCAAATACAGTCAGTTTCATACATCTGCCTTAACATATTTCTGTTTTTTTTTTTTCCGCAACGATTTTCTTGCTTCTGCCAGTCTACATTTTATACATTCTTTACATCTTCAAGTTATTTTCCGTTCCAAAGAGCAAAACTCTACTACTTTGCCACATTTTCGAACGTAACTCCTTCAGCAATTCCCAACTCAATTCTAGTACCCTTGTCTTACGTTTGTTGATATTCATCTTATAACCTCTTTTCAAGACGCTATCTATCCCATTCAACTGATATTCAAATGAATTTGCATGTTGTCGGTAAAGTTATTTCTTCTGTACCCTTATGCAAGTAGGCAAATGTTAATAGAAGACATGGCTACAGACTGGGAGGAGCTATGATTAAAACTTGTAGTCACACAGAGAATGACGCAACTGGTCGGAGCACTTAATGAAGATGACTAATACAGTTGTCCCAATATTGCATCAAAGAGGATTATTTGTACAAAAATCAGAATACAGACGATCAGTGAAACATGCTGAGAAAACGACAAACATAACGTTCTCCATATTGTCACTGCGAACACACTAGTGAAATGGAAGGATTGTGAAAGCACATATGGGGAAAGTGTGGTCTAACTGAATACTTAGGGGACTACCTGGGAATAGACCTAAGCACCTAAGCCCACCATGATGATTACAGTGAACACACAGTGTTGGGAAAATGTATAGTTAGCACAATCAAAAGCGAGGCAGAAAGAATCAAGTTGCGGACACCAGGAAGGAGATCAACCGTAACGAAGAAAGACAATTACCCAAAACAACAGAAGAGATCACGCACACGCTATGGTACACACGTACAGCAAATCAGATATTTTTTCGCTGAAATCAACGAATTTCCCGTGTTAAAATCAATTCGAATAAAATATTTCAAGAGAGTGGAGCTCTGGCTGAAAAGGGATAGTTTCACTGGTCTGCAGGATACGCATCTGTAAGCGTGGGCCGGCCGGTGTGGGCGAGCGGTTCTAGGCGCTTCAGTCTGGAACCTCGCGACCGCAACGGTCGCAGTTTCGAATCCTTCCTCGGGCATGGATATGTTTGAAGTCCTTAGGTTAGTTAGGTTTCAGTAGTTATAAGTCCTAGGGGGCTGATGACCTCAGATGTTAAGTCCCGTAGTGCTCAGAGCCATTTTATAAGTGTAGTATAAACATATGATCTACAAATCCTGTGCCGGCCGGGGTGGCTGAGCGGTTCTAGGCGCTACAGTCCGGAACCGCGCGACCGCTACGGTCGCAGGTTCGAATCCTGCCTCGGGCATGGATGTGTGTGATGTCCTTAGGTTAGTTACGTTTAAGTAGTTCTAAGTTCTAGGGGACTGATGACCTCAGAAGTTAAGTCCCATAGTGTTCAGAGCCATTTGAACCATTCTTTGAATCTACAAATCCTGTGGGAAAATGTAATATCTATACCTCACCATTAACACAGTGGGCATCTTCTGCAGTGCTTTCGAATGTGTTTATGGTGCTAAAAAATGACTCGCAGATTTGTCATATTTTTCGTTGTTCGTCTACGAGGGTTGGAACTTTAATAGTGGCAACTATTTATCTACAGCTCGTGCAGAATAGATACATGTTTCAAATTTTTCTGACCTTGAAAGTAGTTCAAATGGTTCAAATGGCTCTGAGCAGTATGGGACTCAACTGCTGAGGTCATTAGTCCCCTAGAACTTAGAACTACTTAAACCTAACTAACCTAAGGACATCACAAACATCCATGCCCGAGGCAGGATTCGAACCTGAGACCGTAGCGGTCTTGCGGTTCCAGACTGCAGCGCCTTTAACCGCACGGCCACTTCGTTGAAAGTAGTCACCAGAATTGTGTATAACCCGTTGCTGTTCATTTTTGGAACACAACGTACGACCAACTTAGAGACAGAAGTGATGACACTTTCTGCGGGACCTGACCATCATTTTGCAGGACAATGCTCTAGCACGTACAGTGCAAGCTGCTACTGAGTTATTTGACTGATGGGGCGGCTAAGTGCTATACACACACTGCACTTTCCTGACTTAAGCCCCCGTGAGTTCAACTCGATTTCTAATCTGAAAGAAACACTTCACGGCATTCACTTCAGAACTGCTACAAATTCGTCGGACAATAGACTGCGCCGCTGTCAACACAACAGGCACTGCTTAGAGTATCCTACGACTTCCGCATCGTTGGCAACGGTTTATACACAATGCTGGTGACTACTTTGAAGGTCAATAAAACTTTGAAACACGTATCTATTACGTACGAGCTGTAAATAAATGGTTGCAACTATTAAAGTTCCAACCCTCGTAGTATGTAGAAAGACAAAGCTTTCACCAGTCAATAGGGGTACTCTGCCATGTCTAAAACTATTTGGAACCGTTATAGATATAAGGCTTTCATACTACTACTACCAAGCTACAAGCTGCTGTGAACTTATAAATGCAACTTTATGGACTGTGTTTGCTTTAGGCTGGATACAAACCACTGGAAAGGGTACTTCAATGTAATATTTCTTGATTTCCACATAAAACTTGAAAATCAAGTTGCATTCCGTATTGACATTCGTGTCCGTGAAATAAAGAATCAAATGGGGCAATATGACATCATAGTGTTCAGATCTCATACGCTGCTGACCTACTTACTGATAACAGCCTGTTTCTGAGAGTTCTCTGTGTAAATTACAGAGGTAAAACAATAAAGTCCTCTGCGTGTAAGCATTCTACTTGCAGCAGGAGGGGTGTCTGACGTATAAGGCCAGAATCAGAATACATTGGTTTGAGGGTATATGAAATTCACTGTAATGGCATCTAATACATGTTGTCACGAAACTCCTGCTGCTCACTATGTTAACTGTGTACTGTTGGAAGTGAGGTGTGACAGTTCTGTAGAGACGAACTGTGGGGAATGCTCCATCACATCTGGTATACTTCCAAGCAGAGCGTTAGCCACCTAATTCGTCTGATCTGAACACATCTGGAATGCTAGTGGATGTCAGTTCTCCACCTTCAATTTAGGGAAATTGTGTTATCATGTAATGACATATACCTATAGAAATCTGGATGAATCCACTGTAGCGTTGCTTCGCTAGCATGTTTGGTGTGCTGACAGTCCTAAGCCGTCATGTGGAGAGCAGTGTTAAGTCCCAACAGCACGCCCTCTCTATCATTTGTAACCTCGATCAACAAGACTTCCTGCAAAAAAGCGCTTGTTGAAGGAACCACACTTTCATGCATCTCAAATAATTCATAAATCCTGCAGAAATATCCTGTATGTCTATAACACGCTTATAGAAGCATAACCAGCAGACACAAAATTAACTGATTTACTGTATGTGTGGACCCTAGTGTGTATATGCATCTTCTAGTATGTTGATCTGGACAGTTGCCTTTATTCATTTCTGTTGATCTATTACCTGATATTCGCATAACTTCATCTCGCTTCTTTCTACCTCGCTAATCGCTGTGCTAACCATCCATTTTCCGAGTACTATGTGCTCGTTGTAAGCATGAAGGTGGTCTTAGGTGCATTAGTTTATTCCCAATAGTCATTTATTCCACTCTCTCCTCATACGTGGTTTCACAACCTCTTTCCCATTTCGCATGTGTGTTCGCAGTGACAAAATAACGCTTGTCTTTTCTTAGCGTGGTTCACTGATCATATGTTTTCTGATCCTGTATCTGTACAAGTTGTCCACTTCTCTTATATTATTAGGAAAACTGATTTAGTCATTCTCATAAAGTCCTCCGCCAGATGTGTTCTTCTCTATATGAGTAACGATGGCACCTCCCTGTTCATAACTACGTCTTCTGATAACAGTTGCATTGGGGCCACAGAACAAAAAACTTTATGGTTTACCAGGAATATTCTAATTTTGTCACAGATGGCAAAAGTATCTGAAGATGAATGGAATAAATTGTGTCTTGAAAAGAGATTATTAGTTGAAGATGAACATACGTGTGGGCAATCTCATTCGAGATGTTCGACGGATCCCAGTCAAACACCGGTCTGCACAAATGGAGAACTGTATGTGATTACTGAGTTCCTCGCTGCCAAAAAGGAGCCCATTAAGAGCAACGAAGGACCCTCTGTGAGGAGTTGCTTGCACTTTACGAGGCTGTTAGTGACCACTTCCGTCGAACATCGTCACAGGCGATGAAACATGAGTTCATCACTCTGAACCTAAACAAAA
This sequence comes from Schistocerca piceifrons, assembly GCF_021461385.2. Classification (NCBI taxonomy): domain Eukaryota; kingdom Metazoa; phylum Arthropoda; class Insecta; order Orthoptera; family Acrididae; genus Schistocerca; species Schistocerca piceifrons. The sequence continues at coordinate 820,503,596 of NC_060138.1, forward strand.
CGAAAAGCCATCGAACGGCGCCACAAAACCTCTCCTCTGAAAAAAGGGTTCAAAGCTACACCTTCAGCTGGTAAAGTCATGACGTCGGTCTACTGGGACGCTGAACGGGCTATTCTCCCTCATGGCGCATCGATCAACTCTGAAGTGTATTGCGCTATTCGCGAAAAATTGAAGAAACAACTTCGTCATGTTCGTTGTCACAAAAGTGCAAACGAATATCTCGCCATGACAACGCAAGGTCCGCACAATTCCGAGCAATCTTATTCGAGATGTTCGACGGATCCCAGTCAAACACCAGTCTGCACAACTGGAGTCCCTGTTTGTGACTACTGAGGACCTCGCCGCCGTACACGAGACCATAAAGAGCAACAAAGGACCCTCTGTGAGGAGTTGCTTGCACTTTACGACGCTGATTGAGACCATTTCCGTCGAACATCGTCACAGGCGATGAAACATGAGTTCATCACTCCGAACCTAAACAAAACGAAAAGCCATCGAACGGCGCCACAATACCACTTATCTGGAGAAAGGGTTCAAAGTTACACCTTCAGCTAACAAAGTCATGACGTTGGTCTATTGGGACGCTGAACGGGCTATTCTCCCTCAAGCCGCTTCGATCAACTCTGAGGTGTATTGCGCTATTCGCGAAAAATTGAAGAAACAACTTCGTCATGTTCGTCATCACAAAAGTGCAAACGAATAACTCGCCATGACAACGCAAGGCCCACACAATTCCGAGCAATCTCATTCGACAAGGTCGACGGACCCCAGTCAAACACCAGTCTGCACAACTGGAGTCCCTGTTTGTGACTGCTGAGTTCCTCGCCGCCGTGCAGGAGACCATAAAGAGCAACGAAGGACCCTATGTGAGGAGTTGCTTGCACTTTACGAGGCTGTTTGTGACCATTTCCGTCGAACATCGTCACAGGCGATGAAACATGAGTTCATCACTCCGAACCTAAACAAAACGAAAAGCCATCGAAAGGTACCACAATACCTCTCCTCTGAAAAAAGGGTTCAAAGCTACACCATCAGCTGGTAAAGTCATGACGTTGGTCTACTCTACTGGGACGCTGAAAGGGCTATTCTCCCTGATGCAACTTCGATGAACTCTGAAGTGTATTGCGCTATTCGCGAAAAATTAAAGAAACAACTTCATCATGTTTGTCGTCATAAAAGAGGAAACGAATATCTGGCCATGACAACGCAAGGCCCACACCGTTACAAACAATCTCATTCGAGATGTTCGCGGATTCCAGTCAAACACCGGTCTCCACAACTGCAGTCCCTGTATGTGACTACTGAGTTCCCCGCCGCCGAACAGGAGGCCATAAAGAGCAACGAAGGACCCTATGTGAGGAGTTGCTTGCACTTTACGAGGCTGTTTGTGACCATTTCCGTCGAACATCGTCACAGGCGATGAAACATGAGTTCATCACTCCAAACCTAAACAAAACGAAAAGCCATCGATCGGCGCCACAATACATCTTATCTGGAAAAAGGTTTCAATGCTACACCTTCAGCTGGTAAAGTCATGACGGGCTATTCTCCCTCATGGCGCTTCGATCATCTCTGCGGTGTATTGCGCTATCCGCGAAAAATTGAAGAAACACCATCGTCATGTTCGTCGTCACAAAAGTGCAAACGAATATCTCGCCATGACAACGCAAGGCCCACACAATTCCGAGCAATCTCATTCGAGATGTTCGACGGATCCCAGTCAAACACCGGTTTGCACAACTGGAGTCCCTGTTTGTGATTGCTGAGTTCCTCGCCGCCGAGCAGGAGACCATAAAGAGCAACGAAGGACCCTCTGTGAGGAGTTGCTTACACTTAACGACGCTGTTTGTGACCATTTCCGTCGAATATCGTCACAGGCGATGAAACATGAGTTCATCACTCCGAACCTAAACAAAACGAAAAGCCATCGAACGGCGCCACAATACCACTTATCTGGAGAAAGGGTTCAAAGCTACACCTTCAGCTGACAAAGTCATGACGTTGGTCTATTGGGACGCTGAACGGGCTATTCTCTGTCATGGCGCTTCGATCAACTCTGAGGTGTATTGCGCTATTCGCGAAAAATTGAAGAAACAACTTCGTCATGTTCGTCATCACAAAAGTGCAAACGAATATCTCGCCATGACAACGGAAGACCCACACAATTCCGAGCAATCTCATTCGACAAGGTCGACGGATCCCAGTCAAACACCGGTTTGCACAACTGGAGTCCCTGTTTGTGACTGCTGAGTTCCTCGCCGCCGAGCAGGAGACCATAAAGAACAACGAAGGATCCTATGTTAAGAGTTGCTGGCACCTTACGAGGCTGTTTGTGACCATTTTCGTCGAACATCGTCACAGGCGATGAAACATGAGTTCATCACTCCGAACCTAAACAAAACGAAAAGCGATCGAACGGCGCCACAATACGTCTCCTCTGAAAAAAGGGTTCGAAGCTACACCTTCAGCTGGTAAAGTCATGACATCGGTCTACTGGGACGCTGAACGGGCTATTCTCCCTCATGGCGTATCGATCAACTCTGAGGTGTATTGCGCTGTTCGCGAAAAATTGAAGAAACACCATCGTCATGTTCGTCGTCACAAAAGTCCAAACGAATATCTCGTTATGACAACGCAAGGCCCACACAATTCCGAGCAATCTCATTCGAGATGTTCGACGGATCCCAGTCAAACACCGGTTTGCACAACTGGAGTCCCTGTTTGTGACTGCTGAGTTCCTCGCCGCCGAGCAGGAGACCATAAAGAGCAACGATGGACCCTCTGTGAGGAGTTGCTGGCACTTAACGACGCTGTTTGTGACCATTTCCGTCGAATATCGTCACAGGCGATGAAACATGAGTTCATCACTCCGAACCTAAACAAAACGAAAAGCTATCGAACGGCGCCACAATACCACTTATCTGGAGGAAGGGTTCAAAGCTACACCTTCAGCTGACAAAGTCATGACGTTGGTCTATTGGGACGCTGAACGGGCTATTCTTCCTCAAGGCGCTTCGATCAACTCTGAGGTGTATTGTGTTATTCGCGAAAAATTGAAGAAACAACTTCGTCATGTTTGTCATCACAAAAGTGCAAATGAATATCTCGCCATGACAACGCAAGGCCCACACAATTCCGAGCAATCTCATTCGACAAGGTCGACGGATCCCAGTCAAACACCGGTCTGCACAACTGGAATCCCTGTTTGTGACTGGTGAGTTCCTCGCCGCCGAGCAGAAGACCATAAAGAGCAACGAAGGACCCTCTGTGAGGGGTTGCTTGCACTTAACGACGCTGTTTGTGGCCATTTCCGTCGAATATCGTCACAGGCGATGAAACATGAGTTCATCACTCCGAACCTAAACAAAACGAAAAGCCATCGAACGGCGCCACAGTACGTCTTCTCTGAAAAAAGGGTTCAAAGCCACACCCTCAACTGGTAAAGTCATGACGTTGGTCTATTGGGACGCTGAACGGGCTATTCTCCCTCATGGCGCTTCGATCAACCCTGAAGTGTATTGCACTGTTCGCGAAAAATTGAAGAAACAACTTCGTCATGTTTGTGGTCACAAAAGTTCAAACGAATATCTCGCCATGACAACGCAAGGCCCACACCGTTCCGAACAATCTCATTCGAGATGTTCGACGCATCCCAGTCAAACACCGGTCTGTACAACTGGAGTCCATGTATGTGGCTACTGAGTTCCTCGCCGCCGAACAGGAGACCTTGTAGAGCAAAGAAGGACCCTCTGGGAGGAGTTGCTTGCTCTTTACAAGGCTGTTTGTGACCATTTCCGTCGAGCATCGTCACAGGCGATGAAACATGAGTTGATCACTCCGAACGTAAACAAAACGAAAAGCCATCGAACGGTGCCACAATACCTCTTCTCTGAAAATGGGTTCAAAGTTACACCTTCAGCTGGTAAAGTCGTGACGTCGGTCTACTGGGACGCTGAACGGGATATTCTAGCTCATGGCGCATCGATCAACTCTGAAGTGTATTGCGCTATTCGCGAAAAATTGAAGAAACAACTTCTTCATGATCGTCGTCACAAAAGTGCAAACGAATATCTCGCCATGACAACGCAAGGCCCACACAATTCCGAGCAATCTCATTCGAAATGTTTGACGGATCGCAGTCAAACACCGGTCTGCACAACAGGAGTCCCTGTATGTGACTACAGAGTTCCTCGTCGCCGAACAGGGGACCATAAAGAGCAACGAAGGACCCTCTGTGAGGAGTTGCTTGCATTTTTCGACGCTGTTTGTGACCATTTCCGTCGAACGTCGTCACATGCGATGAAACATGCGTTCATCACTCCGAACCTAAACAAAACGAAAAGCCATCGAACGGCGCCACAATACCTCTTCTCTGAAAAAAGGGTTCAAAACTACACCTTCAGCTGGTAAAGTCATGACGTTGGTCTATTGGGACGCTGTACGGGCTATTCTCCCTCATGGCGCTTCGATCAAATCTGAAGTGTATTGCGCTATTCGCGAAAAATTGAAGAAACAACTTCGTCATGTTTGTCGTCACAAAAGAGCAAACGAATATCTCGCCATAACAACGTAAGGCCCACACCGTCCGAACAATCTCATCCGAGATGTTCGACGGATCCCAGTCAAACACCAGTCTGCACAACTGGAGTCCCTGTATGTGACTACTGAGTTCCTCGCCATCGAACAGGAGACCATAAAGAGCAACGAAGGACCCTATGTGAGGAGTTGCTTGAACTTTACGAGGCTGTTTGTGACCATTTCCGTCGAACATCGTCACAGGCGATGAAACATGAGTTCATCACTCCAAACCTAAACAAAACGAAAAGCCATCGAACGGCGCCTCAATACCTCTTTTCTGAAAGAAGGGTTCAAAGCTACACCTTCAGCTGGTAAAGTCATGACGTTGGTCTATTCTACTGGGACGCTGAACGGGCTATTCCCCCTCATGGCGCTTCGATCAATTCTGAAGTGTATTGGGCTATTCGCGGAAAATTGAAGAAACAACTTCGTCATGTTCGTCGTCACAAAAGTGCAAACGAGTACCTCGCCATGACAACGCAAGGCCCACACAATTCCGAGCAATATCATTCGAGACGTTCGACGGATCCCAGTCAAACACCGGTCTGCGCAACTGGAGTCCCTGTTTGTGACTGCTGAGTTCCTCGCCGCCGAACAGGAGACCATAAAGAACAACGAAAGACCCTCTGTGAGGAGTTGCCTTCACTTTACGAGGTTGTTTGTGACCATTTCCGTCGAACATCGTCACAGGCGATGAAACATGAGTTCATCACTCCGAACCTAAACAAAACGAAAAGATATCGAACGGCCTCACAATAACTCTTCTCTGAAAAAAGGGTTCAAAGCTACACCTTCAGCTGGTAAAGTCATGACGACGGTCTACTGGGACGCTTAACGGGCTATACTACCTCATGGCGCATCGATCAACTCAGAAGTGTATTGCGCTATTCGCGAAAAATTGAAGAAACAACTTCGTCATGTACGTCGTCACAAAAGTGCAAACGAGTATCTCACCATGACAACGCAAGGCTCACACAATTCCGAGCAATCTCATTCGAGACGTTCGACGGATCCCAGTCAAACACCGGCCTGCACAACTGGAGTCCCTGTATGTGACTACTGAGTTCCTCGCCGCCGAACGGGAGACCATAAAGAGCAACGATGGACCCTCTGTGTGGAGTTGCTTGCACTTTATGAGGCTGTTTGTGACCATTTCCGTCGAACATCGTCACAGGCGATGAAACATGAGTTCATCACTCCGAACCTAAACAAAACGAAAAGCCATCGAACGGCACCACAATACCTCTCCTCTGAAAAAAGGGTCCAAAGCAACACCTTCAGCTGGTAAAGTCATGACGACGGTCTACTGGGACGCTTAACGGGCTATTCTACCTCATGGCGCATCGATCAACTCAGAAGTGTATTGCGCTATTCGCGAAAAATTGAAGAAACAACTTCGTCATGTACGTCGTCACAAAAGTGCAAACGAGTATCTCACCATGACAACGCAAGGCTCACACAATTCCGAGCAATCTCATTCGAGACGTTCGACGGATCCCAGTCAAACACCGGTCTGCGCAACTGGAGTCCCTGTTTGTGACTGCTGAGTTCCTCGCCGCCGAACAGGAGACCATAAAGAACAACGAAAGACCCTCTGTGAGGAGTTGCCTTCACTTTACGAGGTTGTTTGTGACCATTTCCGTCGAACATCGTCACAGGCGATGAAACATGAGTTCATCACTCCGAACCTAAACAAAACGAAAAGATATCGAACGGCCTCACAATAACTCTTCTCTGAAAAAAGGGTTCAAAGCTACACCTTCAGCTGGTAAAGTCATGACGACGGTCTACTGGGACGCTTAACGGGCTATTCTACCTCATGGCGCATCGATCAACTCAGAAGTGTATTGCGCTATTCGCGAAAAATTGAAGAAACAACTTCGTCATGTACGTCGTCACAAAAGTGCAAACGAGTATCTCACCATGACAACGCAAGGCTCACACAATTCCGAGCAATCTCATTCGAGACGTTCGACGGATCCCAGTCAAACACCGGCCTGCACAACTGGAGTCCCTGTATGTGACTACTGAGTTCCTCGCCGCCGAACGGGAGACCATAAAGAGCAACGATGGACCCTCTGTGTGGAGTTGCTTGCACTTTATGAGGCTGTTTGTGACCATTTCCGTCGAACATCGTCACAGGCGATGAAACATGAGTTCATCACTCCGAACCTAAACAAAACGAAAAGCCATCGAACGGCACCACAATACCTCTCCTCTGAAAAAAGGGTCCAAAGCAACACCTTCAGCTGGTAAAGTGATGACGATGGTCTACTCTACTGAGACGCTGAACGGGCTATTGTCCCTGATGGAACTTCGATCAACTCTGAAGTGTATTGCGCTATTCGCGAAAAATTAAAGAAACAACTTCGTCACGATCGTCGCCACAATAGTGCAAACGAATATCTCGCCATGACAACGCAAGGCCCACACAATTCCGAGCAATCTCATTCGAGATGTTCGACGGATCCCAGTCAAACACCAGTCTGCCCAACTGGAGTCCCTGTATGTGACTACTGAGTTCCTCGCCATCGAACAGGAGACCATAAAGAGCAACGAAGGACCCTCTGTGAGGAGTTGCTTGCACTTAACGACGCTGTTTGTGACCATTTCCGTCGAATATCGTCACAGGCGATGAAACATGAGTTCATCACTCCGAACCTAAACAAAACGAAAAGACATCGAACGGCCCCACAATAACTCTTCTCTGAAAAAAGGGTTCAAAGCTACATCTTCAGCTGGTAAAGTCATGACGACCGTCTACTGGGACGCCTAACGGGCTATTATCCCTCATGGCGCATCGATCAACTCAGAAGTGTATTGCGCTATTCGCGAAAAATTGAAGAAACAACTTCGTCATGTACGTCGTCACAAATGTGCAAACGAGTATCTCACCATGACAACGCAAGGCCCACACAATTCCGAGCAATCTCATTCGAGTCGTTCGACGGATCCCAGTCAAACACCGGCCTGCACAACTGGAGTCCCTGTATGTGAGTACTGAGTTCCTCGCCGCCGAACGGGAGACCATAAAGAGCAACGATGGACCCTCTGTGAGGAGTTGCTTGCACTTTATGAGGCTGTTTGTGACCATTTCCGTCGAAAATCGTCACAGGCGATGAAACATGAGTTCATCACTCCGAACCTAAACAAAACGAAAAGCCATCGAACGGCACCACAATACCTCTCCTCTGAGAAAAGGGTCCAAAGCAACACCTTCAGCTGGTAAAGTGATGACGTTGGTCTACTCTACTGAGACGCTGAACGGGCTATTCTCCCTGATGGAACTTCGATCAACTCTGAAGTGTATTGCGCTATTCGCGAAAAATTAAAGAAACAACTTCGTCATGATCGTCGCCACAATAGTGCAAACGAATATCTCGCCATGACAACGCAAGGCCCACACAATTCCGAGCAATCTCATTAGAGATGTTCGACGGATCCCAGTCAAACACCAGTCTGCACATCTGGAGTCCCTGTATGTGACTACTGAGTTCCTCGCCATCGAACAGGAGACCATAAAGAGCAACGAAGGACCCTCTGTGAGGAGTTGCTTGCACTTAACGACGCTGTTTGTGACCATTTCCGTCGAATATCGTCACAGGCGATGAAACATGAGTTCATCACTCCGAACCTAAACAAAACGAAAAGCCATCGAAAGGCGCCACAATACCTCTTCTCTGAAAAAGGGGTTCAAAGCCACACCCTCAACTGGTAAAGTCATGACGTTGGTCTATTGGGACGCTGAACGGGCTATTCTCCCTCATGGCGCTTCGATCAACCTTGAAGTGTATTGCACTATTCGCGAAAAATTGAAGAAACAACTTCGTCATGTTTGTCGTCACAAAAGTTGAAACGAATATCTCGCCATGACAACGCAAGGCCCATACCGTTCCGAACAATCTCATTCGAGATGTTCGACGCATCCCAGTCGAACACCGGTCTGTACAACTGGAGTCCCTGTATGTGACTACTGAGTTCCTCGCCATCGAACAGGAGACCATAAAGAGCAACGAAGGACCCTCTGTGAGGAGTTGCTTGCACTTAACGAAGCTGTTTGTGACCATTTCCGTCGAATATCGTCACAGGCGATGAAACACGAGTTCATCACTCCGAACCTAAAGAAAACGAAAAGCCATCGAACGGCGCCACAATACCTCTTCTCTGAGAAAAGGGTTCAAAGCTACACCTTCAGCTGGTAAAGTCATGACGTCGATCTACCGGGACACTGAACGGGCTGCTCTCCCTCATGGCGCTTCGATCAACTCTGAGGTCTATTGCGCTATTCGCGAAAAATTGAGGGAACAACTTCATCATGTTCGTCGTCACAAAAGTTCAAACGAATATCTCGCCATGACAACGCAAATCCCACACAATTCCGAGCAATCTCATTTGAGAAGTTCGACGGATCCCAGTCAAACACCGTTCTGCACAACTGGAGTCCCAGTTTGTGCTGAGTTCCTCGCCACCGAACAGGAGACCATAAAGAGCAACGAAGGACCCTCTGTGAGGAGTTGCTTGCACTTTACGACGCTGTTTGTGACTATTTCCGTCGAACATCGTCACAGGCGATGAAACATGAGTTCATCACTCCGAACCTAAACAAAACGAAAAGCCATCGAAAGGTACCACAATACCTCTCCTCTGAAAAAAGGGTTCAAAGCTACACCATCAGCTGGTAAAATCATGACGTTGGTCTACTCTACTGGGACGCTGAACGGGCTATTCTCCCTGATGCAACTTCGATGAACTCTGAAGTGTATTGCGCTATTCGCGAACAATTAAAGAAACAACTTCATCATGTTTGTCGTCACAAAAGAGGAAACGAATATCTCGCCATGACAACGCAAGTCCCACACCGTTACAAACAATCTCATTCGAGATGTTCGCGGATCCCAGTCAAACACCAGTCTGCACAACTGCAGTCCCTGTATGTGACTACTGAGTTCCTCGCCGCCGAACAGGAGGCCATAAAGAGCAACGAAGGACCCTATGTGAGGAGTTGCTTGCACTTTACGACGCTGTTTGTGACCATTTCCGTCGAACATCGTCACAGGCGATGAAACATGAGTTCATCACTCCGAACCTAAACAAAACGAAAAGCCATCGAACGGCGCCCCAATACCTCTTCTCTGAAAAAGGGTTCAAAGCTACACCTTCAGCTGGTAAAGTCATGACTTCGGTCTACTGGGATGCTGAACGGGCAATTCTCCCTCATGGCGCATCGATCAACTCTGAAGTGTATTGCGCTATTCGCGAAAAATTGAAGAAACAACTTCGTCATGTTCGTCGTCAAAAAAGTGCAAACGAATATCTCGTCATGACAACGCAAGGCGCACACAATTCCGAGCAATCTCATTCGACAAGTTCGACGGATCCCAGTCAAACACCGGTCTGCACAACTGGAGTCCCTGTTTGTGACTGCTGAGTTCCTCGCCGCCGAACAGGAGGCCATAAAGGGGAACGAAGGACGCTCTGTGAGGAGTTGCTTGCACTTTACGACGCTGTTGGTGACCTTTTTCGTCGAACATCGTCACAGGCGATGTAACATGAGTTCATCACTCCGTACCTAAACAAAACGAAAAGCCATCGTACGGCGCCCCAATACCTCTTCTCTGAAAAAAGGGTCCAAAGCTACACCTTCAGCTGGTAAAGTCATGACTTCGGTCTACTGGGATGCTGAACGGGCAATTCTCACTCATGGCGCATCGATCAACTCTGAAGTGTATTGCGCTATTCGCGAAAAATTGAAGAAACAACTTCGTCATGTTCGTCGTCAAAAAAGTGCAAACGAATATCTCGTCATGACAACGCAAGGCGCACACAATTCCGAGCAATCTCATTCGAAATGTTTGACGGATCCCAGTCAAACACCGGTCTGCACAACTGGAGTCCCTGTTTGTGACTGCCGAGTTCCTCGCCGCCGAACAGGAGGCCATAAAGAGGAACGAAGGACGCTCTGTGAGGAGTTGCTTGCACTTTACGACGCTGTTGGTGACCTTTTTCGTCGAACATCGTCACAGGCGATGTAACATGAGTTCATCACTCCGTACCTAAACAAAACGAAAAGCCATCGAACGGCGCCCCAATACCTCTTCTCTGAAAAAAGGGTCCAAAGCTACACCTTCAGCTGGTAAAGTCATGACTTCGGTCTACTGGGACGCTGAACGGGCTATTCTCCATCATGGCGCATCGATCAACTCTGAAGTGTATTGCGCTATTCGCGAAAAATTGAAGAAACAACTTCGTCATGTTCGTCGTCACAAAAGTGCAAACGAATATCTCGCCATGACAACGCAAGGCCCACACGATTCCGTGCAATCTCATTCGAGATGTTCGACGGATCCCAGTCAAACACCGGTCTCCACAACTGGAGTCCCTGTTTGTGACTGCTGAGTTCCTCGCCGCCGAACAGGAGACCTTAAAGAGCAACGAAGGACCCTCTGTGAGGAGTTGCTTGCACTTTACGAGGCTGTTTGTGACCATTTCCGTCGAACATCGTCACAGGCGATGAAACATGAGTTAATCACTCCGAACCTAAACAAAACGAAAAGCCATCGAACGGCGCCACAATACCTCTTTTCTGAAGAAAGGGTCCAAAGCTACACCTTCAGCTGGTAAAGTCAAGACGTCGGTCTACTGGGACCCTGAACGGGCTATTCTCCATCATGGCGCATCGATCCACTCTGAAGTGTATTGCGCTATTCGCGAAAAATTGAAGAAATAACTTCGTCATGTTCGTCGTCACAAAAGTGCAAACGAATATCTCACCATGACAACGCAAGGCCCACACGATTCCGAGCAATCTCATTCGAGATGTTCGACGGATCCCAGTCAAACACCGGTCTGCGCAACTGGAGTCCCTGTATGTGACTGCAGAGTTCCTCGCCGCCGAACATCTCGCTTCTTCCGATATCCATCTGTTTGGACCAACGGGAGATTCGCCCCGTGGGAAGCAGCACGTGGAAGATGGGGAGGTTATTGATGCAGCAAGACATTGGCTCCGACGTCGACCTGCAGAGTGGTACCACGCGGGAATACAGGCCCTCCCAGTAATGTGGCGTAAGGCCGTCGCATTGAACGGAGATTATGTTGAGGAGTAGGGATTTGTAGCCAAAAGAGTGAGGAATAACATGTTTTATTTGAATCGTCAATGAAACTAAACTGCTTTCAGAAAAAAGGATTGCATTACTTATTGAACGTCCTTTATGCTTGAACTGTACGAAAATACAAAAATAGCCATATGGCTTCTGATATAAAAACCTGTAACAAAATTTTATTGTGAACCCAGGCTGGACATATTTCTAATATTAGAGAAATAATGTTAGAGGATACAAAGCACTGCTATTATACCACAACTAAAACAAAATGTTTCAGAACGTACCTAAATATGTCAGTTACAAGAGAATCCCGTGTATTTCTATATGCGATATGCATGCTACGTCGTAGAACAGTAAAAACCATATTGCTCTTGTAACTGACACATTTAGATCTGAAGATGGTTTGATGGAACCGAAACTTGCCACAACATTAGAAATATGTGCTATATAGTCGTACAATAAAATTTGTTGCACAACCTTTGATTGCAGATTTTATTTTTTTAATTTTTTAAATCTCATTGTATGATGTTCTGAAAAATGTGTAAAGTTGTGACCTTATTTCCGGCATCTGATAAATGCGACTTGGGTAGCTGCCAAAAGATTGTGTACGCTGAAGCCCATAGCAGACCTGGATTCATTAAAATGCAACGGCTGCTTATAACGTTGCATGATTTCCCAATGTTTGGTAGCTTTATCCATTTCATTTCGTATTTCTAAGAACGTAGTTGAGCAACAGTGTCCAGAATTTCATTCTCGATTCCGCAGTAAACGATATAAACGTCCCCGAGTTCCTAATGAAACCAAAGAAACCAGATTTACGGTCGCGTTGTTTTGCTGACGGTTTCCTCCTGCTAGAGAAAACATTTTATGATGTGGTCCTTCGTCAAACCATAACATGACTAATAACAAAAATCTGAAACGAAAAAAAACAACATAATTTTGACATTTAGTAAGAGAAGCAATCGCAAAAGATGCAACTTTCAGTAACGGGCGGTTTTTCGTTGTGCACCTTCCTTCTGTTTCCCTACTTTCCGTCCTAATTTCCCTGGGAAGAGGTAACCCATCTACACCTGGAGACAGGTGATTCATTCATATGAATAGCTTACTATTCGATTTCACGTAGCATTAACGTCCTGAAAAAAGTAGCAGCAGTAGCCGTAAATAGAAATATTAAAAAAGGTAGCAAGATTTTTCTGTTTAGCAAAAGTGACAAAAAGCAGCTTACAGAGTACCTGACGGCTCAACACAAAAGTTTTGTCTCAAGTATAGACAGTGTTGAGGATCAGTGGACGAAGTTCAAAACCATCGTACAAGATGCGTTAGATGAGTATGTGCCAAGCAAGATCGTAACAGATGGAAAAGAGCCACCGTGGTACAACAACCGAGTTAGAAAACTGCTGTGGAAGCAAAGGGAACTTCACAGCAAACATAAACATAGCCAAAGCCTTGCAGACAAACAAAAATTACGCGAAGCGAAATGTAGTGTGAGGAGGGCTATGCGAGAGGCGTTCAATGAATTCGAAAGTAAAGTTCTATGTACTGACTTTGCAGAAAACCCTAAGAAATTTTGGTCTTATGTCAAAGTTGTCATTATCATCATCATCATCATTTAAGACTGATTATGCCTTTCAGCGTTCAGTCTGGAGCATAGCCCCCCTTATAAAATTCCTCCATGATCCCCTATTCAGTGCTAACATTGGTGCCTCTTCTGATGTTAAACCTATTACTTCAAAATCATTCTTAAGCGAATCCAGGTACCTTCTCCTCTGTCTGCCCCGACTCCTCCTACCCTCTACTGCTGAATCCATGAGTCTCTTGGGTAACCTTGCTTCTCCCATGCGTGTAACATGACCCCACCATCTAAGCCTGTTCGCCCTGACTGCTACATCTATAGAGTTCATTCCCAGTTTTTCTTTGATTTCCTCATTGTGGACACCTTCCTGCCATTGTTCCCATCTGCTAGTACCTGCAATCATCCTAGCTACTTTCATATCCGTAACCTCAACCTTGTTGATAAGGTAACCTAAATCCACCCAGCTTTCGCTCCCGTACAACAAAGTTGGTCGAAAGATTGAACGGTGCACAAATAACTTAGTCTTGGTACTGACTTCCTTCTTGTAGAAGAGAGTAGATCGTAGCTGAGCGCTCACTGCATTAGCTTTGCTACACCTCGCTTCCAGTTCTTTCACTATGTTGCCATCCTGTGAGAATATGCATCCTAAGTACTTGAAACTGTCCACCTGTTCTAACTTTGTTCCTCCTATTTGGCACTTAATCCGTTTATATTTCTTTCCCACTGACATTACTTTCGTTTTGGAGATGCTAATCTTCATACCATAGTCCTTACATTTCTGATATAGCTGTGAAATATTACTTTGCAAACTTTCAATCGTATCTGCCATCACAACTAAGTCATCCGCATATGCAAGACTGCTTATTTTCTGTTCACATATCTTAATCTCACCCAGCCAGTCTATTGTTTTCAACATATGATCCATAAATAATATGAACAACAGTGGAGACAGGTTGCAGCCTTGTCTTACGCCTGAAACTACTCTGAACCATGAACTCAATTTACCATCAATTCTAACTGCTGCCTGACTATCCATGTAAAGACCTTTAATTGCTTGCAAAAATTTGCCTCCTATTCCATAATCTTGTAGAACAGACAATAACTTCCGCCTAGGAACCTGGTCATATGCCTTTTCTAGATCTATAAAGCATAGATACAATTCCCTGTTCCACTCATAACACTTCTCCATTATTTGCCGTAAGCTAAAGATCTGGTCCTGACAACCTCTAAGAGGCCTAAACCCACACTGATTTTCATCCAACTGGTCCTCAACCAATACTCGCACTTTCCTTTCAACAATACCTGAGAAAATTTTACCCACAACGCTGATTAAAGAGATACCTCTGTAGTTGCTACAATCTTTTATGTTTCCATGTTTAAAGATTGGTGTGATTACTGCTTTTGTCCAGTGTGATGGAACCTGTCCCGACTCCCAGGCCATTTCAGTTATCCTGTGTAGCCATTTAAGACCTGACATTCCACTGTATTTGATGAGTTCCGACTTAATCTCATCCACCCCATCCGCTTTATTGCACTGCAATCTATTGACCATTTTTTCCACTTCCTCAAATGTGATCCTATTTCCATCATCATTCCTATCCCATTCTACCTCGAAGTCTGAAACATTACTGATCGCATTTTCACCTACATTGAGCAACTCTTCAAAATATTCCCTCCATCTGCCCAAGGCATCCACAGGATTCACCAGCAGTTTTCCCGACCTGTCCAAAATACTTGTCATTTCCTTCTTACCTCCCTTTCGAAGACTGATAATTACACTCCAGAATGGCTTTCCAGCAACTTGACCCATAGTCTCCAACTTGTTTCCAAAGTCTTCCCACGATTTCTTCTTGGATGCAGCAATTATCTGTTTGGCTTTGTTTCTTTCTTCAACATAATTTTCTCTGTCTACCTGGGTTCTGGTTTGTAGCCATTTTTGATAAGCCTTCTTTTTCCTTTTACAGGCTGCCTTGGCTGTATCATTCCACCAAGCTGTTTGCTTCATCCTACTTTTACACACTACTGTTCCAAGACATTCTTTAGCCACTTCTAGTACTGTGTCCCTGTACCTTGTCCATTCCTTTTCCAATGACTGTAATTGACTACATTCAACGAACTGGTACCTTTCTGAGATCGCTGTTATGTACTTGTGCCTGATTTCCTTATCCTGGAGTTTCTCCACTCTTATCCTTCTACATATGGACCTGACCTCCTGCACTTTCGGCCTCACAATCCCAATTTCACTGCAGATCAAATAATGATCAGTGTCATCAAAGAATCCCCTGAATACACGTGTGTCCCTCACAGCCTTCCTGAATTCCTGATCTGTTATTATATAGTCAATGACAGATCTGGTTCCCCTGCCTTCCCAAGTATACCGGTGAATGTTCTTACGTTTAAAAAAGGAGTTTGTGATTACTAAGCCCATACTGGCACAGAAATCCAAGAGTTGTTTCCCGTTCCTGTTGGCCTCCATATCCTCTCCAAATTTACCCATAACCTTTGAATACCCTTCTGTTCGATTTCCAATCCTGGCGTTAAAATCACCCATGAGCAGAACACTGTCCTTGTCCTTTACTCTAACAACTACATCACTGAGTGCCTCATAAAAACTATCCATCTTATCTTGATCTGTCCCTTCACAATGCGAATATACTGACACAATCCTAATTTTCTTGCTAGACACTGGCAAATCTATCCACATCAGTCGTTCTTTTACATACCTTATTGCAACTACGCTGGGTTCCATTTCTTTCCTGATGTAAAGCCCTACACCCCATTGTGCTATTCCTGCTTTGACTCCTGACAGGTAGACCTTGTATTCTCCCACTTCCTTTTCTTTCTCACCCCTTACCCGAATGTCACTAACAGCTAAAACATCCAGCCCCATCTTACTTGCAGCCTCTGCCAGCTCTACCTTCTTCCCAGAGTAGCCCCCACTGATATTAATATCTCCCCATCTCATTACCATTTGTTTGCCAAGTCGTATCTTTGGAGTCCCTGGTTTGTCAGCTAGAGGTGGGACTCCGTCACCTCCAAAGGTCCGAGGCATTTTGCTCTGATTGTTGCCAGCATCATATTTAAAGTATCAGGAAAGCAAGTTGCTAGCCTTACTTGCCCCGAGTCCCATTGGGTTTTACCCCTAACGGCTGAGGGACTAACCGGTGGATTTGGTAGTCTTTGCCGTATGAGCACAAAGGTGACCACGACTCAGAATATGTCCGAGATACCCAGCCTTATTCCAAAGTAACTGGTATCCCGACTGTCGGGACCACTTACTTGGCCACTCATACGTTGCCCGTGGTTCATGAACTAGGACATGACTACAGGAACCCACACCATGAACCACAAAGTTGTAGGTGGATCAAAACAAAATGCCCAGACACTCTGTGACCAAAATGGGGCTGAATCAGAGGATGACAGACTAAAAGACGAAATTCTAAATGTCTTTTTCCAAAGCTGTTTCACAGAGGAAGACTGCACTGTAGTTCCTTCTCTAGATTGTCGCACAGATGACAAAAGGGTAGATGTCGAAATAGACGACAGAGGGATAGAGAAACAATTAAAATCGCTCAAAAGAGGAAAGGCCGCTGGACCTGATGGGATACCAGTTCGATTTTACACAGAGTATGCGAATGAACTTGCCCCCCTTCTTGCAGCGGTGTATCGTAGGTCTCTAGAAGAGCGTAGCGTTCCAAAGGATTGGAAAAGGGCACAGGTCATCCCCGTTTTCAAAAAGGGACGTCGAACAGACGTGCAGAACTATAGACCTATATCTCTAACGTCGATCAGTTGTAGAATTTTGGAACACGTATTGTGTTCGAGTATAATGACTTTTCTGGAGTCTAGAAATCTACTCTGTAGGAATCAGCATGGGTTTCGAAAAAGACGGTCGTGTGAAACCCTGCTCGCGCTATTCGTCCACGAGACTCAGAGGGCCATAGACACGGGTTCACAGGTAGATGCAGTGTTTCTTGACTTCCGCAGGGCGTTCGATACAGTTCCCCACAGTCGTTTAATGAACAAAGTAAGAGCATATGGACTATCAGACCAATTGTGTGATTGGATTGAAGAGTTCCTAGATAACAGAACGCACCACGTCATTCTCAATGGAGAGAAGTCTCCTGAAGTCTTCTGCGAATACATAGAAATAAAGATCCCTTATCATTTAGCTACAATATAGCAGGTCAGCAACTGGAAGCAGTTAATTCCATAAATTATCTGGGACTACGCATTAGGAGTGATTTAAAATGGAATGATCATATAAAGTTGATCGTTGGTAAAGCAGATGCCAGACTGAGATTCATTGGAAGAATCCTAAGGAAATGCAATCCGAAAACAAAGGAAGTAGGTTACAGTACGCTTGTTCGCCCACTGCTTGAATGCTGCTCAGCAGTGTGGGATCCGTGCCAGGTAGGGTTGATAGAAGAGATGATAGATAAACTCCAGTGGAAGACTCTGCAGGGGAGACGCTCAGTAGCTCGGTACGAGCTTTTGTTGAAGTTTCGAGAACATACCATCACCGAGGAGTCAACCAGTATATTGCTCCCTCCTAGGTATATCTCGCGAGGAGATCATGAGGATAAAATCAGAGAGATTAGAGCCCACACAGAAGCATACCGACAATCCTTCTTTCCACGAACAATACGAGACTGGAATGGAGTGAAGAACCGATAGAGGTACTCAAGGTACCCTCCGTCACACACCGTCAGGTGGCTTGCGGAGTATGGATGTAGATGTAGATGTAGAAAATCAGGCTTAGACAATTTTTCTGAGCATGCTTGTGCGATATCGTGATGAATTAATGTTCAAATCGCTGTAAACGTGATTTTGGGTTTCCTCGAATGCTCAAATCAGACGCAACCGGTGAAGTGTAATAAAACAAATACAGTTCTGGGAGCCGTACCCTCCCCTCTATATGAGCTATAAATCAGTCTCTTTCCATGTCTGTGACAAAACGAAACAATGAATGAGTTTGGCTGCATCTGTTGCAAAATTATTGACTGGCCACTCCTATTACTGTCGTATCGCTGTATGATAGCTGTATTATAAAATTTATTTTCAGAAGGATGTTGCACTGTTGTTAC
Source organism: Schistocerca piceifrons (assembly GCF_021461385.2). Classification (NCBI taxonomy): domain Eukaryota; kingdom Metazoa; phylum Arthropoda; class Insecta; order Orthoptera; family Acrididae; genus Schistocerca; species Schistocerca piceifrons. Next base: position 820,521,934 of record NC_060138.1, read on the forward strand.
AGTGTCAACATATAATGTGTTCCGAAATTATATCGCATATGATGCGACAGGACCATTGTGTCATCTCTATCCATACGAGTTTTACAGACACAAACGAAAAGCCTTTTACAATGAGTATGAAAGTTTAATAGTCATGGGTGACTGGAATTCGAGAGTAGGAAAAGGGAGAGAAGGAAACTTAGTAGGTGAATATGGATTGTTGGGAAGAAATGAAACAGGAAGCCGTCTGATAGAATTTTGCACAGAGCATAACTTAATCATAGCTAACACTTGGTTCAAGAATCATGAAAGAAGGTTGTATACATGGAAGAATCCTGGAGATGCTAGAAGGTATCAGATAGATTATATAATGGTAAGACAGAGATTTAGGAACCAGGTTTTAAATTGTAAGACATTTCAGGGGCAGATGTGGACTCTGACCACAATCTATTGGTTATGAACTGTAGATTAAAACTGAAGAAACTGCAAAAAAGTGGGAATTTAATGAGATGGGACCTGGATAAACTGAAAGAACCTGAGGTTGTACAGAGTTTCAGGGAGAGCATAAGAGAACAATTGACAGGAATGGGGGAAAGAAATACAGTAGAAGAAGAATGGGTAGCTCTGAGGGATGAAGTAGTGAAGGCAGCAGAGGATCAAGTAGGTAAAAAGACGAGGGCTAGTAGAAATCCTTGGGTAACAGAAGAAATATTGAATTTAATTGAAGAAAGGAGAAAATATAAAACGCAGTAAATGAAGCAGGCAAAAAGGAATACAAACGTCTCAAAAATGAGATCGACAGGAAGTGCAAAATGGCTAAGCAGGGATGGCTAGGGGACAAATGTAAGGATGTAGAGGCTTATCTCACTAGGGGTACGATAGATAGTGCCTGCAGGAAAATTAAAGAGACCTTTGGCGAAAAGAGAGCCACTTGTATGAATATCAAGAGCTCAGATAGAAACCCAGTTCTAAGCAAAGAAGGGAAAGCAGAAAGGTGGAAGGAGTATATAGAGGGTCTATACAAGGGCGATGTACTTGAGGACAATATTATGGAAATGGAAAAGGATGTAGATGAAGATGAAATGGGAGATACGATACTGCGTGTAGAGTTTGACAGAGCACTGAAAGACCTGAGTCGAAACAAGGCCCCGGGAGTAGACAACATTCCATTGGAACTACTGACGGCCTTGGGAGAGCCAGTCCTGACAAAACTCTACCATCTGGTCAGCAAGATGTATCAGACAGGCGAAATACCCTCAGACTTCTAGAAGAATATAACAATTCCAATCCCAAAGAAAGCAGGTGTTGACAGATGTGAAAATTACCGAACTATTAATTTAATAAGTCACAGCTGAAAAATACTAACGCGAATTCTTAACAGACGAATGGAAAAACTGGTCGTAGCCAACCTCGGCGAAGATCAGTTTGGATTCCGCAGAAATGTTGGAACACGTGAGGTAATACTGACCTTACTACTTATCTTAGAAAATAGATTAAGGAAAGGCAAACCTACATTTCTAGGATTTGTAGACTTAGAGAAAGCTTTTGACAATGTTGACTGGAATACTCTCTTTCAAATTCTAAAGGTGGCAAGGGTAAAATACAGGGAGCGAAAGGCTGTTTACAATTTGTACAGAAACCAGACGGCAGTTATAAGAGTCGAGGGACATGAAAGGGAAGCAGCGGTTGGGAAGGGAGTGAGACAGGGTTGTAGCCTGTCCCCGATGTTATTCAATCTGTATATTGAGCAAGCAGTAAAGGAAACAAAAGAAAAATTCGGAGTAGGTATTAAAGTCCATGGAGAAGAAATAAAAACTTTGAGGTTCGCCGGTGACATTGTAATTCTGTCAGAGACAGCAAAGGACTTGGAAGAGCAGTTGAACTGAATGGACAGTGTCTTGAAAGGAGGATATAAGATGAACATCAACAAAAGCAAAACGAGGATAACCGAATGTGGCCGAAATAAGTCGGGTGATGCTGAGGGAATTAGATTAGGAAATGAGACACTTAAGGTAGTAAAGGTGTTTTGCTATTTGGGGAGCAAAATAACTGATGATGGTCGAAGTAGAGAGGATATAAAATGTTGACTGGAAATGGCATGGAAAGCGTTTCTGAAGAAGAGAAATTTGTTAACATCGAGTATAGATTTAAATGTCAAGATGTCGTTTCCGAAAGTATTTGTATGGAGTGTAGCCAGGTATGGAAGTGAAACATGAACGATAAATATTTTAGACAAGAAGAGAATAGAAGCTTTCGAAATGTGGTGCTACAGAAGAATGCAGAAGATTAGATGGGTAGATCACATAACTAATGGGGAGGTATTGAATAGAATTGGGGAGAAGAGGAGTTTGTGGCACAACTTGACAAGGAGAAGGGACCGGTTGGTGGAACATGTTCTGAGGCGTCAAAGGATCACAAATTTAGCATTGGAGGGCAGCTTGGAGGGTAAAAATCGTAGAGGGAGACCAAGAGATGAATACACTAAGCAGATTCAGAAGGATGTAAGGTGCAGTAAGTACTGGGAGATGAAGAAGCTTGCACATGATAGAGTAGCATGGAAAGCTGCATCAATCCAGTCTTAGGACTGAAGACAACAACAACAACAACAACAACAACAACATGAAATATTATCTAAATATCTCCACTACGAAGTAGATAAAGCGAATGGGGTGTCTATTAGAACATTTTCATTTAAGTTTCTTGATATCTAATTGTAAGTTTTGAGTTCGTTTTTGTCACCATGTACGCACATCTTGTCATCAACACTTCATTTTTATGCAGTATTGGGGCAAATGTTTTGAGAATTGTTAGTACCAGTTATTATGTTTTCGTTTCTTATAAAGTATCCACGAGTTTGCTTTTGTTCAGGAAGTCTGGAACGTTCACGTTTGTTTCAGGAGATATGAAACGGGGTTGTCAATCAATTCGTGGTTATAAAAAGGGGTAGGGTGTAATATCAAATAAATGGAGATATTTTAACCAACATAGACTCATATTACGTCATCTATATGCCACTGAGCTTTTGTGAGGTGCTTGGATTTATAAAGGTTCTGAATCTGTTTCAATTAAATTGGCTATTAATATCACTAACATAAATTTCATGTGCAACGTATAACTTTCATTAGCACAAGAGCTCAACGTATGAGATGGGGTGACCGAATACTCACTGCAGTTGTTGATTTCATTTTCTTTTCGAAGTATTCGTTACGTCGTTGGAATTAAGGGAACGGGTGAGGTTTGGCTCTATACGGGATAATAAGAAAAGATGGTGACTCAGTGATCGCAAAAGATGGTCATTTATTGGTTTCTAAGGCACACAATTGCCATCACTCTTGACAAAAAGCCAATTAAGAACTACTTCGGTAAATGGAGCACAGATAGTAAGAGTAATGACATAGTCTTAACCACATGCTCCTTTAAAATAAGTAGCAAATCCATGAGCATGTGGGGTCATACTACGGATGTAGTTCTTTCATGTGGACGGTGGATAAGGATGGTGGTACTTGACAAAAACAACGGAAATAATTCACTCAAAGGCTCAAAAACTGCGAGCTAGGATTCAGTGGTAGTTCTACTCGGAACCTACAAGTGTTCAGATATTCTAAGCAAACCTATCGGAATAAAAGCAGGGAGTGCACAAGCATTTTACTGTTCACATACCTAACTGATAAGAAACAACTTAAATTCTATAAATACAAAATGAGAATTTCATTAGGCATGTCGGTAATAGTTGGGCCCGTTATTTTATGTACGACAATATGAAGCAAAGTACTGCTCTCTGGATGAAAGATAAAGGACACGTGGCAGATTTTACTTACTGCGGCAATATTCATCATTGAGTGGAAATCCCTTAACCTGGATAAAATATTCGCGCAGCTACTGGCGCGACGTAACTAAATGCTGTCATTGAAAGCGATGGTACTTTCTTTCAGGGCGTGCTTCGACTGACTAAAGTGCTACGTGGCTACCGACAAAGGAGCAAGGCCAATGCTCGAAAGAACACACTAAAATGACAACTCGTTTACGGTAGAGGACTGCAGCACAATTCCCCCTTTCAATTATCTAACAAACGCAAGTATGGCTAACATAGTGCTTAGTGTATCTGGAACGTAAAACAGTTAAGATCCTTGGACGCTAGGAAGACATCTGGCCCAGATGGTATCCCTGTAAGATCATATGTTGACTATGCTACAAATATAGTACCATTCTTATCCATCATCTATCAGAGGTCATTGGGACAGCGGAAAGTTCCACGGGACTGGAAGAAGGCCCACGTCATAGCAATCTATAAAAAGGGTAGAAAATCGGAAGCACATAATTACCGGCCAATTTCACTGACGTCGATTTGTTGTAGCATCATGGAACATATTTTGTGTTCAGACATAATGACCTTTCCAGACTCTGAGAAGCTCATGTGCAGAAACCAGCACGGTTTTAGGAAACAGCGGTCATGCGAGACGCAGCTGGCCCTCTTTGTGCATGATATACAACAGGCTCTAGATACCAGCTCCCAGGTTGATGCCATATTTCTCGACTTTCGAAAGGCGTTCTTCTCAGTTCCGCACTAACGCTTGCTCCAAAAAGTGCGCGCTTACGGTCTATCCGATGACATATGGGGTTGGATAGAAAGTTTTCTGACAGACAGAGAACAGTATGTCGTCCTGAATAGGGTGACTTCAACAGAAACAAGCGTAACTTCAGGTGTGCCCCAGGGCAGCGTAATAGGTCCGCTGCTTTTTACGATTTACATAAATGATCTGTTTGATGGTATTGACAGCGGCATTAGACTGTTTGCCGATGATGCTGTAGTCTTCAGGAAAGTAGTATCACACAGAAGTTGTGAACAAATCAATGAGGATTTGCAGAAAATAAATGAATGGTGTAATGACTGGCAGTTATCTCTCAATATTAGTAAGTGTAACCTACTGCGTATAACAATGCGAAAATCCCCATTAATGTACGAGTAGAAAATAAACGCCCAGTCTTTGGAAGCGGTAACATCCGTCAAATCTCTGGTGTGATACTCGAAATGATCTCAAATGGAATGATAAGATTACACAAGTAATGGGCAAGGCGAACTCTAGATCGCGGTTTATTGGTAGAATAGAATGGACCCGGTCATATGGCTTTTCTAGATCTATAAAGCATAGATACAGTTCCCTGTTCCTCTCGTAACACTTCTCCATTATTTGCCGTAAGCTAAAGATCTGGTCCTGACAACCTCTAAGAGGTCTAAACCCACACTGATTTTCATCCAATTTGTCCTCAACTAATACTCGCACTTTTCTTTCAACAATAGCTGAGAAGATTTTACCCACAACGCTGATTAAAGAGATACCTCTGTAATTGTTACAATCTTTTCTGTTTCCATGTTTAAAGATTGGTGTGCTCAAAGCATGTATTAAACGTTAGCGTACAGAAATGTAAGAAAGTTTTTTATATTCTCTTGATTTCCTATAGTGAATTTAATGTCTTTATGTTAATTGGAAAATTTCTCATATGCGTCACTTTGCTCCGTTTTACGCCAGCATCTATATATATAATCTGCAAACCACTGTTAAGTGTATGGCGGAGGGTAAGTCCCATTGTACCAGTTATTAGGGTTTCTTTCCGTTTCATTCACTTACGGAGCGCAGGAAGAATGATTGTTTAAATTTCTCTCTGTGTGTTGTAATTACTCTAATCTTATCCTGTTTCCCTATATTTGCAATAAGTATGGGGTGGTAATAATATATACATAGTCATCTTTTAAAGCAAGTTCTTGAAACTATGTTTTAGATACTCTGCAAAGCACAAATTTTTTGTTGAAGTTCTTGATCGTCCAGTTACTTTTAATCTAGGTGATTACGGTGTACGCCATCAGCAAGGCACTGTTTAAGTTCGATATACTAAACAGATGTATAGTTCACCATCGAATGGATAATAATTATTAAAAGTTAGTAGCCAAGTCTGAAGGGCGTAAGTTAATCTGTGATTCCGTAAATGTTATACATGTTTTTTATTGTTATAGAGTTTGCCTTTCCAATATCGTATGAATTATTCGAGAATTGCAAGGTATTCTCGTTCGTGCTAATAGAACGCCGATGTTTGTGGAGGTTGAAACAGATGTAATATTTTGGAGGAAAATGTTCGACCTCCATGTTTTCCGTACGACGTTGTTTGTAGCTCTAATTTCGCCGTACGCGAGGCGGTACTGTAGAGAGTAAACTTTCATTCTGACGAACGATTCTGCCACAACAATGGTTCCCTGATATCACGGGATTTCCACGAACCTGATAAGCAAGTGCACACAAACACTGTTTGCCCTGTTTTGCGAACGCCAAGGTCAGGAGACTCCGAGTTACAGAGTCAAGATATTTAAAGCTAAAGGAAATTGTCTTGATGAAATTAAAAGCATTAAAGCAAGGAAAAGCACTGTATGTTATCGACTATTAAAAAAGGTATAGACACGTTGCTGTAAAACTCTATGTCGAAGACAAATAAAAAGTCGAAAGTAAATGTGAGAATGGAAATGGAAGCATCAGCGGACGCATATATCAACGCTAACGATCATAAACGATACAGTCAATTATGAAATTATAAAGAAAATTTGCATAACAAATGTTGAATTGCTAATTTACTTAAAACAAAATTATTGTGAGGGATAAACGAAGCTAAGGCGAAGGTGATGTAAGGAAGCAGAAAAGAGAACAGATACTTACTAAACATTAAAACTTGAGAATGTTCATTGCAAAAGCGATATTGTTTGATAATTTGAAATAAAATTACGTAATATAGCCGAAACGAAGAGAGACATCAGAACCATATCTGCATAATAGGAAAACAAACAACAGCTATGTAATGGCATCACATATTGGTACAGAAGTGAGAAATATGTCTCATAAACTGTACGCTCTATACACATAAATGTATAGAAATAAAAGGTGAAGCGTAGGACAATTTTAAAGAAGAAATTTGAAGTGTTTGGAATGAGGCGCAGCAGAAAAATGGTAGAATGTAAGTGACAGATGAAGTGATAAATGAATGGGCACTAGAAGGAATTAATTGAGGGAAGGTGAACTTCTTAGCAAAGATCGCTTGTAAATAACCTTTATTGTCGATTACTGGTTTGAGTAAAAGTGGTTCGGATCTGTAAATACATTCATACAGTGTGAAAATATAGAGATAAAATTAAGTAAACAACAGCAGGAGCATTTTTGTCGCAAAACCACTCTACAACATACCTCGATTAAAGGTTATTGCATGTCCCATACATCATCTATACAAGTACTGTTTGTAAAACATTGCCAAGTATGTGAGGGAAGAGACGAACGATGCATCGGCACGTCAAGGTTAAAACTACGATATGCCGCATAATACTCGTGTCCCACACCACACACTACTGCGCACTTGACTGCAGCCAGGGCACCGCTAGACTGGCAGGGGTGGCCGGTTCTGGCCGCAAAATTGACAGATGGCACCAACACGTGTCGCCAGTGTATAATATACTTCTTAAATAAAATTATTTATGCACTTTAACTACAGCCTGATTCCTGGTACGTGTAGGTAAAAGATTCCTAAACACCGTTTTTAAAATAATTCTAAAATAGTTATTAAAACTATTTTACAATAATGCAGAAGGTAAAATTATTCTTATTAATCTCATTAGCACAAGGACGCCTATGTAGAAGATGCTTTACGTCTTGGTGCAATTTCCACAAATTGATACACAATAAACAACCGTATGACAATAATGTGTAGTGTAATTTAGGGAAATAAAATATGGTATGTACCACATAGTACTGAAGACAAAAGATTAGGATTTAACGGACATTTGCCGACGAAGGCATTACAGACTCTAATACAATCTTGGATTAGGAATGTGGTGAAGGAAATCGTCCATATACTTTGCAAAAAAACAATGGCATCATTTTCGGTTAACAAAAACCAAGGAAAACATAAATGGAGTTGACCGGACGGGGATTTGAGTCCCAGTCTTCCAAAAAATTAGTCCATTGTTTTAAACACGGCTCTTCTTCTTCCAGTAGACTAATGAAGATGCAAGCGTAGGACTAGGCTGCTCCTATAAGGCACTTTTTAATTTTTAATCAGTTTTTTTTGCCTACCTCCAGTTTGACTCCGTTCTGTGTAACGATGTTCTTTAAGAAATTTGGGTTCAGCAGAATAAGGAAGAAGGGTTGACCAAGGCCTCAAAATCAGAAAAATCCAGAAAAATAAGGACACTATCCATCACACATGTTAGTTACGCATGATAAATTCATTGCCTAATGTAGATAAGTTGTTTTCTTGAATCTGTTTAACCGAATGCGATTTTACCTTATACATTACATTGGTCGGATATCATTATGGACCAATGACTCCAAGACAAATAGAGGGAGGGCAGAACGTTCTTTTTTCACAGACCAATCCAAACCATCTTCGTAGTCATTCACTCTGGAAGGACGACAGTGATTATAGGACGTATCGTGTTTTCATTTCGTTTGCTCATATGAAATAACGGGAAGAAAAATGTCATGTGTCAAGGAAACGCCATTTTTTTTTCTTTTACAGTTTGCGGTGCGTTAAAATGACACACTAGCTATATGGGAAGTGATTTATTATGAATAGTACAAATTCCATTGCAGTAGTCGACAACCTGCATACCAGAACTAGAAGTTTTATGCGAATAATGAAGGCACTAAAAGTCTATGCTGGAAGATCGTCGGGCGTTCATACGAAAATCTCGAGGACATAGCAAATGCTATTCCTTCGAATTTCATTACTGTTTATGAAGAGAGACAGTTTTCTATCTAGCAACGATGGAAAGAAGGCCTAAGTTTATGGATGGAATCGATCTTCTGAGTCAACAGCAAGGCGAAATTTAAATGAAATTTAATTAAACAGGTAAGTAAATTAGGCATTATCTACTTATAATATAAATTTTACATGTAAACATATTTGAAAATAAATAAAAATTCCATTACATATTCAATGTTGGTAATTTTACACATATTTTGGTTGTATAACCTACTACAGAAAAGAATAGGCAGTTCTTTCTATGAAACTTTTGCTAAAATGAGAAATTTTAGAAATAAATGTAATCTCTGCTGTTGAAAAACCATCTAATGGCGTATCTTACCTTTCTTCAGGGGCTTTCCACAACGCAAGGTGAATGACGAAAACTATTTATTGCTTGAGGACAAGAAAAAACGTATTTCGTTGTGTTTAAATTTTCTGTGTCACTGCGTACCTCGAAACCCGTTCTAAGGCCTCTACGCTCCTTTTGAACACAAAACTCTGTATTGAATTTTAGTATTCTTTCAAAAGTTTTACAAATATCGGGTTGCCGATAGTGACAAAACTGGAACATCATTTATGGCTCCTACCTCGCTGACCATCTTTGATTCTAATTAGTCTCCTGAATCAAAATTGAAAGTGGTGAATGCGTTGAATCATGAACAGAACCTTCGGACGGATATGCTGAAAGGCTTCAAGTACGAATCGAATAAATCGCCGAAATTACATGAGATTCTTCGTAGTGGAATAAAAATGAAAATTTCATCGGTGCATTTTCTCGGTATAATTGCCAACACCAACATGTAAATACATAAAACTGCAACCACTCACTTTTTTGAATAGTTATTTATTATCCCGTGAACCGGTTTTCGAACCTTTTCAGATTCATCTTCAGATGGTTTTCTAGAAGTTACATCACTATTTCTGGCATAACGCTGAATGCTCGCTTGCGACTGTATGGCGGCTTTCTTCTGTTAGTGTCCATCTGCCTGTAACAAGCAACAGTATGTTGTACAGGGCGTGCTGGATGGTGGCAAAGTTTCGATATCACAGTGTAAATGTATACAGATTGTGTAACAGTGTGTGAAGTGATGTACCAACTAACCATCAAAACGGAAGCAGACAGATGGACAGTGATGTAGCTTCCAGAAAACCATCTGAAAATAAACCTAAAATTTTTCTAAATACGGTTCATGGAATAATAAATAAATATTCAGAAAAGTGAGTGGTAGCAGTTTCACGTATTTACATTCAATTAACAGTCACAGGTCCTAAAATATCCGTAATGGATAAGCATAACACAAAGATTGTGAATAGTGGCTTTATAGACTTTGTTAAAGAGTTAATCACTACACTATTGCTAATTGAGTTGAAAACAATAAAGGTATTTATTAGTTACCAACTTATGAACAATTTTTAGATAAAAATGAAAACTTTGTTGATGTAATTTTTCACAAGTAGAAGTCAAGGAGATCCATTTCCCCTCTTCTTGTTGATTCCAAATCACAAATTATTTTTTACAGCAATGATACCAAAGTGACAGGTAGCACAAGAACAAAATCAAACTTGAGAAATAAGAGTAGTACGCATTCTGTGACGAGGACAGTGACAGGAGATAGAAAGACATATAGAAAACTAAATTCGTTTATAAGTAAGTAGGACCCTATTATATTTCCGTAGTTTGAAGACAGAATCGCATCCAGCTTATAATATTCCAACTTTCAGCATACTATCCCTACCGGCCAACACACGGCTGTCCTTTATTCATTTCTCGACGCAGGGGTCAGTATCTCATAGAGTGGACTCGCCCCCAACACGTAAAATCCATCTGTAGATGAACGGTATTTTTCGTCCACCCATATCTATGACATTAATTGTAGGCAAATTTATTTTATGTAGACAGACTGATTCGGTATAGTGGAAGAGGCTGAAGTAAATGAAATGTAGAAGGTAATTCTTGACTTGCACTAACATTAGGGTGCAATAGGCTTCTAAATATTTTGATGCGTGTAAAAAAAGTGACTTGTTGCGATTTATTGCCCTCTTTCCTGAACAACTAAAATCAACAGTCACACTAGGCGCAGCAAGTTGCATCATATTTCATAATAAACAAGCTTCAGGTCACTTGAACAGTATTTTACTTGCTACGAAGGTAGTTACATGACGTTGTAATCAGCTGCCTTAAAATACTGTGGATATACTGATAGTATGTTTTACGGGAGTGATTTATGTACGAATCGCACCCAGAGTTTAATAGATGCACTCCTCAGAGGGGCATTGTAAATATTTACTCTTTAATGAACCAGGATTATGATAATCTTCAGGTGATATCCAGAGAAACATAAATACATTTAGGAGCCGTAGATTATGTACGATTATCTACCCATTACTGTTGACACTTAGCCCCTGTGGAACGTTTGTCTTCTATTCGATAACAAAATACGACTACATACGTAGTTTATAGTTGCGTGTGTTCAGTTTGTGGCATTTCACTTTTTTAACTCGTGGTCGTCTGCTGGACTCGTCAACTATCACTGTTCAAGTGTTATTTGTTGAAACCATCGGTACTTTTGTAAGAAAGTACATTGACAAGCACTCGCGACGTAAAATGCAGTTGGATTTCCGTAAAACACTCTGAAATTTTGAATGGATGTAAGGAATGGCTCGTTCGTTAAGTTCAATTGTTAACTGAAACTAGCTACGAGGCGAAAGTAAAGACAAGTGCGCAACGAAGTTATAGTACCGTGATACGCGGACAAGCGGCAATGAAATTAAATGAATTTAAAATGGCCCTAATACCTTCCATTATGCATTATAGCCATTTTACTAGTATTAGACTACAGCAAAGCTACTTAATTTTCATAGCAAAATGAAGTTTTAAAATTAACGAATTGAACACTGAAAGGTTAAATGTAGCAGTTTAAACACCACCTGCGATTAGTGTCTTGGTGCGCAGTTTCTACGCATAAACAAACACATCGTGTATGAAATTTCCTGGCAGATTAAAACTGTGTGCCGGACCGAGACTCGAACTCGGGTCCTTTGCCTTTGGCGGGCAAGTGCTCTACCATAGTTTCATATCAGCGCACACTCCGCTGCAGAGCGAAAATCTCATTCTGGAAACACATCGGGACTTGTGAGGGAAACAAATTATAGATTATATTTTGACTCCATCTTCTCACATCACCTTATATAGTCGAATCTGATCCTATCATTCTTCTGTAACATGCATCAAACATTAAAAACGCTAGTGTGCAGTTCTTCACACGTTTACGCTTTGTAATTTCGAACCACAGTCGTCAAACAGCCTTACGAACAATACTATAGGGGAGATCCGACAGATGACTTTGGTGGTTTAGCGACAACGTCACCATGATAGCTCCAGCGCACATTATACACACTCTAAAAAAATCGCGCAACGAGGGTATTATCCAAAGTGGACGGAAATCGGTAGATGTGATGTACATGTATACGTGCACAACAAACAAATTATTACAATTTCAGAAAAAAATGGGTGACTTCTACACGAGTAAGAGGTTCACAAACTGGGATAGTCAATAACGCGTTGGTCAACCTGTGCCCCTAATGCAAGCAATTATTCGGCTATGCATTGGTTGAGAGAATTGTTGGATGTCCTCATGAGAGATTTATTGTCAAATTCTGTCCAGTTGGCGCATTAGATTGTCAAACTCTAGAGCTGGTTAGAGGGCCCTGTACATAATGCTCCAAACTGGAAAGAAATCCTGCGACTTCGCTGGCCAAGGTAGAATTTGGCAAGCAGTAGAAACTCTCGCCGAGCTCAGAAAGGTATTATCCTGCTGAAGTGTAAGCCCAGGGAGGCTGGCCATGAAGGGCAACAAAACGGAGTGTAGAATATCATCGATTTACTACTTAGCTGTAAGCTTACTTAGCTGGTGACAACCGAAGGGGTCCTGCTATGAAAAGAAATCGCATCCCACGTCATCACTCCTGTTTGTCGGAGCGTATGGCGACGACAGTCAGGTTCGTATACCACAGCAGCCGTCGTCTGTGGCCGAGCGGTTCTAGGCGCTTCAGCCCGGAACCGCGCGACTGCTACAGTCGCAGATTCGAATCCTGCCTCGGGCATGGATGTGTGTGATGTCCTTAGGTTAGTTAGGTTTAAATAGTTTTAAGGACTGATGAGCTCAGATGTTAAGTCTCATAATGCTTACAGCCATTTGAACCATTTGATACCACCGCAGCCCGGGGTCACCAGACACGTCTTTGCCTGTCGTCGGGATTCATTTCCAGTTGTAATCCAGCCAATGAGATTCTAGGCCAAAGACGTGTTAGCTGACTCTTCGCACAGCGGTGGGATACCAACGCGCCTGCCGCCCGTTATGCAGCCCGACAACAAGGTGTGATGGTCAACGCCGCCGCTTCTTTTCATAGCAGGACCCATTTGGTTGTCATTCGCAGCATCCTCAAAGCACAGCGGTACGTCGACGATATTCTACGCTCAGTTTAGTTATCCTTCTTGGCAAGCCATCCTGGGGCTACATTTCAAGAAAGACATTGCACGCCCTTGTCATTGTACTTACGAATCCCTGCCTTGGCTTACAAGGTCGCCGCATCTCTCCACAATTCAGAGCGTTTGGAGCGTTACTGGCAGGGCCCTCCAAACATTTCGGGATTTTGACAATGTAATGCGCCAATTACACAGTATTTGGCACGATGCACGATATCCCTCAGATGGACATGCAACAACTCTACCGATCAGTGCTAAGCCGAATAACTGTTTGCATAAGGGCTAGATGTCGACCAACTAGTTATTAATTGCTCAATTTTTGAAGCTATTCCTCTTAAATAAGAGAGATAATTGGGGAGAAGAGGAGTTCGTGGCACCACTTGACAAGAAGAAGGGACCGGTTGGTAGGGCATATTCTGAGGCATCAAAGGATCACCAATTAAGTATTGCAGGGCAGCGTGGAGTGTAAAAATCGTAGAGGGAGACCAAGAAATGAACACACTAAACAGATTCAGAAGGATGTAGGTTGCAGTACGTACTGGGAGATGAAAAAGCTTGCACAGGATAGAGTAGCACGGAGAGCTGCATCAAACCAGTCTCAGGACTGAAGACCACAACAACAACAACAACAACAACAACAACATGTCATCCAATCTTTCTGAAATTGTTCTCATTATTTTGTCTGTACATGTACATCACGTCTATCGATTTCCGTACCATTCGTATAAGTATATTTCCATAAGTCAGACAGACGTGAGGAATATGTTGTTGTTGTTGTTGTTGTGGTCTTCAGTCCAGAGACTGGTTTAATGCAGCTCTCCAAGCTACTCTATGCTGTGCAAGCTTCTTCATCTCCCAGTACGTACTGCAGTCTACATCCTTCTGAATCTGCTTAGTGTATTTATCTCTTGGTCTCCCTCTACGATTTTTACCCTCTATCCTGCCCTGCAATACTGATCTCGATGTCTAGTTCCTTACGTTTAAGTAACCAGAGCTATAGTTTTTTGAAATCAAATTTGTGTATCCATGGAATCATTAAATATAGTGAAAATTGCGCATTTTAGTTACTTATTCCTTAGTCTTAAGATATATTTTAAACAGTATATAAAGGAGTTTGGGTACTTCTCCAAAGATTATGTCATTAGAAACGTTATTGATATTAGCGAAAATTTCCCTTCAGGTCTCCTAAGTTTTCTCTTTCCTGTGGAAATATGTAAATATATTATAGTAGGCCTAAATCACATGCATTTTTCAGTGTCAGTCACTGATTTACAATAAATTAGAACGTTGTCATCCGGCGATGTTTTAATCTTGCCTTGCATTAACGCTTCACCATTTTACAAAACTGTCCAGCCTCATTTGCGTCATATTACACAGGATAAGAATGTATGATTCTTTGAATCTACAGAAGACATTAAAAGTGTCTTAAATTGTTCGACTACCACACTAACATACGGATATATGCCTCAGACATATGTAACAAATACCTATGTACGAGGGTTCGAGCTTTAATAGTGCAACTGTTTATTTACAGCTCGTACAAAATAGATACGTATTTTGAAGTTTTACTGACCTTCACAGTCGTCATCAGCATTGTGTACAACCCGTTGCCAGCGATGTGGAAGTCGTAGGATGCTCTTAACAGTGCCAGTTGTGTTGACAGTTCGAGCGGCGTGGTCTATTGCCCCCGACGAATTTGTAGCAGTTCTGAAGAGAATGCCACGAAGTGTTTCCTTCAGTTTCGAAATCGAGATAAACTCACGAGGGCTTAAGTCAGGGGAGTGCAGTAGGTGGTATAGCACTTAGCAGCCCTATCAGTCAAACAAATCAGTAACAGATTGCACTGTACGTGCTTGAGCATTGTCCTGCAAAATGATGGTCAGTTCCTGCAGAAAGTGTCATCATTTCTATGATGTTCCTTTTTGGAACACAACCTACTACCAGTTAGAAGTGATGACACTTTCTGTAGGACCTGACAATCATTTTGCAGGAGCTGCAAAACCCCTGCTGTTTTGGGGTAGCATTATGTGGGGCCGACGAACGCCGCTGGTGGTCATGGAAGGCGCCGTAACGGCTGTGCGATACGTAAATGCCATCCTCCGACCGATAGTGCAACCATATCGGCAGCATGTTGACGAGGCGTTCGTCTTCATGGACGACAATTCGCACCCCGATCGTGCAATTGTAACGTGCGCGTGGGGCACACAATACTCAGCCTGTACTATGGTAGGTGAGTGGGGTTTACCTTACGAGACAGGATTTTTGAATAAATATTGACCGCGTGTACCTGAATCGAGGCAAATCAGACTTACATCCACTCGGTAATAACAATGATACGTCATGCAAGTTCGAAATGCAACTACACTTCGGGACGGACAAAAAGCAACACAGCAGATACTACCAATTTGTTAATAATACGGTCGCCAGCCTAATTAGGCATTAACTGTGTTTCTTCCCTGTACAAGTTGATGTACATTCATGCAAAACAACACGTAGTAACACTGCATAATATAGTAAATTTTAGAACCAGAAAATCTATTGAACTGATAGTTTCACGTTCTGTACTGATATGGAAAAACCATAAATACATAACACTACACTATAATGTATACTACCAAACTTCGTACTGTCTATTGATCTGATTAAAATCGGGCATAGGTTACCCTAGAAATAGCACTTTGGGCCACACACAAAATGTCAGTTTTGATAAAGATAAAATACTGATAACTTTTGACATATATATTGACTTTAACTTTTACTAGTCAAACCAATTTAGAACACTTCAGAATTCAAATGAATAAATAAAAAAAAGGGGGGACGACCCTGAAACTGTTATGATCTCTGTATTAAAAAATTTGATTACTTAAATCATTATGCGCTCAAGATTTCCAATATATGAGTTACTACTCTTTTTATCTTATTTCCTGCTCATTTAAATACCTTTATATCTTTCTCAACATAATTAATCTTCATTACTATATCAATATTAAAGTTACCTTCCAAATTTGTCAGATCTTCGTTATTCATTTATTGGTTCATTAACAAAACAGTTCTTTAAACACCATTCTAACATAGCTAGGTCTGCAGATAACTATTATTAACACAAACTTTAATTTTTCATCTCGGGATACTCGGATTGCACAACATTTGGAAAGGACCCTGTCTAGGTTAGTTGTGAGGGTAATTAAATGATAGGAAAGTTCCGGTAAAATTTAAGTTGTTATTGAACAGTATGGAACAAAAGTAATACTGGTCCATACGAATACAGTACTATAAGTTTCCACCTGTTTGTATCGATGCGGCGGTTGGCAGGCGGCGAGATGGCGAGGCACAGAGCACACATACAACCACAGCTATGGCTCTTGACGTATCGGCACTTTATTTCTTCATAGCGTCGCAATACTTTTCCATTTAGTGCCTATGGAATTTTGCCATACTGTATGGGCGTTGGAACGGCATACCCGAGGCTCAATGAAACTACGTCTTCCAGGAGAGCCTCCTCGCTCCAGAACGTGTTGCTCAGACCAATGCCAAACTCCAGCTACTACTGCTGAGCCCGTTGTGCCGTGCAGCGCCCGTGCGCATTTTCCCGCGCTCGCCTGCCATCCACCTTTTACGGCTCCCTTACAGACAGGGTATTCACCCGAGGTTTTGCATTCTACATATCCTAATACATTGCCTACGTATGGACCAGACGCATAGTTACAATTTTAAACATCTTACAACAGTCTCAACATTTGTTACATTTGTTACATTTCAATTCTATTACAATATTGTTTGACATTTGACATAAACATTAATATTCACATTGAAAATTGTTTACAGTTTTCTTAACACAGTGACATGAAACAAAAAAGAAATGAAACCAGAACGTCGATTACACTAATTTATCGACCAATCAGATGGAAAAAAATTACCTATATGTACAATAGTACAGCGTTGTTGTTGTTACAACATCTTGTGTATGACTTCCTTCAGGATAACGACATCACTGGCCAGCGTGTTCTCCAGACATGAACCCTATTGAACATGCCTGGGATAGATTGAAAAGGGCTGTTTATGGACGACGTGACCCACCAACCACTCTTAGGGATCTACGCCGGATCGCTGTTGAGGAGTAGAACGTCCTGGACCTACAGTGCGTTTATGAACTTGTGGATAGTATGCCACGACGAATACAGGCACGCATCAATTCAAGAGGACGTGCTACTGGGTATTAGAGGTACCGGTGTGTACAGCAATCTGGACCACCACCTCTGAAGGTCTCGTTGTATGGTGGTACAACATGCAATGTGAAGTTTTCATGAGCAATAAAAAGGGCGGAAACGATGTTTATGTTGATTTCTCTTCCAGTTTTCTGTACAGGTTCCGGAATTCTCGCAACCGAGGTGATGCAAAACTTTTTCTGATGTGTGCATTTTCGTTTACTAATGTCCTTTAGATTTATATTTTGCGGCACAAAATCACATTGCATATTTTCTCTAATAAATTTTCTGCAAGTAAGCCCCTACAGTTTAGAAATAGTAATGGTGTATATAAAGTACAACGATTAAAATTGACTTTAGTTGTGGAATGAATAAATAACGCAGATACAGAAATTCTTGGTAACTCACCAACTGATAAAAAAATCTGATGGGCATAAAAACTTAATTTGAAATAAGCCAAAAAAGTTTTTTCTTCTTTATTTGTAGCACCTAAATTTTTTAAATTAGAAACTTGCAGTCTTAATGAAACAGCGCTGTGTACATAGTTTATTAATTATTTCTCTTGTTTGAATTCATTTATAAATGATTTGCATGGTTAAATACGAATTGACGCCCTATACATTAAATGTATCGCAATGATACACTTAGTGGTTATAATTAAAGTGCAGTTAGCTATGAAGGGTCTAATGTGGGCTTTAATAATCGTATGACAGCGAAATTTGGTAGGTATGCTGAGTTAATGCGGAACAGATTTATACCGAAAAAAAAGGTGAGCACAATTTTGGCCCCCTGGTTACAAGTATGGCAGTGTACAGCATCTCGTGGACGTGTCCGACGCTCATATTCAAGGAATTGTGTGTGGTGGTTAATAATAAAATCACCAGTACGCCTTCTCACTTGTTTTACCTTTTCTGCCCATGTCCAGTTCCTAGCACAGCGCATATGGAAATATTTCTCTACGTCCTTCTCATATTCACACGGTAGATTTGCATTTTGTGGCCAAATTTGGAACTAACTTTTTTTCCAGCGTAAATAGGTCACGCATTAACGCATTAGCATATCTACCAAGTTTCTCTGCCATATGACAATTACAGCCAATTCCGGACCTCTGTGAGTAGCTGTACTTTAATTATAAACACCCAGTATCAAGGAAAAGACCCAGGGGAAACAAAATTAACTTGAATATTATGCAGGTAGCGCAGCAAGTAGTGTGCAATGTGCAGTAGTAGGTCAGTATACCAACGGACGCGCCATCAAAAAGCGCCATTCTGCCACACCCCTAGGGGTTTAGTTCTTCTTCTTTTTCTTCTTCTTCTTAGGTCTTATCCCTCTAGTTTTGTAGTCAAGATTTCGTGTTTTCTGTCTAGTTTCATGCTATCAACATGTTTCCACCATCTACTTTCTTGTGCGCCAAAGCAACTGCTCATTAATTTCCAATGTCTGACAAGAGCAAACTATAAATACTGCGTGTTAGAACCAGATTCATGCAGTTTCACAATATTACTTCTTCTGCACGAATGAAGATAGTGACCAGGGATGAATTTTAACTTGCGCATCTAAACTAAAAGTTTGTCTCGACTTCAACTGTAAGTCGATGGTTTAGTTGGCTCCCTGGAGCACCTAGCTTGTTTGTTCACTCATTCTTTCATTATCCATCTGACAGTTGCATCTGAGAACATATCTTGACAATAAGTTGCAACCAGTCGTCCATAAACAGCATATGGCTCTAACACAGCAGCATTGACCTTCAGCCGGCCGAAGTGGGCTTGCGGTTAAAGGCGCTGCAGTCTGGAACCGCAAGACTGCTACGGCCGCAGGTTCGAATCCTGCCTCGGGCATGGATGTTTGTGATGTCCTTAGGTTAGTTAGGTTTAACTAGTTCTAAGTTCTAGGGGACTAATGACCTCAGCAGTTGAGTCCCATAGTGCTCAGAGCCATTTGAACCATTGACCTTCACGGTCACATGAACTCACAGCACGTGATATATTCTTGGAGGTTCGTAAAACGATATGCCTGTGTCCCTCCTGTTTCAACGACTTTGTGTGAGCTGCAGTGCCACCTGGCTGACTGAAGGAACTCCGGACATTCTCGCAGAAGTATGGGACGAAATTGACTGCCGTCTGGATGATTGTCGTGCGCCAGGTAGAGGACACATTGAATTTTTGTGAAACATAAATGAAAGTTTTGCATTGAAATTTAACTGTAAAAAGTACTCCAAGGTTATACGCGCGTGCGTGTAAAAGAAATACCGCTGTAGATGCAGAAGGTTTTTGAGACTAAGAGTTTACCTAAGACTTGTGAAAGCGAATGAGTCTTTTGAAACACCATGTATTTTGTTACTAAGCAGTCGGTATGTAAGAGTCATTAAAAAAGAAACGAGCCGGAGGCTGCAGAATTAAAACCGGTTGAGGGATCGCTACGGAAGAAGGCGTGGTATCTGTATGAGCGTTCAGGCCGGAAACTCGCCGCTAGAGGGGTGTAAGGCGCACAGCCGCGTGACGACAGACCGGCACGTGCCCGCGTCGACAGTCCACTGCATTCAGCAGTGCTGGAAAAAGAGCGATGGAAGCTTCAAAAAAAGAACAAAGGCGTGTTTTGCATTTCCTTACATAGAAAGAGTGCGGGGAACGGAAATTCATCTAAGAAAGGACCAAGTGTACGAAGAGCGTAGAATGCTGGTTACGACTCAGACGCTGAATCCAACCTCTGGGGCAGTGGCTGCCACCGTAAGTAACCAGTTTGCAGCAGTAAGGGCAACCACCCGCTGCATATTTCGGTACCGCCTTGTAGAGTTCCAAATCGTACATCAGAGGGCAACTACATCCTTCCTTAAACTGCTTCCATACCTACGTCTACAGGGTGGCCCATTGATCGTGACCGGCCTAAATATCTCAAGAAATAAGCGTCAAACGATAAAACTAAAAACAACGAAACTTGTCTAGCTTGAAGGGGGAAACGAGATAACGCTATGCTTGGCCCGCAAGATGCGCTCCCATAGGTCAAACGGATATCAACTACGTTTTTTTAAGTAGGAACCCCCATTTTTTGTTACATAATCGTGTAGTACGTAAAGAAATATGAATGTTTTAGTTGGACCACTTTTTTGGCTTTGTGAAAGATGCCGCTGTAATAGTCACAAACATATGGCTCACAATTTTAGACGAACAGTTGGTAACAGATAGGTTTTTTAAATTAAAATACAGAACGTAGGTACGTTTGAACATTTTATTTTGGTTGTTCCAATGTGATAAATGTACCTTTGTGAACTTATCATTTCTCAGAACGCATCCTGTTACAGCGTGATTACCTGTAAATACCACATTAAAGCAATAAATGCTCAAAATGCTGTCCGTCAACCTCAATGCTTTTGGCAATACGTGTAACGACATTCCTCGCAACAGCTTGTAGTTCGCCTTCCGTAATGTTCGCACATGCATTGACAATGCGCTGACGCATGTTGTCAGGCGTTGTCGGTGGGCCACGACAGCAAATATCCTTCAACTTTCCCCGCAGAAAGAAATCCGCGGACGTCAGATCCGGTGAATGTGCGGGCCATGGTGCTTCGACGACCAATCCACCTGTCATGAATTATGCTGTTCAATACCGCTTCAACCCCATGCGAGCTATTTGCCGGACATCCATCATGTTGTAAGTACATCGCCATTCTCTCATGCAGTGAAACTTCTTGTAGCACACAGTGCAACATTTAGATTGCCATTGATAAAATGGGGGCCAATTATTCTTCCTCCCCTAAAGCCGCACCATACATTAACCCGCCAATGTCGCTGATGTTCCACTTGTCGTAGCCATCGTGGATTTTCCGTTGCCCAGTAGTGCATATTATGCCGGTTTACGTTACCGCTGTTGGTGAATGACGCTTCGTCGCTAAATAGAACGCGTGCAAAAAATCTGTCATCGTCCCGTAATTTCTCTTGTGCCCAGTGGCAGAACTGTACACGACGTTCAAAGTCGCCATGCAATTCCTTGTACATAGAAATATGTTACGGGTGCAATCGATGTTGATGCAGCATTCTCAACACCGACGTTTTTGAGATTCCCGATTCTTGCACAGTTTGTCTGTTACTAATGTGCGGATTAGCCGCGACAGCAGCTAAAACACCAACTTCGGCATCATCATTTGTTGCAGGTCGTGGTTGACGTTTTACATGTGGCTGAACACTTCCTGTTTCCTTAAATAACATAACTATCTGGCGAACGGTCCGGACGCTTGGATGATGTCGTCCAGGATACCGAGCAGCATACATAGCACACACCCGTTGGGCATTTTGATCAACACGATATCGACCTTTTCCGTAATTAGTAAAAGGTCCATTTTAACACGGGTAATGTATCACGATGCAAATACCGTCCGCACTGACGGAATGTTACGTGATACCACGTACTTATACGCTTTTAACTATTACAGCGCCATCTATCACTAAGCGAAAAAGTGGTCCAACTAAAACATTCATATTTCTTTACGTACTACACGAATATGTAATAAAAATGGGGGTTCCTATTTTTAAAAAACGCAGTTGATATCCGTTTGACCTATGGCAGCACCATCTAGCGGGCCAAGCACAGCGCCATCTGGTTTCCCCCTTCAAGCTAGACAAGTTTCGTTCTTTGTAGTTTTTTCTTTTGATGCTTATTTTGTGAGATATTTGGCCCGGTCATCATCAGTGGACCAACCTGTATACCACGCGTGGTGCAGAGTACCCTGGCACCCGCCGTTTCCTTTTCTGTTCCACTCGGAGACAGAGCGGTACGATTGTTCTGCAGTCAGCTTCAGATACTGGTTCTCTAAATTTTCTCAATAGCTTTCCTCGAAAAGAACGTCGTCTTCCCTCCAGGGATCCCTATTTGAATTCCCGAAACATCTCCACAACACTTGCGTGTTGTTCGAAACTACCGGTAACGAATCTAGATGTTCACATCTGAATTGCTTCGATGTCTTCCTTTAATCCGACCTGGTGCGGATCCCAAACACTTGAGCAGTACTCAAGAATAGGTTCCACTGGCGGCCTGTATGAGTTCTTCTTTACAGACGAACCACATTTTCCCAAAATTCTCCCGATAAACCGAAGTTGACCATCCGCCTTCCTCACCACAATCCTCACATGGTCCTTCCCTTTCACATCGGTTTGAAACGTTACACCTTTTATATATATAGTACACTTCCAACGCTGTACACAAACCTCAAGGTTTGTTTTTCCTACTCATTCGCGTAAACTTACATATCTCTACATTCAGAGCCAGCTGTCATTCATCACACGAACTAGAAATGTTGCCTAAGTTATCGTACAGTCACTCATCTTCGACATGTTCCCGTACATCACGGCTACTTCAGCGAACAACCGCACATTGCTGCCCACCCTGTCCGCCAGATCATTTATGTGTACAGAAAGTAATAGTGGTCCTATGGCACTTCGTTGGGGCACCCCTTATGATACTCCTCTCAGTGACCAACACTCGCCGTCGACGACAACATACTAGTACTTTCAACATTGCAGCCCAGTCAGCAATCGTGATAATCTAATATATAAGAAACTATCGGCCTCGATTGCCCTAATGAAGCCAACCTTTACCTAGGTTTCAGCCCATGTAATTGAGCCTTCTTCAGAAGATAAACCTGATTCTATAATATGTCTACGAGGGCATGGTCTAGAAATAAAACTAAAACAGCCTGAATATTATTTCTAGACCATGCCCTCGTAGACATATTATAGAATCAGGTTTATCTTCTGAAGAAGGCTCAATTACATGGGCTGAAACCTAGGTAAAGGTTGCTTTCATTAGGGCAATCGAGGCCGATAGTTTCTTATATATTAGATTATCACGATTGCTGACTGGGCTGCAATGTTGAAAGTACTAGTATGTTGTCGTCGACGGCGAGTGTTGGTCACTGAGAAATAATATTCAGGCTGTTTTAGTTTTATTTCTAGACCATGCCCTCGTAGACATATTATAGAATCAGGTTTATCTTCTGAAGAAGGCTCAATTACATGGGCTGAAACCTAGGTAAAGGTTGGCTTCACTACTGCAATCGAGGCTGATAGTTTCTTATATACAACATACTAGGTTCTATGACTTAAGAAATCTTCGAGGCATACATATATCTGAGAACCTGTTCTGCGGGTTCGTGCCTTCGTTAACAGTCTGCAGTGGATTATCCTGTCAAATGCTTTTCGGAAATTTAGAAATACGGAATTTAAAAATATGGAATCCGCCTGTGCCATGCCTTGACCCTTACAGCGGACATGCGGTGTTCTTAGTACGCTTGTTCCGTTCTCTGATAACTTTCCGACCACGGCACTCTTTAAGCTATCAGGAAACGCACCAAGCCCCTTTGCTCTTTTGAGGCATCCATTCCTGTGTTCTGAGCACTATTGGGTGCTCGCTCTGTCGTCACGTGGCTGCGCGGCCGTATCCCTCTAGCGGCGAGTTCGCGGCTACAGCGTCCTTACAGGGAGCACATCTTCCTCAGTAGGCAATAGCGCTATGATCCCTTAACCGTTTTCCATTTCACGGCCTTCGAATCAGTTCTTTCTGGATGACCCTACTACATTTTTCGAAAGAGCCGGTAGCAGAATAGATACATACTTCGGCGCCGTCAGTTGTCGAGAGAGAGAAAAGCTGTAGCAATGGCGTTAAGCGTTCCATCCCCGGATAGAACGCACAATGTACCGGTGTTGCTAGTCGCAGACCACTGTACCTACCATGCCTTTTTTTTTGATAATTTTGTTCCGAGACAAGACCGTCGCTGTTTTTGGCAGCGCGAATGGATGCGGCGTCGGCCGCCTGAGCCAGCGCCGCGTGCGCCGAGGCGGCGCATTTCGCAAGCTGTTACCTCAGTGGGGCGACGCGACGCGACGCGACGTCCTGTCAGGCTGGGCCGCTGCGATTCGCACGGCCGACCCACTTGCCGCACTGCGACGGCGCCGGCGCGCGCCGACCTTGACCCGCCAAGTGGGTCGCGTGGCGTGGGCGGACAGCTGCGCCGCATCGCCATCTGTTTTCGGGTAGGACCTCTCAGGAGATAAGAGCCCCGACCGCTGAAGCCACGGCTCGCAATCTCCGTGTTCGCCCACCTTAGCGACGCGCCAGCATCAGTGGTTTTACTGTACATTTAAACACTTGAGGTGTAAAAGTCATCGGATACCTTCGAATATCGTGTCGGACCTCATTTTTACCCGGTGTCTTGCAGCAACTCGACGCGGCATGGACTCCTCTAGTCGCTGGAAGTCCTCTGCAGAAATATTGAGCATTAGCTCCACACTCATCAATCATATACAACCGTTCGCTCGACGAAAGATCCGTACCCAAAGACTGGAAAGTTGCAGGTCACACCAATATTCAAGAAAGATAGTAGGAGTAATCCACTAAATTACAGGCCCATATCGTTATCGACAGACGAATGGAAAAACTGGTAGAAGCCGACCTCGGCGAAGATCGGTTTGAATTCCGTTGAGACAATACTGAGCCTACGGCTTATCTTAGAAGGTAGATTAAGAAAAGGTAAACCTACGTTTCTAGCATTTGTAGACTTACAGAAAGCTTTTGACAATGTTGACTGGAACATTCTCTTTCAAAAGTCTGAAGATGGCAGGGGTAAAACACAGGGACGAAAGGCTATTTACAATTCGTACAGAAACCAGATGGCAGTTACAAGAGTCGAGGGGCATGAAAGGGAAGCAGTGGTTGGGAAGGGAGTGAGACAGGGGTGTAGCCTCTCCCCGGTGTTATTCAATCTGTATATTGAGCAAGCAGTAAAGCAAACAAAAGAAAAATTCGGAGTAGGTATTAAAATCCATGGAGAAGAAATAAAAACTTTGAGGTTCGCCGATGACATTGTAATTCTGTCAGAGACAGCAAAGGACTTGGAAGAGCAGTTGAACGGAATGGACAGTGTCTTGAAAGGAGGATATAAGATGAATCATCAACAAAAGCAAAACGAGGATAATGGAATGTAGTCGAATTAAGTCGGGTGATGCTTAGGGGATTACATTAGGAAATGAGACACTTACAGTAGTAAAGGAGTTCTGCTATTTGGGAAACAAAATAACTGATGATAGTCGAAGTAAAGAGGATATAAAATGTAGGCTGGCAATGCCAAGGAAAGCGTTTCTGAAGAAGAGAAATTTGTTAACGTCCAGTATAGTATGTCAGGAACTCGTTTCTGAAAGTATTTGTATGGAGTGTAGCCATGTATGGAAGTGAAACATGGACGATAAATAGTTTGGACAAGAAGAGAATAGAAGCTTTTGAAATGTGGTGCTACGGATGAATGCTGAAGATTAGATGGGTAGCTCACATAACTTGTGCTCCCTGCCGCCGTTGAATAAGCAGCTGCAGCAGCAAGTCGTATCCTCCTAGCTCACTCATTTCTTACATAGTTTAATTCTTAATTTCTTTGCGTGTTTTTGGTACTTGCATTGTTTAATTCATAAATTTCGGGCGTAATATAGTATTTGAGAGTTGTAGCATCGCGTTTTAGTACCTCAATAGTGTAAATCTGCGTAGTCGTTTGTCTTCTGTGTTTGTTTTGAACGGCCAGTGTAGGTTGGTCAGTCAGTGTGCTCCCTGCCGTCGTTGGATAAGCAGCTGCAGCAGCAAGTCGTATACTCCTAGCTCACTCATTTGTTACATAGTTTAATTCTTAATTTCTTTGCCTGTTTTTGGTACTTTCATTGTCTAATTCATAAATTTCTGGCGTATTATAGTATTTGAGAGTTGTAGCATCGCGTTTTAGTATCTGAATAGTGTTAAATCGCGTAGTCTCCTTCCGCCGCCGAGCAGTGTGTCAGCAGTGCGCAAGTACCAGCATTACCGCATTTACTAGGCAATCTTGTATTTTAATAACCGTTTAAATTTTGTGTCGATTTGTTTGCGCTCTCTGTAGATTAGTTCAGACGTTCTTTGCACAACAGTTTTTAGCATGGATAGGGACTGCAACTGCTGTGTTCGGATGCAAGCTGAGTTGGCATCCCTTCGCTCCCAGCTTCAGGCAGTGTTGGCTTCGGTCACACAGCTTGAGGCTGTTGCCAATGGGCATCACTGTGGGGTCCGGATGGGGGTTTGTCGGGGACGGCCAGCTCGTCCCACGCATCCCCCGATCGGACTACGAATCTGGTTGCCCGGGATACTGCCCGCATTGAGGCTGATCCCTCACCTGTGGTAGAGTGGGAGGCCGTCTCAAGGTGTGGCAGGGGGCGAAAGACATTCCGGAGGGCTGAACGGAAGGCCTCTCCAGTTTGTCTGACGAACCGGTTTCAGGCTCTGTCTCAGGCTGATACTGATCTTCGGCCTGACATGGCTGCTTGTCCTGTTCCAGAGGTTGCCCCTCAGTCTGCAAGATCCGGGCGGTCGCAGAGGGTGGGCTTACTGATAGTTGGGAGCTCCAACGTCAGGCGCGTAATGGGGCCCCTTAGGGATATGGCAGAAAGACAGGGGAAGAAAACCAATGTGCACTCCGTGTGCATACCGGGGGGAGTTATTCCAGATGTGGAAAGGGTCCTTCCGGATGCCATGAAGGGTACAGGGTGCACCCATCTGCAGGTGGTCGCTCAAGTCGGCACCAATGATGCGTGTCGCTATGGATCAGAGGAAATCCTCTCTGGCTTCCGGCGGCTATCTGATTTGGTGAAGACTGCCAGTCTCGCTAGCGGGATGAAAGCAGAGCTCACCATCTGCAGCATCGTCGACAGGACTGACTGTGGACCTTTGGTACAGAGCCGAGTGGAGGGTCTGAATCAGAGGCTCGAGACGGTTCTGCGACCGTGTGGGCTGCAGATTCCTCGACTTGCGCCATAGGGTGGTGGGGTTTCGGGTTCCGCTGGATAGGAGTCCACTACACGCAACAAGCGGCTACACGGGTAGCAGGGGTTGTGTGGCGTGGGCTGGGCGGTTTTTTAGGTTAGATGGCCTTGGGCAAGTACAGAAAGGGCAACAGCCTGAACGGGTGCGGGGCAAAGTCAGGACATGCGGGGACCAAGCATCAATCGGTATTGTAATTGTAAACTGTCGAAGCTGCATTGGTAAAGTACCGTGACTTCAAGCACTGATAGAAAGCACTGAAGCTGAAATCGTTATAGGTACAGAAAGCTGGCTGAAGCCAGAGATAAATTCTGCCGAAATTTTTACAAAGGTACAGACGGTGTTTAGAAAGGATAGATTGCATGCAACCGGCGGTGGAGTGTTCGTCGCTGTTAGTAGTAGTTTATCCTGTAGTGAAGTAGAAGTGGATAGTTCCAGTGAATTATTATGGGTGGAGGTTACACTCAACAACCGAGCTAGGTTAATAATTGGCTCCTTTTACTGACCTCCCGACTCAGCATCATTAGTGGCAGAACAACTGAGAGAAAATTAGGAATACATTTCACATAAATTTTCTCAGCATGTTATAGTCTTAGGTGGAGATTTCAATTTACCAGATATAGACTGGGACACTCAGATGTTTAGGACGGGTGGTAGGGACAGAGCATCGAATGACATTATACTGAGTGCACCATCCGAAAATTACCTCGAGCAATTAAACAGAGAACCGACTCGTGGAGATAACATCTTGGACCTACTGATAACAAACAGACCCGAATTTTCGACTCTGTATGTGCAGAGTAGGTATTAAAATTCATGGAGAAGAAATAAAAACTTTGAGGTTCGCCGATGACATTGTAATTCTGTCAGAGACAGCAAAGGACTTGGAAGAGCAGTTGAATGGAATGGACAGTGTCTTCAAAGGAGGATATAAGATGAACATCAACAAAAGCAAAACAAGGATAATGGAATGTAGTCTAATTAAGTCGGGTGATGCTGAGGGAATTAGATTAGGAAATGAGGCACTTAAAGTAGTAAAGGAGTTTTGCTATTTGGGGAGCAAAATAACTGATGATGGTCGAAGTAGAGAGGATATAAAATGTAGGCTGGCAATAGCAAGGAAAGCGTTTCTGAAGAACAGAAATTTGTTAACATCCAGTATTGATTTAAGTGTCAGGAAGTCATTTCTGAAAGTATTCGTATGGAGTGTAGCCATGTATGGAAGTGAAACATGGACGATAAATAGTTTGGACAAGAAGAGAATAGAAGCTTTCGAAATGTGGTGCTACAGAAGAATGCTGAAGATTAGATGGGTAGATCACATAACTAATGAGGAAGTATTAAATAGGATTGGGGAGAAGAGAAGTTTGTGGCACAACTTGACCAGAAGAAGGGATCGGTTGGTAGGACATGTTCTGAGGCATCAAGGGATCACCAATTTAGTATTGGAGGGCAGCGTGGAGGGTAAAAATCGTAGAGGGAGACCAAGAGATGAATACACTAAGCAGATTCAGAAGGATGTAGGTTGCAGTAGGTACTGGGAGATGAAAAAGCTTGCACAGGATAGAGTAGCATGGAGAGCTGCATCAAACCAGTCTCAGGACTGAAGACCACAACGAGAACAACAATGTGCAGAACAGGGAATCAGTGATCATAAGGCCGTTGCAGCATCCCTGAATATGGAAGTTAATAGGAATATAAAAGAAGGGAGGAAGGTTTATCTGTTTAGCAAGAGTAATAGAAGCAGATTTCAGACTACCTAACAGATCAAAACGAAAATTTCTGTTCCGACACTGACAATGTTGAGTGTTTATGGAAAAAGTTCAAGGCAATCGTAAAATGCGTTTTAGACAGGTACGTGCCGAGTAAAACTGTGAGGGACGGGAAAAACCCACCGTGGTACAACAACAAAGTTAGGAAACTACTGCGAAAGCAAAGAGAGCTTCACTCCAAGTTTAAGCGCAGCCAAAACCTCTCAGACAAACTGAAGCTAAACGATGTCAAAGTTAGCGTAAGGAGGGCTATGCGTGAAGCGTTCAGTGAATTCGAAAGTAAAATTCTATGTACCGACTTGACAGAAAATCCTAGGAAGTTCTGGTCTTACGTTAAATCAGTAAGTGGCTCGAAACAGCATATCCAGACACTCCGGGGTGATGATGGCATTGAAACAGAGGATGACATGCGTAAAGCTGAAATACTACTCACCTTTTTCTAAAGCTGTTTCACAGAGGAAGACCGCACTGCAGTTCCTTCTCTAAATCCTCGCACAAACGAAAAAATGTCTGACATCGAAATAAGTGCCCAAGAAATAGAAAAGCAACTGGAATCACTCAACAGAGGAAAGTCCACTGGACCTGACGGGATACCAATTCGATTCTACACAGAGTACGCGAAAGAAATTGCCCCCCTTCTAACAGCCGTGTACCGCAAGTCTCTAGAGGAACGGAAGGTTCCAAATGATTGGAAAAGAGCACAGGTAGTCCCAGTCTTCAAGAAGGGTCGTCGAGCAGATGCGCAAAACTATAGACCTATATCTCTGACGTCGATCTGCTGTAGAATTTTAGAACATGTTTTTTGCTCGAGTATCATATCGTTTTTGGAAACCCAGAATCTACTATGTAGGAATCAACATGGATTCCGGAAACAGCGATCGTGTGAGACCCAACTCGCTTTATTTGTTCATGAGACCCAGAAAATATTAGATACAGGCTCCCAGGTAGATGCTATTTTTCTTGACTTGCGGAAGGCGTTCGATACAGTTCCGCACTGTCGCCTGATAAACAAAGTATGAGCCTACGGAATATCAGACCAGCTGTGTGGCTGGATTGAAGAGTTTTTAGCAAACAGAACACAACATGTTGTTATCAATGGAGAGACGTCTACAGACGTTAAAGTAACCTCTGGCGTGCCACAGGGGAGTGTTATGGGACCATTGCTTTTCACAATATATATAAATGACCTAGTAGATAGTGTCGGAAGTTCCATGCGGCTTTTCGCAGATGATGCTGTAGTATACAGAGAAGTTGCAGCATTACAAAATTGTAGCGAAATGCAGGAAGATCTGCAGCGGATAGGCACTTGGTGCAGGGAGTGGCAACTGACCCTTAACATAGACAAATGTAATGTATCGCGAATACATAGAAAGAAGGATTCTTTATTGTACGATTATAAGATAGCGGAACAAACACTGGTAGCAGTAACTTCTGTAAAATATCTGGGAGTATGAGTATGGAACGATTTGAAGTGGAATGATCATATAAAATTAATTGTTGGTAAGGCGGGTACCAGGTTGAGATTCATTGAGGGAGTCCTTAGAAAATGCAGTCCATCAACAAAGGAGGTGGCTTACAAAACACTGGTTCGACCTATACTTGAGTATTGCTCATCAATGTGGGATCCGTACCAGATCGGGTTGACGGAGGAGATAGAGAAGATCCAAAGAAGAGCGGCGCGTTTCGTCACAGGGATATTTGGTAACCGTGATAGCGTTACGGAGATGTTTAACAAACTCAAGTGGCAGACTCTGCAAGAGAGGTGCTCAGCATCGCGGTGTAGCTTGCTGTCCAGGTTTCGAGAGGGTGCGTTTCTGGATGAGGTATCGAATATATTGCTTCCCCCTACTTATACGTCCCGAGGAGATCACGAATGTAAAATTAGAGAGATTAGAGCGCGCACGGAGTCTTTCAGACAGTCGTTCGTCCCGCGAACCATACGCGACTGGAACAGGAAAGGGAGGTAATGACAGTGGCACGTAAAATGCCCTCCGCCACACACCGTTGGGTGGCTTGCGGAGTATAAATGTAGATGTAGATATAGGTATTGAATAGAATTGGGGAGAAGAGGAGTTTGTGGCACAACTTGATTAGAAGAAGGGACCTTTTGGTAGGACATGTTCTGAGGCATCAATGGATCACCAATTTAGTATTGGAGGGCAGCGTGGAGGGTAAAAATCGTTGAGGGAGACCAAGAGATGAATACACTAAGCGGGTTCAGAAAGATGTAGGTTTCAGTACGGACTGGGAGATGAAGCAGCTTGCACAGGATAGAGTAGCATGGAGAGCTGCATCAAATCAGTCTCAGGACTGAAGACCACAACAACAACATCGTTAACGTCGATATGCAGCAGGTTTTTGGAACATGTATTCGAACATTATGAATTACCTCGAAGAAAACTGTCTGTTGACACACAGTCAAGATGAGTTTAGAAAATATCGTTCTTGTGAAACACAACTAACTCTTTATTCGCATGAAGTGTTGAGTGCTATTGACAAGGGATTTCAGATCGATTGCGTACTTATGGATTTCCGGAAGGCTTCTGACACTGTACCACACAAGCGGCTTGTGGTGAAATTGCTTGCTTAGGGAATATCGTCTCTGTTATGTGACTGGATTTGTGATTTCCTGTCAGAGAGGTCACAGTTCGTAGTAACTGACGGAAAGTTATCGAGTAAAACGGAAGTGATATCTGGCGTTCCCCTTTGCTGTTCCTTATCTATATAAACGGTTTGGGGGACAATATGAACAGCCGTCTTATGTTGTTTGCAGATGACGCTGTCGTTTATCTACTAATAAAGTCATCGGAAGATCAAAACAAATTGCAAAACCATTTAGAAATGATATCTGAATCGTGTGTGAAGTGGCAGTTGACCCTAAATAACGAAATGTGTGAGGTCATCCAAATCAATGCTAAAAGGCACTCGTTAAAATTCCGTTACACGATAAATCAGTCTAATCTAAAAGCCGTAAATTCAACTAAACACCTAGGTATTACAATTACGAACAACTTAAATTGGAAGGAACACATAGAAAATGTTGTGGGGATGGCTAACCAAAGACTGCGTTTTATGGCAGTGTAAGTAGGCTGTTTAGGTTTTTATGTTGGTAACGTCACGTAACGCTCTGTATGAAAATCACTGGCTGTGCTGTGTGCAGTCTGTGGCTCGTTTGCATTGCTGGAATATTTGCTATTGTAGTGTTGGGCAGTTAGATGTGAACAGCGCGTAGCGTTGCGCAGTTGGAGGTGAGGCGCCAGCAGTGGTGGATGCGGGAAGAGAGATGACAGAGTTTTGAGAGCGGACGATCTGGAAGTGTGTCCGTCAGAAAAACGAAATTTGTAAGACTGGATGTCATGAACTGATATATATATATTATGACTTTTGAACACTATTAAGGTAAATACATTGTTTGTTCTCTATCAAAATCTTTCATTTGATAACTATGCCTGTCAGTATTTAGTGCCTTCAGTAGTTAGAATCCTTTATTTATCTGGCAGTATTGGCGCTCGCTATATTGCAGTAGTTCGAGTAACGAAGATTTTTGTGAGGTAAGTGATTCATGAAAGGTATAGGTTATTGTTAGTCACGGCCAGTCTTTTGTGGGGATTATTGAAAGTCAGATTGCGTTGCGCTAAAAATATTGTGCGTCAGTTTAGTGATGATCAGAATAAGTAAAGAGAGAAATGTCTGAGTATGTTCAGTTTTGCCCAGCTGTTTGAAAATCAAATAACGTAAGGAGTTAACCAGTACAGTAATTGATAAATTTTTCTGAGGGGATGTTTCAATACAACCGTTCGCTCGACGAAAGATCCGTACCCAAAGACTGGAAAGTTGCACAGGTCACACTAATATTCAAGAAAGCTAGTAGGAATAATCCACTAAATTGCAGGCCAATATCGTTAACGTCGATTGCAGCAGGATTCTGGAACATGTGTTCAAACATTATGAATAACCTCGAAAAAAACTGTCTGTTGACACAAAGTCAACATGGGTTTAGAAAACATCGTTCTTGTGAAACACAACTAGCTCTTTATTCACATGAAGTGTTGAGTGCTATTGACAAGGTATTTCAGATCGATTGCGTACTTATGGATTTCCGCAAGGCTTTTGACACTGTACCACACAAGCGGCTTGTAGTGAAATTGCGTGCTTATGGAATATCGTCTCAGTTATGTGACTGGATTTGTCATTTCCTGCCAGTGAGGTCACAGTTCGTAGTAATTGAAGGAAAGTCATCGAGTAAAACAGAAGTGGTTTCTGGCGTTCTCCAAGGTAGTGTTATAGGCCCTTTGCTGTTCCTTATCTATATAAACGATCTGGGAGTCAATATGAACAGCCGTCGTAGGTTGTTTGCAGATGATGCTGTCGTTTATCGACTAATAAAGTCATCATAAGATCAAAACAAATTGCAAAACGATTTCGAAAAGATATCTAATTGGTGTGAAAAGTGGCAGTTGACTCTAAATAATGAAAAATGTGAGGTCATCCACATGAGTGCTAAAACGAACTCTTTAAACTTCCGCTACACGATAAATCAGTCCTCACTTCAAATAAATACCTAGGTATTACAATTACGAACAACTTAAATTGGAAGGAACTCATAGGAAAAGTTGTGGGGAAGGCTAACCAAAGACTCTGTTTTATTGGCAGGACACTTAGAAAATGTAACAGACCTACTAAGGAGACTTCCTACACTACGCTTGTCCGTCCTCTTTTAGAATTCTGCTGCTCAGTGTGGGATCCTTACCAGATAGGATTGACGGAGTACATCGAAAAAGTTCAAAGAAAGGCAGCACGTTTTGTATTATCGCAAAATATGAGAGAGTGTGTCGCGGAAATGATACAGGATTTGGGCTGGACATCATTAAAAGAAAGGCGTTTTTCGTTGCGACTGAATCTTCTCACGAAATTCCAATCACCAACTTTCTCCTCCGAATGCGAAAATATGTTGTTGACACCGACCTACATAGGGAGGAACGATCACCACGATAAAATAAGGGAAATCAGAGGTCGTACGGAAAGATATAGCTGTTCATTTTTTCCGCGCGCTATACGAAATTGGAATAATAGAGAATTGTGAAGTTGTTTCGATGAGCCCTCTGCCAGGCACTTAAATGTGATTTGCAGAGCATCCATGTAGATGTTGATGTAGATGTATAGCTGTCCATAATTGCGAAAGTGTCGCAGCTGCATGGTTTTGTGCACGATTTGACCTTCGGTCATGTCGCATACGCGTTCAATGGGATTGATGTCAGACATCTGGGTGGCCAAATCATTCGTTCCAGTTATCCAGAACGTTCTTCAAACCAATCGCGAACAATTGCGACCGGTGTCCTGACATCGTTGTTTGGGAGCTTGAAGTCCATGAACGATTGCAAATGGTCTTCTAGTAGCCGAACATAATCATTTCCAGTCAATGACCCATTCGTTTGGACAAGAGGGTCCAGACGAGTTGACGTAATCAAAACCCACATCATTGGGGAGCCACCACCAGCTTGCACAGTGCTTTGTTGACAACTCGGGTCTATGGCTTAATGAGATCTGGGCCACACTCAAATCCTACAACCAGCTCTTACCAACTGAAACCGGCACTCATCCGGCGAGGCCACGGTTTTCCAGTCGTCTAAGGTCCAACTGAAATTGTCACCAGCACAGGAGAGGCGCTGCGAGCGATGTTGTGCTGCTAGCAAAGGAACTCGCGTAGTTCGTTTGCTGCCGTAGCCCATTAACGCCTGATTTCGTCACACTGTTCTAAGGGATAGGTTTATCGTGAGTCTTACATCGTTTCTTTGCGGTCATTTCAAACAGTGTTGCTTGTCTGTTAGCACTGACAACTCTGCGCAAACACCACTGCTCTCCGTGGTTAAGTGAAGGCGATCGGCCACTGCCCTGTCCGTGGTGAGAGGTAATGCCTGAAATGTGGTATTCTCAGCACAGTCTTGACACTGTAGATCTCGGAATAGTAAATTTTCCAACGATTTCCGAAATGGAATGTTCTATGCGTCTAGTTCCAACTACCATTGCTGGTGCAAAGTATTTTAATTCCCGTCGTGCGGCCACAATCACGCCTGAAACCTCTTCACATGAATTACCTGAATGCAAATGACAGCTACGCCAATGCACTGCCCTTTCATACCTTGTGTAGTGGATACTACCGCCATCTGCTATCCCATGACTTTATGTCACCTGAGTGTGTTACAAAACGGGCAATCTGATTCATGGCGCGCACATCTAGCTCGGGGGTGCCTATCTAACGGCTTCCAGGGACAACAAAAAATTGATTTTCAATATTCCATATAATCACTGACCACATTAAAAAATTTAGAATCTTGTCGTTATCTATTCATTAACAGGTACAATCGTATGTTAAGGGCTTAAAACAGTACTTCGGTGATCAACAAGTTTCTGTTCGAAGGCCGTAAGTCCAGAACCGGTCTGCCAATCAGGCAAAACTGCTGTCAGCATTGAGGCAACCATCCCACCAGCCCGGTGGGTAGGGAAAAATTAGGGGGGAAAAATCATGCAGTCACGAACAGCATATTAAAAATGCTGACCCTTTTGGTGTGAGGATTGGGGTAAGTTTGGGGTTTGAAGCTCACTTTGTAATGTTTTTCTCGAATAAAAAACGGTGGCTTCAGCCGAAAATTTTTCCCACTAGAAAATAAAACTACGTAAAATTTCGAATTGAGAAGGTCCTACTCAGTTTTTCTCTAGAATTAGTAGTTTCCACGTTCAGTGGATGGAAAAACAGCAGAGTAATGAAAATATTGTTCTGACGGTATAAAGGTAATGTTTAAATTTAAATGTATGAAATGGACCACATATAAATGCAGTAGAGCCGTATTCAGGGATAAATTGTATTCAGGGGTGTGGAACATGGTGGAGGAGTGGGGTGGGGTGAGATGTGTGGTGTAATTGTGCGGCGGAAGGTATGTACTTCCATTCTTCGTAAGTGTGCATGCTGAACATTGAGCAGGTGATTCCCGACTCTACCAACCTCACTACGTCACGAGAAGCAACTACAGGACGTTTCACGAAGTTATACGGACCATCCGCAGTGCGTCTTATGAATCACTGGCGACGCACTGCGCAGAAGTGCCTACGGAGTTTTTATTTCGCTCAAAATGCGTTAACACTACGTGGAATGCTAGATTTGAGTCACTAATAACGTTGACACAGGTAATGCATATGTACAGAATCTACGTAAATCTCTGCACACTGTTCTACACTGCCGGCTTGGTGGGAAAGGGATTGGATTGGTAAATATGGTCCAAAAAGTTACTGGATTTCTCTCACTATAGTGCAAGCTTGGTGACCTTTAAACCCACTCCTACTCAAACGCTCACAGCAGATCGGTCAGGATTTTTAGTGTATTGTTTATGACACTTCCTTCTAACACTGTGCAAAAATTTGCGACGGCACGATATTTTCTCCCTGCTTTTCCATCGCTGGCTGGCTTAGATGCTCCGGGTAGAAGATAACCATTTGGTTAAAGACCGTGTCCTGCTGGGTGAAGAAGACCGTAACTGCGTGTCCCGATCATCGTCCTACAGGAATCGTCGACCCTCCACAGCCTTTTTTAAAGGACCGAAGACGTGATAAGCGCATGGGGAGACATCAGTACTATAGGGCAGGTGCTCGAGTTTGTCCCACTTGGAGTAACTTCTGCGTTACGAGGTATGCGATACAGGGACGTGCGCTACCATGATGCAGCACGGAACTTGGCCCGCCATTCCTTAGCCGTGGTTTTCGACAGACACTCTGCCCCATGCACATTCTTCATTCTCCGATGTATGTCTACTGGTATTTGTCATTTAGTAGCCAAGAAAATAACAACAGTACGTTGGTCCTGTTTGGTCGTATTTGTTAGTAACATCACCAAAGTTCACGTTTCCGTCGGTAAGACACGAATGCCACGCTAATCCCTTGTCCACATTTCAGGGCTTATATACTCGCAT
Organism: Schistocerca piceifrons; assembly: GCF_021461385.2. NCBI lineage: Eukaryota > Metazoa > Arthropoda > Insecta > Orthoptera > Acrididae > Schistocerca > Schistocerca piceifrons. Next base: position 820,558,931 of record NC_060138.1, read on the forward strand.
CAGAGTCACACTATGTTGCATATACGCTGCAGCAACGGCCTCAAACGGAAACCTTTGAAGCATCCCTTACATTAGAGATAGGAACTGTTTACGTACCGTATGTGGGCTTACGCAGCGCAACTCACGGCGCGCAAATACCCCAGACTATGTCATCCAGCACTTGAGAATAAGCACTTAGTAAATCGCAACAAATTTTACAGACAATTTCAAACCTTTACAAAAATTTTCTCACTAACGACCTCCACAAAACGGTGAAACGAAAAAAGTTTATCATACACTATATTAACGCTGTTCAGGCAGTAAAACTGCCTCATCGGGCATGACGTTTTAATTTATAACGTTTTAATTTCTTATTTCTTTACTAATATATTGGCAACATATTTTGCAGACAGTATCCATATGTGCCGTAGAACGTACAAGCAAAATTATCTCATGTTACAAGACATACTGCAGCAGATATGACGTCATAAACATTGAGATGCATGAGAAACTAGTCTAGTGGTTGATAATGAGAGTGGCTCCCAACAAACTTTAAACGTAGTTTGAAAGTTTATCTAAAACTTTTCACGAATACATACTTAACGTAAAATATTCAACGTTAAATCATTTTTAAACTAATCATAAGTTTGAAGCTGTTTTATAGAGGGCAGTTCGACTCTTTACAAAATCGCTAGTTTATTGATCGGATACTAAATAAACACCAACGTTTCATTGCTCTTCCGTTGATGAACGTTTCTATCAGGGACGATAACATTTCTGGGATGCTCAACATGTATGATAATAATTAATAATTTTCATTGTTTTTCGATGAATTGTGCACTAATCAGAACGTATATAAAAATGATTGTAGGGTGCGGTATGCGCCGTGCAAGGCGAGTCTCAGACTTATTAGAGAATATTACGCTTCACTCAGCAAAATTAATTTTAGTTCAAAATGGTTCAAATGGCTCTAAGCTCTATGGGACTTAACATCTGACGTCATCAATCCCCTAGACTTAGAACTACGTAAACCTAACTAACCTAAGGACATCACACACAGCCATGCTCGAGGCAGGATTCGAACCTGCGACCGTACTAGCCGCATGGTTCCGGACTGAAGCACCTAGAACCGCTCAGGCACAGCGGCCGGCATTTATTTTACTGTTATTCGTATTTTACGGCATATAATTTTACACAGGAAAGTTAATACGTGGCACGTCACACACAATTTTCGGATTTCAAATTATTAAATTATGTATTCTGGAACCTGTATGACCGTTTTCAAGTCGTAATACTGTAGTAGTCTTCTTCATTCGTGGATGACTTTCAAGCACATCGAACATGGTGTGGTAATGCACTAAAACATCATATACAAACACATTAACATGTTTGCAGGTCTAATTTGACAGGTAGTCGGCCGTGGTATTGTTGTTGCAGCTATCTCGGCACATACAGATAATTGAAAGTGGCTACAAAAGACATTAGGATATTAGAATATACATTGGTATAGAATGTGTCCTCCATGTATGAACTACTGCGTATAGAACTGTCATTTAGACTGTTTCATTTCACTATGGTAGGTACCTTTCGGCCATTTTAACTGTGTATGACTCTGTTCATTACAGCTCTTAAGCTATTCCGTAATTACATAATTGTTCCTTTGTATAATTAGATCACAGCCGGTACAGTCAGTTCTTCTTCATCCTTTTTTCATTGCTGCCATTTCACTATCTGCGATTTCAACAAGTCACCATAATGAAGTGTGCCTAAAGCATATTGAAATATTGCAGACTAAAATGAAGACCAATACAAAAGACAAAGCAGCATGAGCTAGCATGTTATCAGTTACAATCATAGGTGGACACATAACCGTTACGTAAATCTCCAGTGTGATACTTCTATTATTTCGCCAGAATTCAGTGAGATGAGAAATTACAATCGAGTAAGAGGAAGTCTGTTTCGTTCTACAAAGTGGACTCATGTCAGTATGCAGCTGCAGTTTGACACTTAAGGAAGCTGCTTCATCTTGAACTAACACTTGGTACACCGCATTTGTGTGATCTGAACTCCTAAAGCGAATTACGGTGTTGTGGCGAAGTGCAACTGGTCCATAGTATTCGCTGCTGTAATTTCAAGAAATGTGCCTGCTGTTCTCTCCGGCAAGTCCCCTACAGTTTGTTCGTTTTCTGTAATTCGCTGCCGGCCGGTGTGGGCGTGCCATTCTAGGCGCTTCAGTCTGGAACCGCTTGACCGCTACGGTCGCAGGTTCGAATCCTGCCTCGGGCATGGATGTGTGTGATGTCCTTAGGTTAGTTAGGTTTAAGTAGTTCTAAGTTCTAGGGGACTGATGACCACAGATGTTAAGTCCCATAGTGCTCAGAGCCATTTGCAATTCGCTTTTACAAAACTTAGTTTCTTTTATAAAAGCATTACACTTTTTCACTAATTCGACCAGCTCAAGAAGAAGGCAAACGACGTGAAAAGCACTTGGGAACTGAATGAAGGGTACATCAACAATGTTTTACATTATTAAATAACTTATTTGTAATAACATATAATGAAAATTTTAGTGTACAATATGAATAAACCTAATGAGGGTGCGCACTTTTCAGTCTATCGATCTTGAATTCAGGTGGATGAAGTCTCTAATCTCCATCCGGCACCCTGATTTAGGTCTCTCGTAGTCACTATAAATCATTTGTATGTGCCGGGATAGCTGCGACAACAATACCACGGCCGACTACCTGTCAAATTAGACTTTTCAATATGTTAATGTTTTTATATACTACGTTATAGAGCACAACCACACAGTGTTTGATGTCCTTGAAAAAGTCATCGTCGAATGAATAAAACTACTACCACTATTACTCTTACTACTTGAAAACAGGAGCACAGGGTCCAAAATACATGATCTGACATATTAAAATACGAAAATTGTGAGTGAGTTGCCATTTATTAAACTTTCCTGTGTACAGGTGGGTGTGTGACACTAACATACTCTAATGATATGTCTGACAGCCGCCTTGCACATCCCATACTGCGGCGTACACACATTTTTCTGTTCGTTTTCATCGAAAAACAACGAAAATTATTAATTTATCTCCAAAAATATTGAGCATCCGTGAAATGATATAGTTGCTGTTAAAAGAATCTCGTCAGCGTAACGACAATGAAACGTTGGTGTTCATTTAGTATCCTATCAGTTATCCCGCAATTCAGCAAAGACTCGAACAACCATGTAGAAAACAGCTTCAAAATTTTGATTGCCTTAAAAGTGATTTAATGTGTCAAATAGTTGACGTTAAGCGACAAAAAGTTTAGAAAAGGCTTGAAATTGGTTTAAAGTATGTTGGAAGCCGCTCTCGTTATCCAACATTGGATTAGTGTAGTCTGCGCAATTTGCTCTCTATTTTAAACAAAAGCTAGTTTTTACGCTATCAATGTTTATTGGGTCTTATCTCCTACAGTACAAATTCAGACCATGAAACACACGTGAGAGTAATGTGTACTGAAACCTTTACATCAATACACAGTGTAACACTCTTTTGCGGCAACGCAGGCGTGTATTCTCGTATGCAAATGATCATAAAGATGCCCAGTGGCATCCTGTGATGCATTGTCCCAAGTATCTTGCACGTTTTATTGCAATTCGGCAGGCTCTGGAGAAAGAGCAAGTTCCTGCTTCACCCTGTACCACACGTGTTCAGTTGGCGAGAGATTGGTCAGGGCAGTTGTACACCATGAGGAGCACATAGAGTCACAGCAGCCGTGAACGAACGTGCATAATCCGGCTCAAAAACCACATCACCACCCTGTCGACGAAATGACAATAACACGATGATATATTCCGTGCAGTGTAACGGGAACCCGATACTTTACCCTGAAGAAACACCACGTATGACGACGCGTTGTAACTGATGCCCCTCCCACCCCCCCCCCCCCCCCACCCCCAACACCATGAAGCCTGGAGCGGGCCCGTGTGTAGTTGGTGAATGCATTCCGGAACAGGCCACTCACCATGTCTGTACCTAACACACGTACGTCCATCACTCGCATAAAGAACCTACTCTCATCACTGAAGACAACAAAGCACCATTCCATTCTCCAGTCGACTCTTTCACGACCCCAGAGCAGCCGTGCTTCATGGGGTCGTGGTATTTGTGGTAGCGTGGCCAGAGGCACACGTGATCTTGCGGCAAGCAGACAGTTCCCGGTTCTTGGTGACACACCAGGTGCAAGAAGTTAGTGATTCATGTGTCACGATCATTAGTGATCTGATGTCGCTCGAAAGGCCTGTCTATTAACCCACTGTTTTGACCCTGCAGGCAGTAGCTGTTCTAAGTTTAGAGATGAACAGTCCATGCAACATTCGTTCTGCGGTAAAACCAAACCCAGTCGCCGAGTACGTACTTCTGTTGAACAACTTAAGCCATTAGAACAGGATCGGATTGTGGAATCGGTAAGCAGTATGAGACGTGGTAAAAACTGCTGTTTTGAAGAGCGCGCCGCATCGCGTTCTGTGAAGCAGTCACCCTCCGTTCCTGGTGGTGGCACCGCTGTGGCAATCGCAGGTTTGGTGTCTCCCTCTGGTGGGAAATGGGAAAGGTTGCCTGTTCACGTGCATTTAAGGGGCGCTATGAGCACGCCAGTCCATCTCCGGCAGTAATTCGCAGGAATACCGCCCTTCGATTGTGACATTCCGGTCACTAATCGAAGTGATAGGTTTTGCAGGTGCCAGCCAGCCATCCATCCATCCATCCAGCCAGCCAGCCAGCCAGCCAGCCAACCACCCTGCAGCGGTCCAGCCAGCAGCCAGCAGCAGTCCAGCCTAGCAGCCAGCAGCCAGCAGCGGTTCTAGCCAGCAGCAGCCCCAGCCAGCAGCGGCCCCAGCCAGCAGCGGTCCAGCCTAGCAGCCAGCAGCCAGCAGCGGACCCAGCCAGCAGCAGCCCCATCCAGCAGTGGCCGCAGCCAGCAGCAGCAGCAGCAGCGGCAGCAGCAGTAGCAGCGGCGGCGTCGTCCCTGCCTGCCAGTGTTCCTGTCAGCGTTCCTGCCAGCGTTCCAGCCAGTGTTCCTGCCAGCCAGCTAGCTGGCCAGCCAGCCAGCCAGCCCGCCCAATCGCCCCTGCCAGCAGCAGCAGAGTGGGGCTCTTGCCCCAGTCCTCTTCGTTGTCTACGTCATCGCCATCGCCTTTGCCCTCGCCATCTCCCGTGCCGGCTCCAGCACCAGGACCTGCCACTCCACGCCACCTCCCAGTTGCTCCTGTCCCCCACTCCTCGTCCGCCACCGTCAAACACCCCAGTGGCACCCCTGCCCCCTGTGCACCTAAAAAGGCTCCACCTAGTCCCCCTTCCCCTGACCAGGATGCCATGGATGCCAGGATGTCCCGCCTGTCCGTGCCCCTCCTCCTCCTCCTCCCCCTCCTCCTACTGCTACCTCCTCTCCCATCCTGATCCCTCCCTTTTTGAGGCCTGGAACCTCACCCTTCACCAGCACTTTCCCAGTGCCCCCATCTCCCTCCTCACTCCTGGCCGTGACTCATTCCTCATCTCCTCCACCAGCCCTACCATTCACACTGATACCCTTTCCCGCAGCCCCGTCACCCGCTTTGGCCCTAAGGCCTCCCTCACCCCTGCCCCTTCCCCGCCTCCCTCCCACCAACCCCAGCCCCTGCCTCACCTGCTGACCCTCACCGCCGTGATCACTCGGCTTAGTCTGACGATCACGGAGGAGGAGGTTGGCGGAGCTCAAGGTGCACCCCTATTTGGAGGTGCGTGGAGTCCACCGCATTCACAATTCCGCCGGCCTCACCCAGCTTATGTGGGTTTTTTCCGAACACGCCCCCTCCATAGGCCATCTCCTGAAGGAGGGTGCCCTCCTCTTTAACCAACATTACACGGTCGACCCCACCCGTTTCCCTCCTCAATCCCTCCGCTGCCAGAGGTGTTTGCAGTACAACGCACACCCAACATCTGAGAGCCGTGAGGCCCCCACCTGCCCACACTGTAAGCAAACGCACTTCCCCCGGCAGTGCCCCAACCTACAGTCCCCTCCCTTCTGCAACACCTGTAACCTCTGTCATCCTACGTAACCCCAAAAGTGTAAGGCCCGACCCCCTCCTACCACTCCTGAACCCACCGTCCCTGTCCGCCCTCTGGACGCCCCCACCCCTCCTGGCAATTCCCTTCGCCCCCCCCCCCTTCCGCTGAGGACATCATCAGATTCCTTACCATCATACTCCAAAATTTCCACCCTTTCCAGCACCCCCACACCCTCCAGCAGATATCCCTCGCCGCCCGTCCCATCTTCCACCTTAAAATGTATGCCACCTACTCCCACAACCAGGCCCATTTCACTTTTTCCTGTCTCAACACCCTCGTTTAAATCCTTGTCATGGCACGACAGCACCGTATCCTGTTCAACAACATCCGCTCCCTTCCCGCCAACAAGAACCTCTTCCTGCACACCCTTGCTACCCACCACGTTGCCTTCCTCCTAAATGAAACCTTCCTCCAACCCCACCACGCCATCCACACTTCGCTGTACCTCCTTCATCGCTCCGATAATCCCTTCCCGATAGCGCGTGGCGGAGTTGCTATTGGTCACCACCACCAGATCTCGGTTTGGCTCCAACCTCTCCTTCCCGATCCCACCGAACACCTGATCCTTAGTCTCTTCTTCCCCAGCCTTACCGTCATCTGCACCACCATCTATATCTGCCCATCGGTTCCTCTCCTCCCTCCAAGGCGACCTTGTCCCCATTCCCCAGCACACCCACCCTGAATCCAATCCCACTCATCATCCTCTCCTCCCCTAACCTCCTTGGCCGCATAGCAGTGGATGTCCTGGACCCCATTGGTAGCGACCATCTCCCTGTCCTCCTCACTGTTTCAGACGGTCGTCGCCCCCACCCCAACCCTCGTAATGACCCTCCCCCGAAGTACGTCCATGATTATTCCCATGCTGACTGGAATGCCTACTGGGATACCCACTCCACCCAGGTCGATAGCCACCCCTTCACCTACCACCACCCTGATGATATCCCCCATGCCACCTCCTTTCTTCAGCAGGACTTGTCTGAGGCCGTAGAGGCCCACGTCCCTACTGTCGCCATCCACCCCCACCGTCCTACCTTACCCCCACAGGCCGTCCTCCTCCTCCATGAATCCCGCCTTCTCTACCGTGCCTTCCTCCACACGCATGACCTGGACACACTACGACGCCACTGGCAACTCCAGAGACACATTCGAAACTTGCTCGCGGCTAAGAAATGCCGGGACTGGCGACAGACTTGCACCTGTTTAAATGCTACCCTTCCTATAAACTCGTCCAAGTGCTGGTCAGCCTTCCGTCGCCTTACTGGAACTAAACCCTCCCCCTACTATCCTCTTCTTCATGATGATCACCCCTTCCCTGACACCTCTCCGATGTCTTTTCCATCCCCGACGGCAGTTTGATTACTCCCTCTTCCCGGATGTCCGCGATCGAACTGTCATCTCTGTCCCTCCCCTCGCACCTGGTCTCCAGTACTTGGACAACATTACACACACAGAACTCAATGCTGCTATCACTACACAGGATCTCATTCCTAGGCTCCGCACAAAACGCAACACTGCTCCTGGTCACGATCGTGTCACCTACCGCCACCTTCGTGAAGCTCCTGTCTCTTTCCTCTCCACCCTGGCCAGGCTCTACAATGTAGTCCTGTCCACCGGCTACTACCCCGACCTGTGGAAAACCTCCCACATCCTGATGTTCCTTAAACCCTGTAAACCGCCGTCCGCCGTCTCCTCCTACCGTCCCATTAGCCTTACTTCGGTCTTCAGCAAGGTCCTGGAATCCATCCTCACCCAATGCATCCACCAGCATCTCCACCAGCACCGCCTCCTTCCCACTACCCAGTGTGGATTTCGGCCATCATTCTCTTCCGATGACCTTCTCCTTCACCTCACCCATCTCCTTTCTGAACAGCTTAATTCCCGTTGCTCCACTATCTTCCTCTCCCTGGACCTCGAACGTGCCTATGGCATTCCGGTCTCCTCTTCAAGCTCCAAACATTCGCCCTTCCAATTAACTACGTCCGTCTGATCGGCTTCTTTCTCTCCCAATGTCCTTCCTACATCACCACCATAACATGGATTTCTACACCTTTTTTCCCTCCGCCGGTGTGCCCCAAGGCTCCGTCCTCTCCCCCCTTCTGTACCTTTTGTATATGGCGGACATGCCGCCGCCGTCACCTCCCATCCTCCTTCTCTAGTTCGCCGGTGACTCCACCTTCCTTGCCCTTGCCCCCACCCTGGAGTGTTCCCATCCCATCTTGACTGGTTCACCGCTTGGTGCAACCAGTGGTTGCTTAAGGTCAATCCATCCAAAACCTGGCGATCATTGTAGGCAAAACCACCCCTTCCTTCCGCCTCCTCGATTTCTGTCTAACCATCTATGGCCGTCCTATCGCCCCCACCCCCACCCTTTAGTACCTTGGCGTCACCCTCGACCATCGCCTCTCCTGGAACCCCCCCCCCCCTCTCCGGCTCTCCGGACAATCCAAGCCAAGGCACACTCCCGACTCCATCTCCTCAAGCTCCTTTCTGGCTGTACGTGGGGTCTGGACCCCTCCACCATACTCCACACCTATAAATCCCTCATCCACCCTATCCTCTGTTACGCCCATCCGGCCTGGATCTCTGCCCCCCCCTACCTTTTACAAATCCCTTCAGATCCTTGAACGCCATGCCCTCCGCCTCGCCTATCGCATCCGTCTCCCCTCCCCCACGTGGATCCTGTACAACCTAAATCCATTCCCCCATCTCCTCCTTTTCCTCGAACGGATACGGATCCTCTGTACCTCCCGTAAACTCGATCCTCCTCACCCGCTTGTCTCACCCATCCTCTCCCACCCCTGCCCGCTGCCGCGCCTGTATTCCCACATCCCACCTGCTCTCCATCTCTCCACCCTCCTTACCCTCTCCCAAGGTGGCTTCCACCAGCTCCCCCTCCCTGATGATGCCCTCCTCCCCTCCATCTACCCCTCCTATCAACTTTGATCTTCCCCTCCCACTTCCTGTGTTTTTTCCTTCAGGCACCCTCCCTCCCTTCTCTCCTTCTTCCCTCCCTCCACCCTTTCTTCCCACTCCTCCCCCGGGCTTCCCCTACCCCCATCACTCTACTCCTCCTCCCATCTCTTCTGCCATTGGTATCTTTGCTCTCCCATCTCGCTCCCCCTCACCCTTCTCCCCCTCTTGGCAAGTCCCCGGACTCGCACACGTTACGTGAACATTCGCGCGCCAGAGATCATCGCCATCCGTTTCTCGTGTGTGCCGTCGTGTTTTGTGTTTAGTGTTCACCGTCACACTCCATCATTCACATGTGCCATCGACGTCATCAGTATTTGTGCGTCTTGTCAATAGTTTGTAGTGTGGATTATCATCAAGTGTGAACGGCTCCGTGTTTTTGTATTTTACTAATTTATTACCCGCCATTATGTAAATTATGTGTATTCCTTATGTTTTTTCTTATTGTCTATTGTACGGCTGAAGAGCAGCGTAGAATGCTGCTGCCAGCCTGCCTGTTGTACAGGTTTTAAAATCACAATAAAGAAAAAAAAAAAAGAAACTCGCCAGTCGGTCAGTCGCGGTCAGTCTGGATGAGTCTGGAGTCAGTCTGGGGTCTCTCTCTCGTCCGAATTTGTGGCGCAGTGAGAGAACTCAACGAGTGGTCGCCTGGTCGGGGGCTTAGTTCCTGCATCTGAGTCTGCGAGTTAGGCCGCCAGTCTACTTAAGTTCCTCAGACAACGGTCATTGGCGGTTGGATCGATCGGTTGGTCGGTTGCGCACTGAGACACAAGATGACTTGAGCGTCGGCGCATTTGAGGTCGCCACGTGAATCCAGTGGGCCGCTCCGTATAGCGAGAGGGAGTGGCTTCGTGGCCGACACGAAAGGAACAGGAGTCAACCTACGACATCGGTCTGGCTGGTGCGAGCTGCGACGCCGTGAGACGAGAGATCGGCGCGCCTTCCTGCGTCCGTTGAAGCGGCTGACAGCGGACGGTTCGGGAGAGCGTTTTGGGGGTGCTGCACCAGGTCTTCGCCAGAAATCGCAGTTTATTAGAAGTTAAGTGATTGGTTATATGCTGTTTCACTTACTTGTTAAATTCTACTTGTTTTCTTGGTGAGGTCACCAGCCGCTTTGTTTTGGGATCGTCCCACCATTCTTCTCCGTTTGCCCACCCGCGGGAAGGTGGTTATTTATTAATTGGGTGGTCCGTTTTTCCCTTGTGGAGCAGGGCCGTGTTAGAGCAACCTGCGGTTCGGGTTGTTCAGTAATCGCCCTATCAATCTGCCGTACGTTAATAGCTGCCTCTGTCATGTTTGTCGGATTCGGTGTGTTAACGAATTTATTGCTTGAAGTGTAACGGCCTAATTCCTGAAATATGTTTTTATCTTGCCTATCTTCTTGAGAGGCGGTATATGTGTACTGTAGAGCATGTTTGGCCAAACTTGTATAATTTTTTGTAAGATTGCATTTCATGGGATTTTATTTAAATGGTCATTTTAGTATGTAAAGTTGCTACCCCTCCACTGTAAGACTTCTTAGAAGTTAAAATCAAGTTGGACCTTCGGTGGCAAGCTAATCTTTTAATTTTAATGTTTTGTACCATTTCTATCCCTCCTACGCGGTGCAGAGTTTGTGTGCTGGTGTGAATTGTTAAAAATTTTACAGATTTGCACCTTTGTAGTCCTTCAGAGGTTGTTGTGAGCGGTCGTGACTACGGCCGTGTCAAAAGGGAGCAGCAAGGTTCTCAGCCCGAAAGCTCATACACTCAAAAATTTGTTTCTTTCTGTCTCTGAATAAATTGTAACTTGATATTTAGACGGTGTTTTCTGCTTATAATTTTAAATCTGTTTCTTAAAAAAAGGCTTTTAGGAATAAAATTCCCATTTGTTAAAAGGAATTTCATTTTGATTTCATCAGTTACTCCCTGGCAACTATTTCCACTCTCACATAGTGTGATTAAATGTGTTAATGTTCTTGATGAATCGCTAGTAAATAAAATAAATTCTTAAGAAAAAATTTTAAAGTAAATTCGCGGTTTACAGTACATAACAACAAAACATAAGCGACTGCGCAAAGCTAAAACATACCAGTAGACCCAGAAGATTGCCACTGTAATCGTTGCCAAAACGTTGGTTCCTCCATTACAGTTTGTTACATTTTGGCTCGATATCACAGTGAGAAAACTTTGATGTCAATTGACTCTGGCCGAGGAAGCTTACCCAATTATAAAAGTTTTTTCGTTTAATACTATCCAGGAAAGCGTTCATATACTCAGTGCCAAAGGAAACAGGCAGCTCCACAAAAATGGAATTTAATCATCTTTTTTAAGATAGGAACACATCACTTAGTTATGCTTTTTTTAAGTTCTTAGAAATCAATTTTACTTTAGTTTACAAGAGTTCACGGCATTGTTATAGGGTCTTTGTGGCAGTAATTTATAAAGTTTAAAAGATTTCGTGGGTAACTCTGTATAACGACGTGGATAGCATGATCAGCACCTAGAAATGTAAAGGAAAATTGCAAGGAAAGTAAGATTGATGCTGTACGAAATAAGCGGGATAGGTCATAAATCCCCAATACTATTCGTTGATGGAAAGGGAAAAAGATACACAATGAAGCACCAGTCCGATATTTGTCCAAATTTGTGGAGATCTTCATTACGTAAAGAGTATTAAATGTTCAGAACTGCTGTCCACCGTCATCAGTATGAGATGTGACCCCAAGGGCACGAATATATTCATTAATCCGTTGTGACGTGCAGTCAACAGCCTCCTATTCCCATCTTGAAGACTTTTTTGTCATGGCTGAAACACATCACATCTCACGCATGCCCTTGTGGCGATAAATCAGGGAATCGGGCAGCTTCATCAAGATCCATGTATTTCTCAAGGCGTCAAGGCCTTCGTTATTTTTCTCACATACTTCCGCACTTTCTTCTGATACAGTACAAAAAGGGAAGATTAGGTTTTAGGGTCCAGTCAACAATGAGGTTGTTAACAACTACCCACAAGTTCCGATAGTTTCAAGAATGGGGGAGGCAATTGGCCGTGTCCTTTCAAAGGAACCATCCCTGTATTTTTCTGGAGCGATTTAGGGAAATCACGGAGAACCTAAAACAGAATTTGAACCGTCGTACTTCCGAATGTGTTGTGCTGACTACAGAACCACCTCGCTCGGGTGAGACAGTACATAAGATTGGAACGTGAATCTGTTTGGGAAAGCTAACGTGGGTTTTCACATCAAAAGAACAACACAGGCAACACCCTTCGACATAGTACAAGCAAAACTAACGCTATAAACAGATCCGGTAGTTACAAGATTAAGTGCGACACATGTGACGAGTCTACATTGGACAAACAGGGCTCTCTTTTCAAGATAGTTCTAAAGGACACAAAGTAACACTTCAACATTCAATAAGCAGTGAAGAGAGAATGATTACCAAACGAAAGATATTGGCATGTCTTTGAGGATTATGCATATGAAATGCAACAGCAAGAAAATGCATATATTCGAGGAAATGGATGTATATGACTGTGAGATCAAATCTCGGAAAGATCTACCGAATGATCAATTAGAATTGCGTAATAGTAAGTACTTTGGTAATTTCCGCTCCATATTAATTAAGTTGTGACATCACTAAACCAATGACTGTTTCCTCGAGTGTAGCTGGGCTACACACGAGCCGCGCAAATCAAGTCAGTATAAACGTAAGAGGGTTGAATGAAAAGTAATGCCTCCACCTTCGTTAATTGGGCTTGTATGGGAATATTTTAATAAATCAAACGAAGAAATAATTCTTAGAATGTGACCTTTAATTACCAATAATCACTTTTCCACATAATTACGAGCCAATTGGATACATTTCTGCCAACGATGACCAAGTTCTCTGAAGCCGTCATGGAAGAAGTCGACGCTCCGTCTCCACAACCACAGTCTCACTGTTCTCTCAACGTCTTCATCAGAAGCATAATGATGTCCCCGCAGATGGTCTTTCATTATTGGGGACAGATGGAAGTCAGACGGTGCTAAATCTGGACTGTACGGAGGATGGCGTACGGTGGTGAGATTCAGTCTCTGAAGTTCTGCTGTGGTGGCACATGAAGTGTATGGTTTGGCATAGTCATGGAGCAGGAAAACATTTCTCTTTTCCTTTCGGACCCTTGTAAGCCATCGTTTCGGAGTTCGCAGCGTTGAGATGTAACGCTCTGAATTCATTGTTGTTCCATGATCAAGGAAATCAATTGGATAACACCATGTGCGTCCCAGAACACTGTGGCCATGATTTTTCCAGCTGATGGTTGCGTCTTGAATGTCTTTTTCTGCGGCGAGTCTTTGTGTCGATATTCCATAGACTGACGTTTCGTCTCCGGGTCGTAATGGTGTACCCACGTTTCGTCTCCTGTCACAATTGAATGGAGAAAGGCGTCATCTTCATTCTCGTAATGCGAGAGGAGTTCCTGGCAAATTTCAAGTCTGTTCACTTTCATTTCAGGAGTCAGCATCCGGGGTACTCATCCTGCACAGATCTTCTGGTAGCCAAGCAAAGCAGTAATGTGATCCACACGTTTCTGTGAAATGCCGATTGTGCTTGCGGTTTCTCTCTTAGTGATACGACGATCGTCCTGAATCAATCTGTCAAAATTTTTCTTGTGAAACTCGGTGGTTGCTGTCACAGGCCGTCCAACTCGTTGTTTGTCACGCAGGTCAGATGTTTCCGCCTCTACATCTTTAAACTTACTCGCCGAACGACACACAGTACTCACATCAACACAATCACCATAAACTGCTTTCATTCTCTGATGAATCTCCTATGGGGTGACACCCTCTGCTGTCAGGAATTCAATGAGTGCAGGTTGCTTAAATCGCATTGACCGACCGTCTGCGCAGGATTTCATACTTTACACTGTAACAACACAACCGTTTAATGCTAAGGCTTCCCACCAACTGGAGCTGTAGAGAAGAGACTACAGAACAAACCAGTACCTGCCGCATACCAATGCTGCCAACTGTTGAAGAGTTACGAAGGTGGAGGCATTACTTTTCAAACCCTCCTAGCATCCTCCTTACTAAAGCCTTATGTCTTATAGGACATTCTAATAATTTTGCAATTATTTTATGAATCAATACAGAATCTTTTACATATTTTCAGATTTTTGCATTAGCTATGTAGCTATTTTAACAGCGTTACAATGTGAAATTCAATGTATGTGTATAGTATTTATCTATGAGTTACCACAGTATAAGGGAATGTCAAGCATTGTCGTTCTGAAGAGCAGTTGGGTTGTCCAAGGTGGAGAGTCTTCATGCAGGTTTCAGTCAGTTGATGGAGACCGTTGTAGAAGTACTGTTTTTTTCAATGTCAAAGGTGGGACTACCCCATTTCAACATCTGGAATGGCCCAGTATAGGGCGCTTGTATCGCCACAGTATGGTGACATTGCAGCGCATCAAGTATGCACAGTCTGGGAGCTGGTGGAACAAATTACTCCGGCTGCATAAGTGTCGTGGTGTAGAGTATTTCCTTGAGCGACGCGTGTGAGTTGCCTTTGTACGCCATGCGCACACTGAGTAGCTCCCACATAAGTGCCTCACTTCTTGCGCCACCATCTGGCTAGAGGCTGTTTACTTCTATGATATTTCGCAGGTCAAATCTTTGTTCTTATCAGCTATATTATACTGCTTGTATAATTCATGTTTATGTTGTTATCAGTTCATATGTAATTTAATCCTATATTTTATTATGGAAATGAAGATAGTATTGTGGTGCACGAGATTTGTGCAAATTCCACGATGTTGTTTCCATGATTGTAGGATTTTCTGTGGTTGTTAACTAAGAAATTAAAAACAACCACTGGAAAGCATATGTTTAGAAAAACAACATCGGGAAATTGTCACTAACTTTGCGCACCACAACACTATCTGGCATAACCAATTCCTTAAAAAACAATAATGTTAAATTACATATGAGCGTAGAACCACACAAACACGAATCATACAAGCAGTATAATATAGGTGATAAGAACAAAGATATGACATACAGAATACCATAGAAGCGAACAGCCTGTAATCATATAACATCGTTGACTCAACTGTCAATTTAACTGTCACGAAACGTCATTATGAAATAAACTTCCATAATTCGAAAACGACACAGTTAGCTGCTATTTGTTCTGCAACAAGACTGCGTCTTTGTTTGCATCGAGATTAATTCAAAGACATTCCTTCTCTGCAAACCCATAACTAGTAACGTGCTAGATTACACACTCCGATATATGCCTCGTGCTACGTCCCATTATGCATCGAAAATTATTGTATTTAGACGTACCATTGTTCCGGGACGTGACTGATGCGTCTACTTTTGTGGTGAAGTGTATGATGTCAGTGACCAAGGAAAAGTGTCAGCCCGTTGCAGAGCCTGCTGGGTGACACGAGTTGAATAGCCCACAATACCATGACTTGCCAGAATGGCAGTGTTATTTCGAGACAAAATAGCAGCAAAAAAGGGGAGTACATCATCGCTGACATTTAGCTCTGTGTCTCCGTGGCCTCAACAAACGCGAAGAAATGACTGGAAGGTATGGCTAGTGGCGTTACAAAGCACAAGACATGATGTCTGGGACATACAACCTACGCGAATCAGTACTGCATTGATATGTTATTCCCTACAGCGAAATCCTCAATTCAGACGTCACCTCCAGTAAGGCAGAAGTGTGACTCATTACAACGAACGTCGTCATGTCATTTGCATAACCAAATGGTACGTTTATTGTATGTGGAAATGGGTCAGATGAAGTCAGGGGTCAAGGGAAATCTGAGAGATGACCCTACGTCTCTACACCCGAAATACAAGACGGATTAACTTCGATATTGCGTACAACACCCACTGTTTGAACTGGTCAACAAACACCTAGAGGCAGAAATGCCTGGCACACTGGACAGTAGAAGTCTATCACAATCCATTTTACTTTCAGAATCTCATATTTTCACTACTTGCCTTATAAACAATGGAAACTTGGTGGTAACTAGGAATTGTAACTAATTTGTTTTGTTTCTGGAACAATACTTCTCACTGAAGAGTAATTTCACGCTATACATTTTTTATTTCTTTGAATGACTAAAATAATGATTTCGGTACAATGCACAACATGTACCGCAGTGTGCCTGATTCATCAATGATATTGTAAGATATAGTTTTGGACTGCTAAACTCCTAATGAACGCTCATATTTGATAAACGTCACACTTGAAATCAGCCTCCCATCTCGATTAAACCTTAACTTTCATTTAAAAATTCAACAATACAAATTAACGAAGTGAAAAAACGAGCCAAAAGAAATAAATTAAGGAATGAACTTGCAAAAATGATTTTCAGTAAATAATACGATACAGAACTTGGCTACCAATAATTAAAAAAATTTTAAAAAATCGTTTTGTATTTAGAAGACTGGAAAGAACTGATGACGAAAAATATGTTGCATTTGTAGTCAGTAACTGTTTTCCAATTTCCTATTCACCTGTGTTCTACGCTCTGTCTTCACATGATACACAAACATACAGCTGATACAGCTGCACTGTATCTGTTCCTTCTCCTACCGGCATAACCTACCTTCCCACTGTCGATTATAGAAACCTTGCCATTTAGGTTGCCATTTGAAATGGGAGCCTTCCTTAAATATGATTAATGCAAAGGATAAAGAGGAGGAACCAAGTAACACACGGTTATGAGATCGGTGAATTTTGGGAACCGGTCACATTAGTTGACTAATTCTACGAAGAGATTTTAAATAGGGGAAATGTAAGAACATTAGTAATGAAGGAGCAAGGAAAACTTAAATTTGTTGAGAAGATTCTAGGAAAAGTGCGGTACTCTTGTAAAGCAGAAGGCTTACAAGACGCTACTCGTACTCAGTCACGTGGAGTACGCATAACAGCAGACGTTGACTGAACTCGCTGCAATTATCATAATACATCAGGATACAAAAAATGGCTCTGAGCACTATGGGACTTAACATCTGAGGTCATCAGTCCCCTAGAACTTACAACTACTTAAACCTAACTAACCCAAGGACATCACACACATCCATGCCCGAGGCAGGATTCGAACCTGCGTCCGTAGCAGCCGCGTGGTTCCGGACTGAAGCGCCTAGAACCACTCGGCCACCGCGGCCGGCACATCAAGATACACTTGAGTATCAGGGAACTTAAAATCGGAATTTTTGAATGAAAGACGGTAGCATAGGCATTGTGAAATTAAAGCAAAAGAGGCGAGGTCGCGTCTAGAGATATAAAGGCAACAATTTTTCATTCGCTTCACACGCGAGTGGAAGAGGACAGGGAGTAACTAGTATTGGTATGAAGTATCTTCCACCATGCACTGTACAGTTTCTTCCGGAAATGTACGCAAATTTAAGAAGTGTTCGTACACGCTTATGTGTCTGACATCATTTTTGTTCAGTGCTATTGTAATATCTCTTTATATTCTACTAATTATCCCTGCACAATTCTATGAGTGAATTACGTTTCCTACTTGACCATCCATATACTCGCAAAATCGGTGTGCAAAGTAGTACAGTACTATTACTATTCTATGAGCGCATAATTACTTTTTGTAATATTCTCTCTGGTGTGTTGAGAGGACTGCTAGGATATTCTCCGTGCCGAATAGCCTATTTGAATAATTGTAATTTTGCTATCGAAATTACTGGAAGAAACAGATTGAAAATATATTGTATGCTACTCAAGAAAATATATACTGAGCATTTACATCAAAGGTGTATAAGGAATTTCATTATATATGTATTCTTTAATTGGAAATTTGCACGGAGGTGTCGCTTCGATTGTAATCAGAAGGGAACTTCCGATGAATTGGAAACGAACCTGCAATTATTAGATCCAAGAGCTCGGATAATTAAACTCTATGAAAGCAAACTTTACGCTTGATCTGGGTTTCCCGACTGACTACGCAACGCAAGAAAAGCAAGACATTTTATTTACACAGGACTGCTCATCGCTTCGAATCATCGAGACTGCGGACAAGGCGAGTCATCGTCCGATTCTGATTAAACAAGTAAAGCTTAATTATAACTTTCTTGAGCGACTGTGATGACTGTGATATGGCTGCTTATGAATGAGATCATTAATAAAATACTAATAACTAACTTGCCTCCTCACCAGCAACCAGTATAAACACACACACACACACACACACACACACACACAAGAAACAGTCAACTGATTTCATTAAATGCTCTGGGAAAGACATTGGAAATATGAACTTCACTGGAGGATTTCATTTTTGGCACACATCGCTGTGTTTGCATCTACTGCGCATCATCAGCCACATAAAGTGACGACGTTCGTGCTGAACCATGTTACCTTTTAAGAGTCGGGATTCCTTATTGCGCACCAGTTACTGTTTGGCACTGACGCGTCCAGGAGGAGGAGAAGTTTGCAGTGGTATGTGACAACACGAGAGGCCATAAACGACACGCAGGTCCCTGTGCTGTGGGAGGGGACGGCGTGCGCCATTCTCACGCTGTGGAAGCGCCTTTCGCAAAATCTAGCACCGCGATGTGTGTGTGTCCATGTTGACGAGAACAGGTTCTTTCAGCAAGACAATTCGTCTATCCAGTCATTTACAATAATTCTCCGTAAATGGTTAGAAGGACATGATGAAGAGTCACAAATATTCTGATTCCACCACAAATAAATATTTATTACCATTTACAAAGTTCGTTGACTACTTAAATTATTTAATGAGGCAATATCTTTCTCTGAATAAACCTCATTTATAATAGCAATACAAAAACATTTCACAAAAGTACACACGGACATTACAGCTGTTCTCTGCAGTCTTGGCATGTGCTGTGGTCATCCTGTGGAGAAACAGAAGACTACCCTAATAGAAGAGAATATTCACTTTCTATGTTGGTCTACTGTTCATACAATTTTTTTAAATAAACGCTCCCTCTGCTCATATGAAATTGTTGTCTTCTTTTCGTGCATTGAGTTACCTCCATTGCTATGGTTCCTTGGATTTTGCTGGGCACTTTTCATACAAGATACAGTAAAAGCAAACAGATCGACACAGACGCCACCCAGAACCACATGCAACAACCTAAGTTCACAACTATGTCACGTTCAGGAGTCATTTCAGACAAAATATCCAAGCTGGTTAAAAATACAGATACCAGGGTTTATTTTATCATCAATAACAATTTGAAGAAGAAACTGGTGAATGACGTCTTACAAACAGCTGAGAAACTGAAGAAATCAGGAATCTTTAAAGGAACATAGGGTCGTTGCAACAAGTACTACATTGCCGAAACGGTCAGAAATTTTAAAATGCCTTTAAAGAACACATTGACTGTTTCGGGCTTGACAAAGCTAACAAGACACCTAGAGCGAAAACTATAGAGGAAACAGGCCACAGTGTTGCAACTGAGAACGATTGTAAAGTACTGCATACTTTAGCAAAGAGGTGCTGGGAAATAGACATCTTGGAGGAAATACTGTTAAAATAGAAGATACGTAAAAATTAAATGATTTGTGTAATCGTGTTCCAACAGTACCTTTGTAATACTTTAAAATTACTTTTATAATGTTATTTTCAACATCAGATTGTCACAGCCTGTCCTATTATATTCTGTCGGCCAACATCAGAGATTCGACTGCAAGATGTACAGAAAACATAGCAAGTGACTGACAGCACTAGGATCGATATATCGATAGCAAATGGAATAAGCTTTGTTTTGATCGCCATCTAGTTTGTGCTAAAAAGTAGAGTTGATTGTGATGTCGGTTTTTAAGTAAGGTTTGGAAGTTTATGAACAGTGGTCAGAAAGATACAAGGAGCCGAAACCATATATAAGTGTCTGAATAATTTCTGGTTGTACATTATTCGTCTTTTAGTAGTAACGTAACACACGAAATGCACAAAAAATGTTTCTAGATGGTATAGATAACAGAGTTTATTGAAGATGAAACTCCAATTATGTCATAAGTTAAGAGACCTTCGAGGTATACGTCATGGCGACGGTGCTCTGATTAAATTATGATGGAACTTTGAACACGTAAGTGATGTTGGACGAACGCCAGTACTGAAGCAGATCATTGTGCTTTTATCAGTCCGTTTGGACAGTAATACTGTTCATTCAAATGCATATTCCGCAAGTCACTATACGGTGCGTGGAGGAGGGTACCTTGTACTGCTACTAGTCATTTTCTTTACTGTTTCACTCTCATACAGAGCGGGGGAAAAAGACTATCTATATGCTGTCGTAAGAACTCAGAATATTTTTGATTTTGTGATCTGTGTGTGTGATGCACGTTGTCGTTAGTAGGATAATTCTGCAGTCTGTCGCAAACGATGGTTCTCTAAACTTCCTCGACAGTCACTGGAAAAAGATATTCTCAATTTAGTAAACAGAATAATTCCGTAATAGGCTTAATCGCGTGTTGATCAAACATTCTGGTAACAAATCAAAATATTGGATATGGAGGTTTTTCTTTTTAATAGCTCAGTGAGTCTACATATAAGCAACGTGTTGTTTGCAATCATGCTCTACTGATTTAAGCGCAAACGTACATTTTGAGTTTCGTTTCTTCATCACAATTGTCGTGAAAGCTACTTTCGATCTTCATATAATATCATTCTTTCTATCGTTTCAGCTCACTAATAATTACATACGTTGGTACTGTCTACAATTAACTTTCAGGATTTATGGAAAAAATGGGAAAGTACAATTATATTGCATATGTGCAAAAGAGAGTGGTACTGCATAATACCTGCTTTTAGAAGTAATGATTTGATATCTTCATATTTATTGTGAATGGAAGTGTACTGCCGACGTTTATGAGCTTATGCAGCCTCCCTGCAGTATACTGCACAAAGCTGCGAAAGGAGTCATAGCTGAACTGAACAGATGAAGATGGACGTAGGGTCACAGAGAGTTCGTCTCCTGTGCGGGTTCTGTTAACTGTGTGTTTGTGGCATCTGAGGATCAAAGAAGCAGCAAATAATTAAAAGTGGCGTACTCTCGTAATCCACAAAATTAGAAGAGCAAACATACACTTTTTCTTCTATGCAATGGTTTATTCCACTACAACCGTCTCGCTTAGTAGGTGATGGAATACGTTTAAAATTCTGCTGGTGAAAATAATCTTAGAACAACTCCCATATTGCCAAACAACTAATTACACTTAAGTGATACATATTTTATACTTAATTATAAAATTGATACAAGTACGGAAAACGGATATCAAGAAAGTTTGCGCAGTTATGAAGACGATGGAATGCTATTCTGTCATAATGATTTATGTGTGTGTGTGTGTATGTGTATGTGTGTGTGTTTCTTTTCCAGTGTAACGCTGTAATACCTGGAGCACTTTCAACCAAATCCCGCACTCACACATAACAAAGATAATTATCCTTCTTATCCTTTGAGGGAAGATAGGAAAGACGTTATATAAAAATATCGAAAACAATTGATACCTAATGAAGGCTGGTTGATGTAAGCCCAGATATTACGTTACTTAGAGTGGGAGTGGACATGTTAAACGTGTAAAAATAGTTAATCTACTGATGTTAGTGACGAATCCATAGTTTTCGAAGTCACTACATGGACCGCTGAATGTGTAACCGATAATTATATTCTGTTAACATTACAATGATTTTATTGGAGGATTTACCCTACTACAGATTTTGAACTAAACTCGGTCCGAACAGGCTATGAAGACCCAACGGTACCGACCAGCCGCCGTGTCATCCTCAGCCCACAGGCGTCACTAGATGTGGGTATGGAGGGGCATCTGGTCAGCATACCTCTCTCCCGGCCGTATGTCAGAGTACGAGACGGGAGCCGCTTCTTCTCAGTCAAGTGGCTCCTCAGTTTGCCTCACTAGGGCTGAGTGCACCCTGCTTGCCAACAGTGCTCCGCAGATCAGATGATCACCCATCCAAGTGCTAGCCCAGCCCGACAGCGCTTAACTTCGGTGGCCTGACGGGAACCGCTGTTAGCACTACGGCAAGGTAGTTGGCACAGATTTCGAGATAAATAAAACTACTTTGTTAGTGCACTATAGATGGATTTGACTCCTATTCCTATGTAATCGAACACACATCAAAAAAAAGTTTTGCATCACCCCGTTTCCCAAAACTCCTGAAGGTAGACGTTGACTGTGGATATTGTATCACAGACACAGTCCCTTTGACTGTTCAGGGATGTCACTAAATCCGAAAGATGTAAACAACCATGCATTAACAACGCCTATTAGACGGAAGGGATCCGACAGCCGAGCAATTCTAGCCATTCCACCAGGAAGGAGGTACACGGCTCGTGATGTCTGTAGTTCAATCATGCCTAGACGGTCAATACCGCTGTTCGATCGTGTCGTCATTGTTACTTTGTCCCAGGAAGGGCTCTCAACAAGGGAAGTGTCCAGGCGTATCGGAGTGAACCAAAGCAATGGTGTTCGGACATGGAGGAGATACAGAGAGACAGGAACTGTCGATGACATGCCTCGCTCAGGCCGCCGAAGGGATACAACAGCAGTGGATGACCGCTACCTACGGATAACGGCTCGGAGAAGCCCTGACAGCAACGCCACCATGTTGAATAACGCTTTTCGTGCAGCCACAGGATGTCGTGTTACGACTCAAAACTGTTCATGACTCTTAACTTCACTCTCGACGTCCATGCTGAGGTTCATCTTTGCAACCACGACACCGTGCAGCACGGTACAGATGGGCCCAACAACATGCCGAATGGACCGCTCAGGATTGGCATAAAATTCTCTTCAGCGATGAGTGTCGCATATGCCTTCAAGCAGACAATCGTCGGAGACGTGTTTGGAGGCAACCCGATCAGGCTGAACGCCTGAGACACACTGTCCAACGAGGGCAGCAAAGTGGAGGTTCCCTGCTGTTTTCTGGGGGCATAATGCGGGGCCGACGTACACCGCTGGTGATCATGGAAGGCGTCGTACGGTCGTACGATGCGACAGTGCAACCATATTGGCAGCATATTGGTGAGGTATACGTCCTCATGGACGACAATTCGCGCCCCCATCGTGCAGTGCACATCTTGTGAATGACTTTCATCAGGATAACGACATCACTGGCCAGCATGTTCTCCAGACATGAAACCTATCGTGGATGCCTGAGATAGATTGAAAAGGACTGTTTCTGGACGACGTGACCCACCAACCACTCTGAGGGATCTACGCCGGATTGCCGTTGAGGAATGGGACAATCTGGACCAACAGTGTCTTGATGAATTTCTGGATAATACGGCACGACGAATACAGGCACGCATCAATCCAAGAGGACGTGCTACTGGGTATTATAGGTACCTGTGTGTAAAGAAATCTGGACCACCACTTCTGAAGGTCTCGCTTTATGGTGGTACAACATGCCATGTGTGGTTTTGGTGAGCAATAAAAAGAGCGGAAATGATGTTTATGTTGATGCCTATCCAAATTTTCTGTACAGGCTCCGGAACTCTCGAAACCGAGGTGATGCAAGATGTGTGTATCTTGGGGTAAATAAATAACTGGGTAATGCCGGTTTGTTGACAACAATAGCATAAAACCGCAGACTCAGGGCTGTTGTCATTCCGAGCAAGCTGCACGAATGTGCGCAGTAGGAGCCAGAAAACCTTATTTCCAAATTTCGACATTAATTACCATCCGCCCACGTTTACTTGGTTCTTTGGGTCTCCAGTCCGCAGTGAATAGACCACTCGAGTGTCGAGGCGGTACTAGATCTTGTGCCATGCGCTCGAGAACATATGCAATCGTAGAAAGATGTCAGACGTCTTCCTAATGTGTTCACAGAAATCTACATTTGTAATCATCATGTCTTCCGTGCTCAACAAATCAGAACAGAAAAAAATCTAATAGAATCAAGTCTGGTGATCTTGGTGACCTGGGGTAGGTTCATCTCTTCCATTTCAGCAGTCTAGAAATATTTCATTCAGGCAGTAGCACACAATTTGTTGCAGCGTGGAGGAGTGTCAACTACTGCAAAACGGCCCTTTGTGGCATATGTGGAACGACCTAATTTTTCACCTTGTATGGGTTATGTCGATTCAGTGAAGGATAATGGTCCGGGGATACCACTCTACAATCAGGCAGCAACATCGATACATTCTCCAACGACCACATATTCAGTTATCGTATGAGGGTTTTCATTTCTCCATGCTCGGAAACTGTACCTGTTAAATTTACCACACCCTTGAAATGCAGCCTCGCCCAAAAGTGGAGGTAAGATCTTCTCAAAACATTGCGCTGCTTCATTTCTATGCAAACTTTTTCAGTCGTGGGTGATTATCTAGTTGAATAGTATGAAGCAGTCTTTTGTAAAATCAACCATTCACATACGACGTCACGAACGATGGACATCGAAGTTTTCATGTATACTACCGGTGAACGAAATATTTTTTTTCAGCTGTCTTAAAAGCGGACCCGTGCAGTTGGTACACATTTTTGTGTGATCTGTAATTTAGATGATGAAATCTCCTCGGGCTTCTATCCGGGTAGCAGCGTCGAAAATCCGCGACGTTTCGACGCAGTTACCCGGATGGAAGCCCGAGAAGATTTCATCAGCAGTACACACCTGGAAAGCCTACATTCACATACGTAATTCAGATGTTTTTCCACTTTTTCTTTGCCACTCTTGTTGACAGGTGATATTGCTGATCGTAGTGCAAGCCATTGCTGCGAAGGGGATTCTTATTCATTCATTCGCTATAAACACGATTGCATGCAAGAATATGCTAAAAGCGTCAGCATAATCACAGATCAATAAAAAAAGTGCAAAGTAATAAAGCCAGAATAAGAGACATAATAACTGACTAAAATTTGAATGTATCTAGTTCACTCGTACACTTCTACTTTACCTTCTCAACAGTCTCTGAAGCACTATTCTTCACCACACGCAGAGACGGACTGTTCTCGTTCTTGTAGAAACTCCACGTGCACATTTGACCTTTTTCCCTAGTCACACAAGAGCTTAGAGGATTTAGAGCTGCCCAAGAAGTCCAAAAAATATGATTAAAACAGGCAGGCAATGTCTCGATAGGTTTCATCCTCTAGTTAGCGTGGTGAAATCCTTACATCTAAGACCATTTTGTCTTGCTGGTTGATTGAGAGCTTATTTTAATTTCGACAGTTGTTGCTTGGTGTTGTTGTACAGCTTTTTGAAATTACGTTCTGCTGTTGGACAGAGAGATATTTAAGCGAATCATTTTGCATAAAATAAACCCAGTTCCATATTATACATGGCGTCAAAAAAGTATTCCGTATTTTGAGAGGCTGTAGTATGGACCAAACCAAGACAAAATGTCTCGTAAACAGGGGCCCTAAAACGTACACTTTAAGGGGGCATCCCTATTTTAAAATTTCAAAAAGTCGATTTTATTTCTTTCGGCTTAAAATATTGTCTGCAATATCTACGATATTGTAATGTTCATCCCAAGCTCTCCAGAAACTCTGTTGTGCTATTTCTCTGGCGCGTTGCGTATCCGGCACTATCGATAGCGACTTGTATTTCTGTTTCCGTCTGGTTCGGCCTGCGCAGGCGCTGAGGCGGCTGCTGCCTTCTGGAGCGTTTTTCGCGGGGGGCCGCGCGAGCTCGGCTCGGCAGTTCGATTCGCACCGAGCTGGTGGTATTTTGCCTTCCGCCCCGGCACGGAGGTGTGGTCTCGTTGTTGGCGGGCCTCGTTGATTTGGCCGTTGGGCGGTGTGGCGTGTTGGTGACGTGCTGTAGTGGACAACTGATGGATCCCCGCACGCGATCGCTCGAGGTTCTCCGCCTCTGAAAAGGGTGCCACGATATCGCTTGGGTTTCCGCACCCAGGAGTTGTAAGGACTGCAGGGCAGGCTTTACGTGTGTTTGATCTGTCCGGTCTGCGTGGCGGGGTTCGTTTCACCTTACTGCAGCTGTTGTTTATGTTTTCTGCGTGATTCCGTTTTGGCTGGGGTTCAAATGGCTCTGAGCACTATGGGGCTTAACAGCTGTGGTCATCAGTCCCCTAGAACTTAGAACTACTTAAACCTAACTAACCTAAGGACATCACACACATCCATGCCCGAGGCAGGATTCGAACCTGCGACCGTAGCAGTCGCGCGGTTCCGGACTGCGCGCCTACAACCGCGAGACCACCGCGGCCGGCTTTGGCTGGGGTCTAGGTGTCGAGTTTTCTGCTGGTGTGTACCCGGTCGTCGGCCCTGTTTTCCGGCCCGGGGGCGATTTGTCGAAAAGAAGCGGGGGAAAAAAGTAGTCGACAGCTAACTTCAAAGACGGTCTAACGTGGAAACTATGAACATGTTCGAACTTTAGCGGAGCAGCGGGTGACACGAAACTGCCAAAGAGACACATAGGACAAACACAGCCGCGAGGAAGATGGACGGGGACCTAGTTTTGGATCTGGAAGGATTGCTGTATTGTCCAGAGATCGCTGGGTAGAGCTATGTTTAACTTACCTACAGAAAATGTAACCCAATACAAACTGGAGGAAAACATAACTCGATCGCGATACATACGATTTTAATCGGAATCTGATGGCGGCATCTCTGGTGCTGGGAGACTGGCGTGTCGCACTGAAGAGTGATTATGCAGAGAAAAAGTGGCATCATCACCAACTACCATGGTCATTACTTTTTTTTTTCGAGATGATAATTAAAATTTAACTATTGCCTGTCGGGGATGCACAAGGTCTGCATTGGCTTTGCAGAGAACTTTTAAGGAAAGTTTTAAAAATTTAAATTATTTCCGCCTCCCGCAACAAGGGAGCTATGCTTCTCCCTTTGTGCTGCCGCTGCAGTAACGAGAGACGGCCATTAAGACAGCCAGCAAGGGTGTAGAGCCCCGGAGGGGATAACAGCGGGACACACGGAGAAGTCCCGCTAGGCGCGACCCGCGGTGGGCCGCGCAGCCGCCTCGGCCAATCAGCGCGCCCGCTGCCCGCAGTTACGGACCGCCGTGGAAAAAGCGCGCGCCAAAGAAGCCGGACCCGCAACGTTACTGTCCCATAAACAAGACGACCTTATTCGCCGCGCCTTTTTGTCGGAGCGGTGCGCTTTTTACGAGCGGCTGCCCCAGCTATTTGCTCGCGCGACCGCCCTCGTACTTTCGGTGATGGACTGCGGGGGCCCGCCGCAGAAGTGCCCGTTGCGTTCTGCAAGTAGGACGCTGCAGTCGCGGGCTCAGGGAGAGGCTACGTCGCTTCGCCATTTGCGTCAAGAAACCGTGAGAAAACATCCCCACACGTTAAGGGCGGCCGCTTTTCTCGATTATCGAAAACAATGAGCCGAGCTGTTCTAGACGTTTCAGTCTGGAACCGCGCGTCCGCTGCGGTCGCAGGTTAGAATCCTGCCTCGGGCATCTATGTGTGTGATGTCCTTAGGGTAGTTAGGTTTAAACAGTTCCAAGTTCTAGGGGACTGATGACTTCGATGTTAAGTCCCATAGTGCTCCGAGCCATTTCCACCATTTTTTTTTTTTTTGAAAAGAATGAAATAAAATTCCGTCAAGTATCTGTTCGACTGCGGCCCGTTTCAGAGGTCTATCAGCCAACAGAGACACTTAAAGTAGTAAAGGAGTTTTGCTACTTGGGGAGCAAAATAACTGACGATGGTCGAAGTAGAGAGGATATAAAATGTAGACTGGCAATGGCAAGGAAAGCATTTCTGAAGAAGAGAAATTTGTTAACATCGAGTATAGATTTAAGTGTCAGGAAGTCGTTTCTGAAAGTATTTGTATGGAGTGTAGCCATGTATGGAAGTGAAACGAGGACGATAAATAGTTTGGACAAGAAGACAAAAATGGTTCAAATGGCTCTGAGCACTATGGGACTCAACTGCTGAGGTCATTAGTCCCCTAGAACTTAGAACTAGTTAAACCTAACTAACCTAAGGACATCACAAAGATCCATGCCCGACGCAGGATTCGAACCTGCGACCTTAGCGGTCTTGCGGTTCCAGACTGCAGCGCCTTTAACCGCACGGCCACTTTGGCCGGCGACAAGAAGACAATAGAATCTTTCGAAATGTGGTGCTACAGAAGAATGCTGAAGATTAGATGGGTAGATCACGTAACTAATGAGGAGGTATTGAATAGAATTTGGGAGAAGAGGAGTTTGTGGCACAACTTGACAAGAAGAAGGGACCGGTTGGTAGGACATGTTCTGAGGCATCAAGGGATCACAAATTTAGCATTGGAAGGCAGCGTGGTGGGTAAAAATCGTAGAGGGAGACCAAGAGATGAATACACTAAGCAGATTCAGAAGGATGTAGGTTGCAGTAAGTACGGGGAGATGAATAAGCTTGCACATGATAAAGTAGCATGGAGAGCTGCACCAAACCAGTCTCAGGACTGAAGACAACAACAACAACAACATAAGCCAACAACTTTCACGTTAAATATCGCTTTCCTCATGCCGATATTGTTCTATCTTGATAAGGACAAGACGGATTTCTTACTCTATTCCTATATTCTCCTCCAACAGCACAAATGCTGCGAGTAGTCTTCCGACTGGTTTAAATAAAATATGACGTTTCAGTCTTTGATCGCTATTCTT
The DNA here is from genome assembly GCF_021461385.2 of Schistocerca piceifrons. Taxonomy (NCBI): domain Eukaryota; kingdom Metazoa; phylum Arthropoda; class Insecta; order Orthoptera; family Acrididae; genus Schistocerca; species Schistocerca piceifrons. Next base: position 820,587,538 of record NC_060138.1, read on the forward strand.
TATTTTCAATTACCGGTTTCGGGCTAGCTGCCCATCTTCAGATCTGTTAGACAAAGTTAAAAATATAATTAATAAGAGAGATACAGTTAGTGATAGAAATATCTTAGTTTACAAAAAGAAATTTTGCAACGTATTAAATGCCAACATACCATATATTGCAGTTACAGAGTAACTTGTCCGTACAGAACAATCGGTTCGCTGTCATAAGTAAAGTAAATTTTAATCTGTTAAAACCTTATATCGTATTTTCTAAGAGTGACCTGATTGGTAACAGTAAAAAGTGCCCTCTACCTATAACAATTGTGCATCTGTTATTATTTCACCGTATATATTAATGGCGAATATTCTTTTTAATAAAACAATTTTCAAAGTAATAACATATGAATAATCTTTTTTTGAGTGGACCATGAAACGAAAAAATTGTTACACTAATTTAAAATTTCTTTATAAAGAAAAGTTAAAATATAATTAAAATGTAGATATTCTTTCGAAAATGTGCGTTTCCTCTTCTTTGTTTTGATTGGTGGTGGAGTGGATTTCCGTAAGTCAGAACGTATACAACGCCACGCCGAGTCCTCTTCCGCCGCGCCCAGTGAATACCTCGCCGCCAGTACGCTGAGGGCCGTTCCGCTGCAGCTGGTTCTTACTGGGGCGTGCTGTTGCATTCAAGAGTAAGCCTAAAACAGGTCTTTAAAAATCTCATAATAACTCCTGTGCATAAAATCACTTTGCTCATTAAGTAGTAGGCCTGGGGTTTTTCTTTGATGAGCGTATATTTCAATCTCTTCGAGCACGTTGAGATAGAGACTTTTTGGAGCTTTCTGTAGCACCTCCATTTGTTCATTTATATTACTCACTTCATGTTTACTCTCTTTTACATGTGTTCCAAATGCTGTTCGATTGCTATGACTGCAATGTTCCCTGTATCGAATTTCAAAATTCCGCCCTGTTTGTCATATATAACAACTGTCACATTTAGCACATTTGATCTTATATACTCCGGGATTGTTGTATTTCATTTGTTTTGTCGTTGCTGGTTTATGTCTTAGTCTATGTGCCATTTGCCCTTCATTCTGATGCCACTGTGATGTTTTTTGGGAAGCATTTAGCAATTCTTTCCGAAACACGCCCTTTGTATGACAGGGTGACAAACTTCTTCTTAACTTTAATTTTCATAGAATCGTTACTGATACCCCCGGATTTGTTTTTGATCTTGTTAAACATACGTGTAACATCTTGTGTCCTGTATCCATTAGCTGCTGCTACTTGCTTAATAATACCTAGTTCTTTCTGCAACTCATCTTCCTTTAGTGGCAATCTCAGGGCTCTGTTGCACATTGCATGAAAGTACGCTCTTTTATGCTGTGTCGAGTGGTGCGACATCGCTTCTATGATGTTGTCGGAGCAAGTGTCTTTTCTATAGACGCCGAAGACGTGCCTGCCCCCCTCCTTTCTGACGGTCAAATCTAAATAGTTAATCGCCCCAGTGTTTTCCATTTATAGCGTGAATTGAATTTTTGGATGCTGCTCGTTTAAAACTTTAGTCATGTCCTCTACGTCTTCTTTTTTCCCTTTGAATAATAAAATAGTGTTCATCAACATACCGTTTGTAATAAATTAACTTCTCCTTAATTTCTGGAAATGAGCTGAAAACTTTGTTCTCAAAGTCATTCATAAAAATTTCAGCTAAAATGCCTGATAGACGGTTCCCAAAGCTAAACCTTCATCTTGAATAAAAACTTTATCGTTGAAGATGAAACTATTAAAACTCAATGTGAACTCTAGCAGATCCACGAGTTCGACGATTTCACCCATGTTCATTGACCTATTTTTTTATCAGATTTTTCTTTATAATTTGCAAAGTTTCCGGTATTGATATATTAGCGTAGAGGTTCACGACGTCTCACTTCATTGCTTTTTGAAAATAAATGATCGTATGGCATTGTTGGCCGGGAGGCCCCATCCAGGGAAGTTCGGTCGCCGAGTGCAAGTCTTATTTCAGTCGATGTCGCATTAGGCGACTTGCGTGCCGGTGATGAGGATGAAATGATGATGAGGACAACACAGCATCCAGTCCACGAGCGGAGAAAATCTCTAACCCGGCCGGGAATCGAACCTGGGCCCGCTGCACGGGAGGCAATTGCGTTACCACTCAGATAAGCCGATTGATTCTTCCTGATTAATCTCTGTCTACTCTTCAGTCTACTCTTCATCACTACTACATTATGATTTGAATCTACAGATGTGATGTCATACGCAATTTCAATGAGTCGCAGGCACCGCGTCAACTCGTACAAAACTGTATGCAACGGTTTATAGAGATATGAAATGGGATGATAACATAGACTCCGATGTAGGTCAAGCGGTTTGCAGATTTCTATTCATTGGTAGGCTAGCGGGAAAGCGCAAACAGTCTATAAAGGAGACTGGCTGCAAAACACACATGCAACCAATCCTGCAACCAATACTGCACAACTGTGTGGGACAAATACCGAGTAGGACCAAACTGAGGTACTGATCCTGTACAAAGGACAGTCCTAATGCTGACGGGTTTGACCCACGGGAGAGGTCTCGGAAATGCTAAGAAACCTGAACTGGCAAACTCTTGAAGACAGACACCAATTATCACGCAAAAGGCCACTTATACAGTGTCAGGAAGTAGTATTAAGTGTGGATTCTACTAACAAACTACATCTGCAAAGATAGATACTAAGCTAATTACAGGGCGCACAGAGGCATTCAAACAGTAATTTGTTTTGTGCTCCATACACAAATAGAAAGGAAAGAAACTCTAACACGTGGTACAAAGTAGAGTACATTCTAGCATACTGTTCACATTGGTTTGTAGAACATAGATGTAGATGTACAATGAGGAGAAGAATGTCATGGGAAAGCAATATGCAGATATGCAGATATGCAGATATGCAGATGGCGGTAGGATCGCGTACACGAGATATAAAAGAGCAATGCATTGACTGAGCTGTCATTTGAACTCAAGTGATCTACGTGGAAAGCTTTCCGATGTGGAATGGTAATTGGAATCTAGACACATGGGACATTCCATTTCAGAAATCGTTAGGGAATTCAATATTCCGCGATCCACAGTGTCAAAGAGTGTGCTGAGAATATCAAATTTCAGGCATTACCCTTCACCACAGACAACTCAAGACCGATGGCTTTCACTTGACAGCCAACGGCATAGGCGTTTGTGTAGTGTTGTCAGTGCCAACAGAAAAGCAACGCTGCATGAAATAACCGCAGAAGTCAATGTGGGACGTACGACGAACTTATTCGTTAGGACAATGCGGCGATATGTGGCTTTATAGGGCTTTGGTAACAAACGACCGATGCGAGTGCCTTTGCTAACACCACAGTATCGCCTGCGGCTCTCCTGGGCTCTTGAGCATATCGTCTGGACTTTAGACGAGTGGAAAACCGTTGTCAGATGAGTCCCTATTTCAGTTGGTAAGAGCTGTTGGTAGGGTTCCAGTGTGATGCAGACTCCACGAAGGCATGGACGTTGTGAACAAGGCACTGTGCAAGTTGGTAGTGGCTTCATAACGGTGTGGACTATGTTTACATGGAATGAACCGATCATTGACTGGAAATGGTTATGTTCGGCTATCTGGAGACCATTTGCGGACCTTAATGGACTTCATTTTCCCATACCGCGTAGGAATTTTTATGGGTGACAAAACGCCATGTCACCGGGTCACAACTGTTCGCGATTGGGTTGAAGAACATTCTGGACAATTCAAACCAATGTTATGGCCACCCAGATCGCCCGACATAAATCGTATCGAACTTTTATGGGACATAATCGAGAGGTCAGTTCGTGCACAAAATCCTTCACCGGGAACATTTTCGCATGACTCAATATTTTTGCAGGAGACTTCTAACGACTTGTTGAGTCCATCACGATATTTTGAGCTATTCCATGGCTTTTGTCACCTCAGTGTACATGTATGTAGTGACTTGCAAGGGGACATTTCTACATTCTTTCTTGCACTGTGTCAAGAAAATCTTTCGATGAAACCAGTGCGTGAAGTGTCGTTAATATTGATTAGTTTTTCGTTTTTAAATGTACCGTTATCCACACTAATGTACGATCAAGCCGTCTGAAAACGGAGCCTTTGAAAATGAGAAAATCCTTGGATGTGACCAACTGCGACGCATAAAGGAAAGATTCTTGTTCAATAAAATCAGTCCTCCAGGAAAAAATGGTTTCATTTAAGAAAATCGTCATTGCTGTGGATCCATGCACAAAGAAATGCCTCTGGATACATGCGTTTTCGTTTTGGTGACACCATAAGGTTCACTCACACAGTAGGCTGAAGTCCAGACAATGAGAAAGGAGGGGAGAAAGGTAGACTTGCCTTCCTTTAATGAGGAACCCATTAGGGGCAGGTAGATTAGGGTGTAGCGTCCCCTCGAAGGCGAGCTCATTAAGGATGGGGTACAAGCTTTGATTGGGAAACAATGAGGAAGGAAATCCAGTGTGTCCTGTTTAGAGGAATATGGCTGCATCTGCCTGCAACGATTTAGGGCAACCAAGGATAACTTAAGTGTGGATAGCTGGCCGAAGTTCTGAAAGATTTGTTCCCGAAAGCAAGTCCAATATCCTATCCACTGACTCCTCTTCTCGGTCCCAGACAATGAAACTGCTTCGAAGTAAAAATTTCACGACAGTAAACACTTCATACAGGACCGTCAGAATTTGTCATTAATCGTTTCAAATACGTGATTTCCAGAGATCTTCACGTGTATTTCCTCACAGTCGGAGGATTCAGAGACGAACACAATCTTTAAGAAAGAAGCAATAAATACTAGCATCGGTCGTTAGGCTTACACACTACTTAATATAACTTAAACTAACTTAAGCTACGGACAACACACACCCATGCCCGAGGGAGGACTCGAATCTCCGAAAGGGTTTCAGTGAAATTAACAAGTTGCACCTTAGATGAAATAAAGATTACATTTCATCAGACGGCTAATCACATTCATGTGGCCAGAGTGAGCTATTGCTCATTCATCATCGAACGCATTAACTCTGAATATTGCGATATAGTCCAAAAATGTAGTTAACGAATACAAGAGTCATGCTGTCAGTTAACGTGTGTTTACGACAGAGACACAATTCAATATGGTGAAGTTACTCAAGTTCCTCAGCAGCATCTCGCACACGTCTCGATAACAATTCGTGATTAATATGCGTTTGTACTGCAGGCGATAGCAATTTTCAGTTGTTACCTGATCCAACACCCTTCTCTAAAATACTTTCACACGATTCTTCACACTAATCAGCTCGGATAGCAACAAAAACTCTAATTTTTGAGTAAGCGGTACGACGTTCTCATTAACGCACTTCACATTTCGATTTGACGCTGCCTCCCTACCGGCCCAGGATGTTGCTGACTGACTGACAAGGGTTTGAAACCTGCCATTATTCTACCCAGTCGTAGTTCATTACACAAGCCAATTTTCGGCTGCAAAATGGTTCAAATGGCTCTGAGCACTATGGGACTCAACTTCTGAGGTCATTAGTCCCCTAGAACTTAGAACTACTTAAACCTAACTAACCTAAGGACATCACACACATCCATGCCCGAGGCAGGATTCGAACCGGCGACCGTAACGGTCTCGCGGTTCCAGACTGCAGCGCCTAGAACCGCACAGCCACATCGGCCGGCTTTCGGCTGCAGACGCACACTGGAAGCTAAGTGGCTCTGAGCACTATGGGACTCAACTTCTGAGGTCATTAGTCCCCTAGAACTTGGAACTAGTTAAACCTAACTAACCTAAGGACATCACACACATCCATGCCCGAGGCAGGATTCGAACCTGCGACCGTAGCGGTCTCGAGGTTCCAGACTGCAGCGCCTAGAACCGCACAGCCACTTCGGCCGGCTTTCGGCTGCAGACGCACACTGGAAGCTAAGTGGCTCTGAGCACTATGGGACTTAGCTTCTGAGGTCATCAGTCCCCTAGAACTTAGAACTACTTAAACCTAACTAACCTAAGGACATCACACACATGCATGCCTGAGGCAGGATTCGAACCTGCGACCGTAGCGGTCTCGCGGTTCCAGACTGTAGCGCCTAGAACCGCTCGGCCACTTCGTCCGGCACACTGGAAGCTAACTAATTATACATAATTATTTAAAAAGTGGACTGATAATTGTTTCGAATCACATCGTTGGTGGCTGAACTTTTTAACGAGCGTTAAAAGTGCAGGCATATCGTCAGAAACGACTAAAACGACTGAAACTCTAAATATTAAAAATTTCAAATCCACCGGCGGCGAAGAAACTAAATGTAATTATAACCCCGATGAACTTGTAAGTGACAGCGCCACATTTTGTGAACAGTTATCTCCGAAAGATAAAATGAGAAACTATAATTACCTGGTAGACAAAGGCAAAGTGGTGGTGTATTGAATACGCTAAGATGACGTTACAGGGTCGAAGAAAGCTGATTTTAGAGCATTCTGAGTGTACATTAAACACAGGGCAAAAAGAACATTTTTGCAACGGTACATAGCGTACAGAGGCGACTACGAAAACTATATCTGCACCTACACTATCTTACATGATAATCACCATGGTCGGTCTCGATATTTTATATTTACCTACGTTGTTTTTTTGTCTTCAAGAATCAGCCGGAAACGTTTTATCACGAGTGGAAACATAAATTTTCAGGACAGAAAGTCTCCTGGTAGACACATCAACGTCCAAGAAAATGGGAAAGGAAAATATTTTTTCATGAGTCACGCTTTTCTTCCGTTGCGTGGAAACAAATCCCCTCTCATTCTAGATTCCTGACCTAACTGTCAAAAATCTATATCGTTAATTATCAGCCGCGTTTCGAACTCACATTGGTTAAGATATTCCAGATTTCATCTGGTACGTGTAGCGTTACGCGCACATAGTCGAGTGATTCGATCACCTCCAGTTACCAACAGGTGAGGTGAATTTGCTTGCTCGGGTCTGGGGCTCAGAGCGCGGGGTGGCCGACCCAGCCAAAGCGCCAGGAGCCGTTGGGAAAGCCCCAGCAGCCGCTACGGGCTAGGCAGGCCCCAAAGTTGTGAATTTGGACGGCTGCTGCTAGGATGGCCTTTATGCAGGAGATGCAACAAAAATGGCGGAGAGTCAAATAAGCTGAAATATGGTTTCTTACAGCTAAAATCTACAACATTTTATACTCAAGTATTAAATGAAATCTGAGTACATCTGCGATCTCATGAAATTGAGGCACATCCAGTGATACAACAGTATTTCAATATCTTTAAAGCTAGAGATGTTAATATTTCACAGTGAATAAACATTTTCACACTGAATCTCTGAATTATAACTTTTTAATGCTTCATGCGATTTGCACATACGATACCTGAGTTGTGTCCATTGCACTTTATCTATAATCCGTGATACTTAGTTACCTGTATCTATTTTTATCTCTTGCTTTATTACGTTTTTTATGTCTTGTAATTATGCAAATGTTTGTCAGAACATTCTATCCTTCACAATTACATAGCAAATGAATACCGCATGAATACCTCACATTTTGTCATACTTGTGTAATTATTTGATGAATAGTTCACTATTTTGCCAGTAACTTTATTGAAATATGAACTACACTTGATAATACAAGATCATGGTATCTCAAGAAGTGGTCAATTGCATGTGTTAGCTGACACCACCTTTGTAAAGGAGTAGTTGCTTAAACCGTATTTAAGGAAAATCTGTGGTTATTTATCATGAACGCACTTGCGCAAGAATGATGGTTTATTTATTTATGGGCAAACCTTTATTTATACTCAATGTGAATGGACTGAGTGTTAATAACATTTCCTTATTTAAATATTGTTGTAATATATTAGTTTAGTCCGGGAACTGGTGATGTTGAGTCAAATCATGTCTGAAGAGCTTAAGAACGATGTATTCATTGGCGAGGACGGCCTTCAGCCAACGGAAAAGCAGACAGTAGCAGAACAATAAGGAAGTCAAGCGGAGACAGAGACTTTTTCGAGTGAAATGCTAAAAAAAAAGCGATGTTCGTTCTGGAAGACGGCAGACCTGCCTGTGATAACTTGTGATATCCGTTCTTGTCGATGATAGACTCTAAAAAATTAATGTGCCGGTAGATGTGTTGCCAATTTCGCATTTGCGTCCATATTCTCAATTTCAATTTAAAAAGAAAGTTATTTATAACAAGTAAGTTAACTTTCTATACGATTATTTAGTTGTCCGACGGTCGCTTTTAGGCGGTGAGTCAGCGCTTGTATTGCAAAGCCAACTGAGGCAGCGACAAGAGAGCAGAGCAGCGCATAGCACGAAAATTCCAGGCTGCACACCAACCAGATGTAAGCACGATAACCATACGAAAAGGTCTTATTCCACACGTGTTTTCACTGACTTCCACTTCATGTTAACAGCATAAATTTTGGAAACAGATTTTTTTCGCAGTTGACTGAGAGTAAGTAAAAATAAATACAGCTGCCGACATGAGAAGCTTTACCACTCCTTTCTCAGGCTTGTTCGTTCTGAGAACAAAAAACTGCTTCAAATGGCTCAAATACAAATAGCTAGCTTCTGGACACAGCATTAAATGCTCAGATACACTACTGGCCATTAAAACAGCAGTTGCCCGGCGTTGCCTGGTGAAACGCTGTTGTGATGCCTCGTGTAAGGAGGAGTAATGCGCACCATCACCTGTCCGACTTTGATAAGGGGTAGATGTAGCCTATCGCGATTGCGGTTTATCGTATCGCGACATTGCTGCTCGCGTTGGTCGAGATCCAATGGCTGTTAGCAGAATATGGAATCGATGGGTTCAGGAGCGTAATACGGAACGCCATGCTGGTTCCCAACAGCTTCGTGTCACTAGCAGTCGAGATGACAGGCATCTTATCCGCATGGCTGTAACGCATCGTGCAGTCACTTCTCGATCCCTGAGTCAACAGATAGGGACGTTTGCAAGACAACAACCATCTGCACGAACAGTTCGACTGAGTTTGCAGCAGCATGAACTATCAGCTCGGAGACCATGGCTGCGGTTATCTTTGATGCTGCATCACAGACAGGGGCGCCTGCGATGGTGAACTCATTTTTTCGGATGAGTCCAGGTTCTGTTTACAGCATCATGATGGTCGCATCCATGATGGCGACATCGCGGTGAACGCACACTGGAAGCGTGTATTCGTCATCGCCACACTGGCGTATCACCCGGCGTGATGGTATGGGGTGCCATTGATTACATGCCTCGGTCACCTCTTGTTCTCATTGACGGCACTTTGAACAGTGGACGTTACATTTCAGATGTGTTACGACCCGTGGCTCTACCCTTCATTCGATCCCTGCGAAACCCTACATTTCGGCAGGCTAATACACAACCGCATGTTGCAGGTCCTGTACGGGCGTTTGTGGATCCAGAAAATGTTCGACTGCTGCCCTGGCTAGCACATTCTCCAGATCTCTCACCAATTGAAAATGTCTGGTCAATGGTGGCCGAGCAACTGACTCGTCACAACACGCCAGTCACTAGTCTTGATGAACTGTGGTATCGTGTTGAAGCTGCACGGGCAGCTGTACCTGTACACGCCATCCAAGCTCTGTTTGACTCAATGCCCAGGCGTATCAAGGCCGTTATTACGGCCAGAGATGGTTGTTCTGGGTACTGATTTCTGAGGATCTATGCACCCAAATTGCGTGAAAATGTAATCAGATGTCTGTTCTAGTAATATATATATTTCCAATGAGTACCCGTTTATCATCTGCATTTGTTCTTGGTGTAGCAATTTTAGTGGCCAGTAGGGTACTGAGCAGTATGGTTGATAGTAGGCTGACAACGTGAATATAATCTCCTGAAGACGGGCATTGGGGCCCGAAACCGCTCATGACTCCAATGAAAAGAAATATTTTGGGATAGCGACTGCTGGTGCCTCGCAATGGTTGTAAGTCAAAATAATGAAGTATTTCTGCGGTGCTAGTATGTACGGCGCCTCAGGCGACAGCACAGTGTTGCTAATAGCTGCGACCAGCAAGGCGTGTGCGCGTGGGGTCTCTCGGCTGGGGGCTCGCGCATGCGCCGTCGGGCGCGCGGCGGGCTGTCCGGAGAGCGTCCTTGGGAGGCGGGGCTGCGTGCCGCGTGCCTGCAGGCGCTGCGCGGCTATCTGAGCGCGCGCCGGCTCGGGTGTCGCGCAGTTCGCAGAAGTGGCGGCGCGCTTCCGGGAGCCCGGCGGGCGCATTCCAGGAACGCCGGCCCACGCCGCTCCTGATGTCACCGGGGGAACTCGCCGCGCTCCCAGCTCGCCTCGCCTCGCACCAGACGAGGCGCCACACGATGAGCGTGAGCGCGCACGATTTCCCGCTACCTTTTTCCTTACTACAAATACTAAAACAGTAATATCCGTATGGTAGGACTGTTTCCTGAAATAGAAGGTTTCAAAAACTTAAATCGTCAAAAAAATTATAAATATTCCCAGATATTTTTTTCGTGTACTTCTACCAAAAGCAAGAGACAATTTCGCAAAAATGACACGGTGCTAACCATCCGACTGAGGTTAGAACTGTTGCCCTTGTGCAAATTAAAATTCGATATTAAATATACCAACGTATCAAAGACACATTTTTTTTCTTTCTGTTATTCTGCTCTCATGAATGTCTGGATACCTGTGTGTCATCCTTTGTGGCGCTCGTTTCATTTCTGAAAATGTTATGCAATCTGTAGGTTGGTTATCCAATTTAGACCTCAAAACTATAACAAGTACATCTTATTCTGTTTTAGTGCTCACTTGAAACTGCATTAATTTTAAAGATGGGCTCGTAAAGATCGGATTACAGTTATACATTTTATTCTAAACAGCATGTAATCTATAAAGTAGCTGGAGAAAATGTGTTTCGTTCCTTAGATGGTTCAAATGGCTCTGAGCACTATGGGACTTAACATCTAAGGTCATCACTCCCCTAGAACTTAGAACTACTTAAACCTAACTAACCTAAGGACATCACACACATCCATGCCCGAGGCAGGATTCGAACCTGCGACGGTAGCAGTCGCGCGGTTCCGGACTGAAGCGCCTAGAGCCGCTCGGCCAGCGCGGCCGGCCTTCGTTCCTTAGAGAGCAATTATTTTTTCAAAACTTTTCTCAAGAGTAGCAGTAGCGGACGTCCTGTATTTGCGTTGGTCGTTGTATTGTTCCTGCAGCGTGTGCTTTTTCTGGAGCCTGTAAACATGTGCCTTGTTTATCACATCTTTTTCATTTCACTCGCACCTGGTGTAGCAAGTTGTGCGTGTATTTCTTTTTAATATCTCGATCACGTCTTTCACCCACATTTTGCTATGAAACAGTCTTTGAAATTGTTGCTGGACAAGTCCCAACAAAGAAATGTGACAGCACTATGTCCGTTTTGTTCCCTATGATGCATGAGCTTAGAACTATGTGTTGTTAATTTTCTGATAATAGACCATAGGATACTTCTCTCCATGACGATCGAGCAAGCTGGCGCTCTCCATATCCAGGTTTATACGTGTTTGCCCAAATCTCTTGAGATAAATACAGGATAGATTCCTTTGAAAAGGAAGCAGCCGATTTCCTTACACGTATTCCACCAACTGTTTATAGCTCAGATCTTCTATATCAATTATGTTCCACATTTTTACCTCTTTGAGTAGGATTCCAGATTTATAAGAATAAACGTAGTATGAAGAAGGTTGCTGGATGTAGCGAACGTGATGACTGGGTGTTGTGTGATGTCCTTAGGTTGGTTAGGTTTAAGTAGTTCTACGTTCTAGGGGACTGATGACCATAGATGTTAAGTCCCATAGTGCTCAGAGCCATTTGAACCATTTTTTTTTTTTTTTTGATGTAGCGAAAACATTTTAAACGTATGTAGTCTCAGTGACACGTAATTACCTCCAAGGCTCCCCAATAATCGATAAAACCCATACTTCTGCGTCATCGCAACCGGGTAATCTCGAACTGCATCTTTAAATTATCTGCTTCAACAACGTTTGGCGTTTCCATTCAGTTTACAAACCTTACTTAACTTCTAGTAATATCCACAAATATTTGCATGAATATACATGATCTAATTAATATCGTTCCGTTTCACGCAATGCTCGAAGAGGAATGCCTAAATTACACAGGAATAAATAATCTATCTGTGTTCCCAAGACCTCCCATAGAAGTGCTTTGTGCAATCAAATTTTTGGCTACGCTACAGTTTTCATAACTATGCTGGGTAAATTTCTATCTTGCTGAAACACTACTAGTTTGAAACATAGCAACATAACTTTAGTCGGCTATTGTAATTACTTTGATTAATCCTCTTTCGATTTCATTTTCACAATCAACTAGTCGATTTTTTCCTTTCCTTGGAAGAGGCTGAGATATTTAGTCGTGAGTCGCGTCTAGATATCTCAATCGATAAGCCCACTGCCCACAAAAGGCGAGCTTCAGTGTGTGATTCGCCCTCAAACACACAAAAGGTTTCGAGTTTCTTTAACTTCACCCCATTAACGGCGACAGTTCACAGAAATGATTCATTACTGTCAATTAACAATGAGGAAGGAAGCTTCAAACAGTGTGCGCTCTGCTGGAGACTGAAAGATACATTCTGGTAACGTTTGTTTGTTTTCTCTCGTTTTTATTATTGTTATATTCTGATTTAACCATCCTAGCAATATCAGGTCCTCTCTTAACATCTAACAAGGCATTCTACCATATTTTAGTTTATTTCCGTATAACTAGAAAAATGATATAGAAATGTAGCTTTTTTGCAGTAGCAGCTACTGTAGAAAAAAGAAGCGGAGTTTATATTAGTTCGTAAGAAGTACAAAAAGAAATGCAGATTGCAATCAGGTGGATTTAAACTGAAGGCACTGTCAGTAATACACGTGAATGAGGGGGGGGGGGGGCGGCAGGGGGGGGAGGGCGAGTAAGAGGAATGTGACAGACGTAAGCAATGAAAAGAGGGGGAAAGAGAGTGGTGTGGTTGGCTGTGAAACGAAAAGACAAAGAAGCGGATCTGGCAGACTATGAAGGCATTTGCTTTACAGTTGACACAGAGAAAACTGGTCATATATATTGTATCTTGGGAAGACGTTTGTTATTATTGTTGTGGTCTTCAGTCCTGAGACTGGTTGGATGCATCTCTCCATGCTACTCCATCCTGTGCAAGCTGCTTCATCTCCCAGAACGTACTGCAGCCTACATCCTTCTCAATCTGCTTAGTGCATTCATCTCTTGGTCTGCCTCTACGATTTCTACCCTCCACGCTACCCTCCAATACTAAATTGGTGATCCCTTGATGCCTCAGAACATGTCCTACCAACCGATCCCTTCTTCTAGTCAAGTTGTGCCACAAACTCCTCTTCTCCCGAATTCTATTCAATATCTGCTCATTAGTTATGTGATCTACCCATCTAATCTTCATCATTCTTCTGTAGCACCACATTTCAAAACTTCTATTCTCTTCTTGTCCAAAGTATTTATCGTCCATGTTTCACTTCCATACATGGGTACACCCATACAAATACTTTCAGGAACCACTTCCTGACACTTAAATCTATGCTCGATGTTAACAAATTTCTCTTCTTCAGATACGCTTTCCTTGCCATTGCCAGTCTACATTTTATATCCTCTCTACTTCGACCATCATCAGTTATTTTGCTCCCCAAATAGCAAAACTCCTTTACTACTTTAAGTGCCTCATTTCCTAATCTAATTCCCTCAGCATCACCCGACTTAATTCCACTACATTCCATTATCTTCGTTTTGCTTTTGTTGATGTTCAACTTATATCCTCCTTTCAAGACGCTGTCCATTCCGTTCAACTGCTCTTGCAAGTCCTTTGCTGAAAGAATTACAATGTCATCAGCGAACCTCAAAGTTTTTATTTCTTCTCCATGGATTTTAATATCTACTCCGAATTTTTCTTTTGTTTGCTTTACTGCTTGCTCAATATACAAATTGAATAACATCGGGGAGAGGCTACAACCCTGTCTCACTCTCTCCCCAACTACTGCTTCTCTTTCATGTCCCTCGACTCTTATAACTGTCATCTAGTTTCTGTAGAAATTGTAAACCGCCTTTCGCTGCATGTATTTTAACCCTGCCACTTCCAGAATTTGAAAGAGAGCATTCCAGTCAACATTGTCAAAAGCTTTCTCTATGTCTACAAATGCTAGAAACGTAGGTTTGCCTTCTCTTAATCTAGCTTCTAAGATAAGTCGTAGGATCAGTGTTGCCTATATTTCTACGGAATCCAAACTGCTACTCCCCAAGATCGGCTTCTACTAGTTTTTCCATTCGTCTGTAAAGAATTCGCGTTAGTATTTTACAGCTGTGACTAATTAAACTGATAGTTCGGTAATTTTCACATCTGTCAGCACCTGCTTTCTTTGGGATTGGAATTAAAGTATGATGCTGAAAGAAGGAAGGGCACATTGTAGCACATTTATTTTTTATCACTCTATTAGTGGGCTCGTAATTGTAAGAACAGGTGCAGGCTTATCCAGTGTCTCCTCTCGTCGCTGTGGCCCTGTCTAGCGGTTGGCGCTGTATTGCTGGACGCAGCACAACGCAGGCAAAGTGCATGGGCGGCCACCCGGAGTGTGGGCGCGGGCGGGGATGCCAGCAGTATCTGGCGGCCGCTGACGGCTGCAGCGGCTGATAGCGGCTATCAGCGCTCCCGCTCCTCAAACAGCGGCTGGGCGCCCCGCGGGCCGCGTCTTCCCACGCCGCCGATTTCTGCGCCCCTGCGTGGGAGCGCCACAGCCCCGCGCCACCTCGCGCCGGCAAGTGCCGTTCCGTGAGTCCGACGGAAATCACTCGCAATCAGAATCAACGAAAACGACATCATAGTAAGCCCCGTGGCGATGGGGAATACAAATGACCAATAGAAACATCTACGACTACACTATACTGAGGTTACAAACGTCATGTTACAGCGACAGACACATATACAGATGGTGGTAGTATCGAGTACACAAGGTATAAACTATCAGTGTATTGGTGGGGCTTTCATTCGTAGTCAGGTGATTCATGTGTAAAGGTTTTCGACGCACGACTGAAATTAACAGACTTTCAACGCGGAATGGTAATTGGAGCTGGACGCAAAGGGTATTTCATTTCGGAAATCGTTAGGAAATTCAGTATTCCAGACACACAGCGTCAACAGTGTGGCGAGAATACAAAATTTTAGGCATTATCTCTCACCACGCACAACGCATTGGCGGACGGTCTTCACTCAACGACTTAGATTCAAAAATGGTTCAAATGGCTCTGCGCAATTTGCGACTTAACATCTGAGGTCAGCAGTCCCCTACAACTTAGAAATGCTTAAGCCTAACTAACCTAAGGACATCACACACATCCATGCCCGAGGCAGGATTCGAACCTGTGTCCGTAGCGGTCGCGCCGTTCCAGACTGAAGCGCCTAGAACCGCTCCGCCACAGCGGCCGGCAACTACTTAGAGAAGTTGCGTTTGCGTAGTTTGTCATTGCTAAGAGACAAGCAACATTGCGTGACATAACAGAAGAAATCAATGTGGCCGGTCGGGGTGGCCGAGCGGTTCTAGTCGCTACAGTCTGCAACCGCGCGACCGCTACGGCCGCAGGTTCGAATCCTGCCTCGGGCATGGATGTGTGTGGTGTCCTTATGTTAGTTAGGTTTAAGTAGTTCTAAGTTCTAGGGGACTGACGACCTCAGAAGTTAAGTCCCATAGTGCTCAGAGCCATTTGAACCATTTTAGCAAAATCAATGCGGTATGTACGCCGTTAGGACAGTGCGGCGAAATGTGGCGTTAATGGGCTATGGCAGAGACTACCGACGCTGTTGCCTTTGCTAATAGAACGACATCGCCTGCAACGCCTCTCCTGGCCTCGTAGGCATATCGGTTTGACCCATGACGAGTGGAAAACAGTGACCTGGTCAGATAGTCCACATTTCAGTTGGTAAGAGCTAATGGTAGGGTTCGAGGAGTTTGATTGTGGCGGATACCCCACGAAGCCGTGGACCCAAGTTATCGACAAGGCACTGTGCAAGCTGGTGGTGGCTCCACAGCGGCGTGGGCTGTGTTTACATGGAATGAACCCATCATTGACTGGAAATGGTTATGTTCGGCTACTCGGAGACCCTTTTCGCCCCTTCATGGACTTCATGTTCCCAAACAAAGATAGAATTTTTACGATTGACAATGTGCCATGTCACAGTTGTTCCTCAGTGGTTTGAAGAACATTCTGGACAATTCGAGCTAATGATTTGGTGGCAATTCGAACATTTATAGGACGGATTCAGTTCGTGTACAAAATCACGCACCGGCAACAATTCCACAGCTATGGACGGCTGTAGAGGCAGCACGGCTCGTAATTTCTTCAGTGGACTTCCAACGACTTAATTCAATCCATGCCATGTCGAATTGCTCTACCACGACTGGCAAAAGGAGTCGGTCGCGATATTATGACTTATCCCATGATCTTCGCCACTTCAGTGTACATCGCCTTCGACCTGCGACAGAGGTTAATTCACGTAGCATTGTCACTGTTCCAGTCATGAATGGTGCGCGATAAAAACGCTTGTCGGAAAACTTCCGTATAAGCTCGAATCTCTCTAAACTTGCCGCCATGACCTTCTCGCAAGATTTGTGCAGAAGAATGCAGTGTGTTGGTTGACTCGGAGTTTCAACAGTAAACTACGCCGAGATGCGCAGCGCCTCTCTTTTGTCATGTTTGGAAGAGCACATAGGCTTTCGCGCTTACTATACGATCCCGTGACCAAACATTCTTCTCTTCTTCATGTCTTCTCCGTTTCCTTTACCAACCCTACCTGACAAGCGTCC
Source organism: Schistocerca piceifrons (assembly GCF_021461385.2). Lineage (NCBI taxonomy): Eukaryota > Metazoa > Arthropoda > Insecta > Orthoptera > Acrididae > Schistocerca > Schistocerca piceifrons. The sequence continues at coordinate 820,604,379 of NC_060138.1, forward strand.
CAGACTGAAAATAAACACTCGAGAAATCATCGAACAAGTTTTTTGATAACCATTTCTTTCCTGTTTATAGGGATTTCTTTGTGTATTTATGCGTAATACATTCCTCTCACTCGTGTTCAGGATCAGCCACTAGCTCCTACATCTATCGCAGATCATCTGCAGGTCTGACTGCATTTCGTTAGTTTTTCTGGCGTTGCAGTCTTCTTAGAGACAACTGCACAGTACGCCAAAAGCCTCATAATGTTATTCACTAGATTACTTATACACAATGTAAACACTAACAACCCTATTGCACACTCTTGTGGTATCCCCGAAATTTCTTTACAAGCTTTCGTTTTCGTCCCATTAACAGCGAAGTGTTGAGATAACCGTGCAAGAAAATCCTGAATGCAACCAAAAAATTTGGTCCGATACTCGGTAAGCTCGTATTTTGTTGATCCATCTGCAAGAAAATCCTAAATCCAGCAAAAAATCTGGTCCGATAGTCAGTAAGCTCTTTTTTTTTCTAAACGACAGTGTCGAATTATTTTGAACGCAGTCCAGAGGACAAATATGATGATTCCTTTTCTAGAACTCATTGCAGAACACAGGGAGCTGAGTCTCACATCATCTCTGGTTATGTAATCTATTTTGACCCTAATAAATGAGATTTTCTTTCTCCAAAAGTTTCATATAGCATGTTTTCATGACTGAAATAGACATGAGCGACATAAACTTCCAATTATGTGAATCTGATCGACGACAATACTGGGAAACGGAACTGAATTCTGTTTTTTTCCAAACTTTTGGCATTTTCCGTTTGTCCAGCGACACGATAAACTGCTGCTAAAAAGGGAACAAAGTCTTTTTCATAATCTGTATAGAATCTCACGGGATATGGTCCGGAGAAGAAATCGTTCCACGGTTGACGACACTCATCTCAATGCTTCCCATTTCGGCGTTTTGCGAAAAGATTTAAAGGAGTTTCACATTACGATATTCCGTATTTCACTACAGTTTTCTATGGTTACGACTTCTCTACATAATGCATTATGATTCACGATCAGTCTCATAGAGCTTCCGACGTTATACAACAGATCATTCGTATGCATTTTGAACAGTGATTGTCCTATAACGCAATTTTGGGCACGTTTGAATATTTCTCTTCTTGAAGAACGACATGAAGGGCTTATTTAAATAGTAGTACAAGTCCATTTTTGTTCATTCTGAGATACAGAGTTCTAAAGTTAAATGAGCGCAGGAAAACCTGCAGTTGGGATACCTGAAATATTCAAGCATATGGCTTCTTGCTAGAGATGAACCTTTCTTTCTGTTTGTTTGTACCATTAATGTCAGAAGCGTTATAGACAGAAAAGAGGAGGTAATGCACTTGTACCACTATTGAAATAAGCCCTTCACATGATACGTTCATTTGCTAGGAACTCTTCAGCATAGTCACAAAGGTGGTCTGACAATCTGTACCTTCGTGTCCAGTTCATTATATGACTTTACACAGCTGTAACTGACAATTTACAGAAGTTAAGAAATATGTCAACAAACTGGGTGCCGTTATCTTCTATCTTCTGCGTCACGTGGACGTAATCCAAGCTGGAACTTAACACAGTCTGTGGACCCTTCTCATGTCATGGTTTCACCACTTAAACTCTTCCAACAGCCGAGGGTAAGGTAAATACTCTCACTCCTTCTGGACGAGCGGGAAGTGCTTTTGTTTTGGATTGATGACCTAAATCAAATCAACGCATCACAGTGAAGATCAAATCTCTGCAGGTGGATCCACTGCACTTAGTACTTTAAAAATAGTCATCTATTATTATAGTTTCGTTTGCATAAAATTCATAAAGACCTAAATAAATAGTAATATTCCAATAAAAATCGAGTCTAACAAATTAGACCCTCCAACTTTCCAAGATGCAGAAAAATACACTCAAAGGACAAAAAAACTATAAGGTATGTGGAAAATATCAGGTATTTGTTGAAATGTAGAAATATTTAAGTGACACAGTCAAGAATTCTTTACACATCGCTCTAACAAAAATTCGGATAATGTAACAATGCCTTGCACACTGAACCAAGGCCATCATCCACCCATTACACAAGAAGGAGGATAAGAGTAATCCGGACAACTACAGAGGAATCTCTCTTTTAGACTGCACATACAAGATTTTATCCAAGATATTATATGGAAGAATCGAGGAACAATTAGAAGAGGAATTAGGGGAACCGTGGAGAAGGTATGCAGAGCAGAACATTAGTTTAAAATTGATTATAGCTTACTACAGGAAACGGAGCAAAACTCTGGGTGTGATATTTGTAGTCTTTAAGAAGGTATATGACGATCTCCATAAACCTCAAGTCTTAAAAATTTTAATGAATCTATGACTCCATCTGAAACTAAATAAATTAATAGAACCTACTCTAACACCAAATCGAAAGTGAAGTGTAGAAGAGAAATTTCTGAACCATGCCTCACAAAACAAGCTTAAGACAAGGTGACTGTCTATCACTATTACTGTTCAACAGTTCTCTGGAATACATAACGAGAAAGTAGTATAAGAACAGCCTAAAAAACCTAAGAAATGTAAGTGCGAAAAGGGATACCGTTTTCAGTTGCTTGGAATTTTCAAATGGCCTTTCTCTTCTAAACAACGATGTTCAAGAAACCAGCCAACTAGTTAAATCACTATATCAAATAGCACAGAAAATTGGCCTTACAGTATACTTGAAAAGACAGAGATTATGCTAACTGACTCACCACTTGCAAGCAAAATTACGATAGAAGAAAAGGAAATCAAAAACGTCGATAGATTAAATATTTATGTAGAATCGTAATATAAAGTGTAAATGAGAAACCAAAAAGGCAAAACGGAATAAAAAACTGAACAAAGCAAATTACTTTTCCAGAAACACATACAACAAAAAATAGTCTATCTATAGTTGTAAAATTAAAATATCATAAAACTGTTACTCAGCCACACGCAAGACATGCAGCTGAAACTATCTTCAAAACAACTAATACAGCAAAAATTGACGAAATACTGAAGACAGAAAGGAGAATAATTAGGACTTACATAAATAAACGGTATCAAGTAAATGGGCGTTGGGGAACAGCTCCAAACGATACACAAGAAGATAGAACTAGTAATAAGCACGAGCTGGAAGAAGCGCCTCTCAGGCTTGGACATCTGATGAGATCACCAGAAAACAAAATTAAAAATAGAATAATAGAAAAACTGTGGAATAGTAAGAACAACATTAAACGGATCTCAAAAATTAAGGAAGATATGAGATATAAATTACAATAATGACCTAAGAAAGAAAACAGAGAAACTAGAATACTGCAAGACACACAAACCAGACTACAAACGTAGATCAGTAACAGGACTACTGGAAGAGTAATCTCAGACGAAAAAGAAAGAAAATATTTTAAAGAATGAAGAAGAATTGGGCAGTCAGAAGAGCAAAACATGCTTCATACAGTAATAAATTATAATAATCGTTGATAACCATTGTATTATTGAACTGTCTTATTGGATTATTATTGACCTGAAATGTAGAATTGGGTAACTGTATAAACCTTTGTATCTGTAACTGGAAGGAGTGGTCCAATGAAGGCCAAAAAATAAATAATGGTAACAATAATAATAAATAGTAATATTAGTATTATATTTTTGCGGTCTATTGTCGCATTCTTGGTTATAATGATTATGGTTCTCCTTCCGTTTTAGAACGTCTTCAGAAGTATTGTAGTCGCTGAGTCACCTGTCAGATGTGTGTGTGCTGCACTCAGTCACACATCAGTGGCACAATAGTGACTTATGGAGGCTATGTAGAGCACATATAACTGACGTGTTGCTCTGCAATTACAATAAAACTGAAGATGATTTAAAATTTAACGAAACCAGAGAACATTATAAACACAAATGAGACAACAGATGGAATAAAAATATTAGAATAATAATTTTTGATATGTGTATCTCCACTTGACATCACGTCCATCTGTCAGAAAAATTAGTGTTGTGTAAATCATTGTTTAGATTAAGATTCCGATTCCAGACTCCATTGTCATATAACAGTACAAACATTGATGAGCCAAAACACTATGACCACCTGCTTAACAGTTTGTTTGTCAATTTCCTGAACGAAATACATAAATAATTCTGCGTCTCAGGGATCCGATAATTTGTTGGTAGGTTTGTAGGGGTGTGTGACATTTGGTGTCTACGCACAAGTCACGTAATTCGCGTAAACAACGGGCCGCTGATTTGCGTACGCGGTGATGGCGCCCATAGCGACCCAGATGGGTTCAATACGATTTACATCAAGCGAATTTAGTAGCCGACACATCAACGTGAGTTCATTATAATGCTCCTCCAACCACAGTAGTACGGTTCTAGCTCCCAGGCTCTATTAAAAGATGACATCGCTGTCTAGGAAGACATTAAGCATGAAGGAGTGTAGCTGGTTCATAGCTGTCAGCGTGTCTTCGATTACTGCCACATGTGCCATGCAAGCGCAGAAGAATGTCTCCCACAGCATAGTACTGCTCTCACCAGCCTGCGTCCGTGGCGCGCTCCTCGTTTCGAGCCGCCGTTCACTTCTATGACGGCGGTTGTGGAGTCGATCATCGACCTAGTGTAGCAAAAATGAGTTTCACCCGTAGAGCCGTCAATCCTGATGGTCTTGTGCTCACAGCGTTCATAATTGACGTAGGGTTGGCCTGTTGCGGAGCTCCATGTTTGAAAGGGTACAGTACCGCCCGACATTGAAAATAGGTACAACATACTTCATTATTCTTCTCAGAACAACACATTTTTTTTTGTAAAATAACTCAATTTCAATTAATACAGCGAAGCCAGATACCAGTGTGGGAAAGAATGACAATTTATTTATTTAATTGATCACATGTGCATTCCCACAAAGTAAATCCCTACATCCAGTTTGGTGAGATCTGTGAAATGAATGAATGTATGGTTGTCTGCTAACCGCAGATAGTGAATGTGAATATATGATCATCTTTGAGACGATCCTTTGGCCACCTTTGGTGGGACCAAAGAGATGAAATTTACCTGAGCTTTGAGCGCCTGAAATGTGGCTGACCAATACGGTAGCAAGGTGATCCCCCACTTTGACAAAGGTGTGAGAGGACCTGGAGAACGGCCATGTTTCAGCACTCTGCCGCTGGATCTTGTGCTGTTAAGACCTGTTTTAGTTGTGCTCCGTAAACACAAAAGAGTGGAGACATGGTATGCATGTGGAATATTTAAGAGTAGTTTGAAATAATAATTTCTCTATTTCAGGAACTTTTGTGGGGAGAATTAAATGCCAGGCAGGTAATATTAATGGGATTGTAGTAATCTTCGAAAGTGACCAACGGTCACAATGAAACCACGTGTAGCGTTAAGTTGAAATACTTCCGTGTGCTTAAGTTAAGCTGAATTACTTGTGTGTACAATAAGTTGAAATATTTAAGAAATAGCGTTTGTACCATAAGTTGAAATATTTAAGAAATGGCGTGTGCAGGACTTGAAATTAGAGACGAGTACTTCCACGTGGTGAGTACAGTGTGAGTCTCAATCTGTGTATGAGACAAAGGATAAAGAGAAGTACTCGTCCATGGTATCAGTTGAGGACTCGCATGTGTGATGAATATGTTCTTAATACTACTTTGCGTGATATGATTCCGTGTGACGCTAGATTCAAACTCTGAGAGAGAAGCAAGGTGAGGCGGCCGTCTATCCAGCAACGCCACTTGGCTTGCATTGCACAGGAAGACGTGCAAATATCTCCAGAGTTCATAGTAGGAAAGTAGAATTACAAAGTGGGGCAGTGTCGTGTGAAACTGGGATAAATACTAATTGAAGTGGGAAAGCTGAAAGTGATAATGTTGTGACTATTTAGTATTTTGTATTTCATGTCGTAGTGTGGTGGATGTCATGTAATTTGGGTATGTGTGGTTTGCATGGGTGAGTAGCAAGGTAGTTTCAAAAGATTAGTGGGTTATGCTTGTTCCTTCTGTACTGCTCGGTCTGGGGGATAGTTTCGTAATGATGATTGTGAGAGTAGAAGTGTGAGAAATAATAAAAGATCCACCATCCTATTCAGAAAGTGCACTGTAGCGTTAAATAATTACGAGACCATAATATAGAGATTCACCAATGTAAAGCCATGCCCACTGGGCGCAATTTCTCATGTGTTATTGTTGTAGGTTATAGAATTTGTGTGTTTAGGTTGTAGAATTTATCGGAATAAACAAGATAGTGAAAACAAAAAGATTGGTGGCCTTTTCCTTATAATAGTATGTTGTCATGATACCCAGAATTTATAATGTGTGCGCCTTTTATATTCAGTGCGATGGCCACGTGTTGATCAAAGCCGTTAAATAAGAAAGAAAATGTGGTATTGCCAGTGCGTAGTGTACAGTCAGAGTTCTGTAAATTACCGATAGTCAGATGCGTGTTTCCGTTGCGTATTAATCATATAGGAGGATAACTTGTAACTTGAGTGTGAGTACTAGAGTTCATGTTACTCGATAAATAGGAATGAATCCACTCGCTTGGCAGACCACTCATCTTGCAGGCCTGACTGCTTGATGCCACAGTATGAGCAAGGCATGTGGGTGCCTCTCATGTTAAACAATTTACGATTAACGGTGTGCTCAGGAACACCTGAGCGTGCACCGGTATTGTGCTCTTTCGGAAGAGATGCCACAGTTTACCATCTACTCTCCTTTACGAAGCAGACATGCCTCCGAAACCGACATTCCGTGAAGAGTTGTGGACGTCCAACCATTTAGCACCTAGTGGTAGTTTCACTGTTGTTCTCTTTCCGTAGATGCCCACGACAGTTCCAAACTTCCAAGAAAGATATTTTATTATCATTTTTCAAAATATCTTTCTTGGATGTTTTTAGTTATAAGACGGTCCGATGGAAGTTTGGAACATAAAGTTTTTCGGAAAGGACACATACGGACAGATATTTGCGTAAAAACTCCAATCACCGTCCACAATAAAAGAGAGATGTCATTAAAATTCTTGTCGATAGAGTCGAACGGATATGTACATCGGAACACCTGGACGCTGAAATAAAACATACGAAGCAGGCCTTCGAGAAAAATGGCTACTCAGTGAAAGAGGTAAGGAGAATTTTGCGACCAAGGAACAGAAGACCGAAGGACAAGGATGAACCACAACGACGGAAAAGTACGGTTTCTCTCCCGTTTATTAAAAAAGTAACCTATCCAATCGGTAATATTTTACAGAAACATGACATCAGACCAGTCTTTAGACCAACAAGGAAAATAAGTTGAGTACTCCAATCTGTGAAGGATAAACGCCCTCCTCTGTCGACATGTGGTGTATACGAAATTCCGTGTACCTGTGGTAAAGTTTATATTGGAACTATGAAGAGGAGCGTAAATACACGACTAAAAGAGCGCAAAAGTCTTTATCGACTAGAAAAAATAGAGAAATCATCTGCAGCTGAGCATGCTCTTCAGTCAGGAAACCACGAAGTGAAGGTTTCTGAAACAGAAATTTTATCTACAACGTTAAATTATTGTCCATGACTATGTAGAGAAGCCAATGAAATTTATAAGCATCAAGATAATTGTAATAGGAAAGAGGAGGCAATGAAACTTGGCGACATATGCACAGTAGCTCTGCAGAATCGCTTGTCAGTTTTATCCTTGACAAGAGGACAATCGATAATAAAGTTGTATTTTTGACAAGGATTATCTCTGCTCATCATGTGTTAGTTCGACCACGTCTCCTTTTCTGCAGTATATATGTCGCTGTCAGACGCCCGACCGGTCAGTCTGCAAGACTCAGAGGAGGAGCGCCTCTGAGGATGTCCAACGCAGTCCTGGACGAAACGTCAGGAACAGAAAAGTTTCTTGGACCACGACCTCCCATCCTGAAAGGTTTACCAGCAGCTATGTATGTGAATATTCCCTAAAAATCATAAATAAAGCATTATCAATGGCAAAGGGAGTTTAACTCAACATATTTAGCAGCGAAATGATGACAGCTAAACTGGGAACTCAACTGAGCAGATAAGATAGCAAACACGCTTTGTATTCGCTGTTTCCTTCGGAGGTGAAAGGGTCAGCGATAAACTTGACGGCATATGACGACTAAAGCGTGTGGTATGGGAACGCTTACTAAGGTCACCATATATATGCCAATCGACATTTCGCACACTGCTCCGTTGTAATATAGTCGTCCTATTTTATATGTAACCAGACGAAAGAGGGCATGGTAGAATCTAACGTTTAGTTTAGATGGATGAAATAATTAATTAAAGTGATCGGTGTATTTCCTCTTCATGGTCTCTTCGCAGTTTTCATTTCGGTTTACGGTAGATGGTTTCACTATGTAGCTACTTGCCTGGAAACGATAGGCATAGTAAATTAATCAATGCGCGTGATGTTTAACTATTTTTATTGCATAATGAATTTCTGTTGCACATCTTTACATTCTGTATCACTATAGCACGGTTATTGTGAACGATAAGCCAACCTCTGTTCTGGTAAATCTCGAGAGGTAGAAAGGATTATTAGTTTTATACGGTGTCCAGGTCGATTTATTTCATTTGGTGTTACTGTCTTATTAAATGGAATTTTTCGTTTCACATTCGCACCGAGCAGACAGTGAAACATGTGTACTAAGTCGAGTGCCCTGCTTAAAAAGGCAACACACATTTTTAAAAATAAATTCAATAGGGTTATACTTAGAAAGGCATGACTGGAGCAAACACCTGGGACGAATTCTAACAAGATACTGAAATCTCCAATGTGTGTTCGTCAGCCCTGCTCCAGTTCTAGTTTCTGAAAGTTCAAATGGTTCAAATGGCTCTGAGCACTATGGGACTTAACATCTGTGGTCATCAGTCCCCTAGAACTTAGAACTACTTAAACCTAACTAACCTAAGGACATCACACACATCCATGCCCGAGGCAGGATTCGAACCTGCGACCGTAGCAGTCGCGCGGTTCCGGACTGAGCGCCTGAACCGCTAGACCACCGCGGCCGGCTTTCTGAAAGTGATGTATATTATGAATTAAAGCGCAATGAAGAAGTAGCGCTGTGGTGACTGGAAATTGATTACGGAAAGTCGATTTTGTGATTATACTGAAAAACACTACAATGAAACGAGTGAGTATTGTCAATGTCCTAAAAACGTTCTAATTACGTCCGTTACTTCGTCCATTTTTGTTTCCGTAAAAGGCAAACAGATACCAAACAATAAAACTGTGTGGACAAAGAGAGAATGTGAGACTTACACTTTTTTTTAAATGATGCAATGTAGCTCGGGTAACAACTGCAAATTAAAAGAAAATACACATAAAATGAATGCGAATTATCGACTATACTAAATAAGCTTCTTTAATACAACTACTGGAACGAGCACCGCCGTAAGATAAAGAAACTCAAGAACAATAAAAAAATTAGAATAATTTCATTTTATAATTTTACAGAACTGAGAGGTGAAAAGAAAGAGGAGTAATATAATGGTTAGTCTGAGAAGATGTATCAGAAGGTAGGTCAAACATTTTTCTTTAAGCAGGTATTTAACCAATCAAAAAATAAGAAAGTAATTCTCGAAATTCCTTAAGACTCCTAAAATAGTAACCCTTTTGGCAAGAATAATTAGTGACTTTACAATTGTTACACAATAATAATAAACAATTAATGTGTTCTGTGGATATTGTTTCAGCGAAGAACATCTACATTTTACGAAAAAGTACATTTAGTTAGATGAGGAATATGCATTTGCTTGATGCTTGCGTAAAAGCTATCGTGTTTGGCAGTGCCTGTCCTAAATTCTTCACGTATCTACCAGACTAACATGGGGCGTTGGAAATAAAAAGCGAGCTGCGAACTCTTTGAGAAACGACTGGAAATGTACATTATGACATTATGATTACTCTGTGTTTGCTCTGCGACACACACACACACACACACACACACACACACACACACACGCACCAGAAAACAAAGGCGCGCTCACGTTCCTGCGCGCGTGTTACGTATTAGTCAGTGTTTGTACTTAAATTAAACTTAACTAACACCATTTCAACTGTTAGCTTTCATTCTGAAACCCCCGTTTTATACCAGTTAGGTGTTAACCACGACCTCATACACTAGCTTTCAATATCGGAAGTTTCACCTAGCGTTTGATATTTTTTGATTTGCCTTTGGGTCTGCCTAATCTCCGTAATTACTTACATCGACGATAACCTGTGTACGGTGGTGTTCTAGAATGAGTATCCGAAAACTGTTATTGTGACGTTATCTCCTCCACCGTTAAGATTCCAGATAGGTGTTTCTGATTTCAACTAAAGTGATCGCTTAGGCGAATAACTGTCTTAACTTTGGAATACTACTAGTTAGAACATGCAATATCACCATCACGATTTTCTTTAGCGGTTCTCCCGCCAGTGGCAGTACTCCCAAAGACGAACAACTAACCATCCACTCTTGGAGAGAATCGTGCACGTATACTACCCGTAAATGGTGTCGCTTCTACTCTAACCCTTCGTGTGTTGCGGTTACCTGGTTAACCGAGGCACCAAAATGGTATCTGCGAAGTAGATTGTGCAAATCAGTCCAAACCCATACTCAGATTGGCTGATCTATAGTTGATTCAATTCGCGTCTGCCAAACATCCCTCTCTCGGAGTAAGCGCGTAGAACTGTCCGAACAGGCAGGCTGTAATCGATCTGCACAAATATGTTTCAAAAAGCCACATACGAAAATATGCTTTTTCAGGGAGTCCTCTCAGGCTCTATTGATCACAGTGATAAGGTGTCAAGTGTTTTTGATAACCTTTGACCTAGCGACCTCCTGTATACCAGTCGGAAGAACGGGTTTACCGTAGCTATTCTAAAGAACAGGGAAAAAATCTAAACATTATGCACTTCCTGCAGCCCAGGTAAATTGAACAAATCGGTTGGTTCTTTTGGTCTGTGGTGGATCTTAGGGGGCTTGTAAAAATCGTGTTCAGTGGTACTGATCTACATGCATGTTTGCTGTTTTACTGGTAAAGTTATTATTCTGCCTATACCACTAAGAGTTCTTGTCAGCGCAGCACACAAACTGCGCTCACACCTTCCCAGTATGATCAACAGTTCCTCAGCCGTTCAGACATGGATATGATGAACAATATTCATAGGAACCCATTATCTCCTAGACACCATTTATTGGAAGGCAGAAATGCGGTTGTCAGTGAAATATATTTCATAGCTGAATATCACAATTCTGAAAGTCACAATGTTGCTAATTAAGATGCTGCTGCAAATCTCCCTAGTCTTACAGAGGCTCTTCTGCTATGCTATTGTTAACAGGAGAAAAGAAAATTACTTAATGTCCAGTCATTGACACGGACTGGGATACCTTTATGAAGCGAAGTCAGTGTATTCATCTTAACCGATTTAGAGAAACAAAGTAACCCCCTTGCCTGAATGGCAGAACGGAGATATGGACCTATTCCTCTGAGATCGAGTCGAGTGTCTTAACCGCGGCGCCATCTCACTTGGTTCGGTTCCTCTAATTCTCTAGTACGAATATTTCAACCTCAAAGCCTAACCCTGTCCAAACAAACAGGGTATAAGTTAGAGTATGAAAAATAAAATCATTTTCGTATTTATCTTATACAAAGCTACATTAAAACTTGTTAAAATTCCCAAATTTCTACACAATTTCTATTTTAGTAGCACTTGATTTTGACAGATATATTTTAAATCGTTTTAAAATATTGCCTTACTGAACACTAAGAAATTGCAAAAGTTTATTAACATAACAGAATAACTTTTTTTGCTGGCCGAAAGCCAAATTTTTAACTTATAAATAAAAGTTAAATACTTTTGTAATAGGAAACTGCCTTTAATGATGTTACTGACAGTATAAAACGAAAATAATGTACCCATTAACGGACAGCAAACGAATTAATCAAAGCACTGTGTGTAGTAATGTTAGGGGCACTAGGCAATGAACTTCATAGAAAGGAAGCCAAAAACGTGGGGACTGGGTATTTATGTAGACCTCTTGACGTCATCAGCATCATTCGTGACATTTGTGAACAAATTGGACTATGCAAAAATTTAGACTTTGTACGGGCTCTGATGACCGCGCAGTTGTGCGCCCCACAAACCAAACATTATCAACATCATTCTACATGTACTGATCCAGCGGCGAGAGAATGCGTGGGATTCAACCATTTATTAGTAAGTGATTAGGAGGGGAAAGTTCTACTTCAGCTTTAAGATCTTAGCGTGTAGAAAAAACGCTCTGTTTGGCGGTAGCATGCCCTGGGTGCAAAAATAATGAAAGGGTAGCTGCAACTACAGCCCAGTGGTATGGTTCTCGTACGTCTTGAATTTCGCGTACAATCCGTCATTTTATGCTATCAGATGGAAATCCTCGACCAAGAGATAAAAGTCTGCAAAAGCCTTAACTGGTTAATTTTTTCTGTTAATTTGGTTGTTACCAAGCCCACCGTTCAACTGTTTCGCCACTCATTGAGAGAGCACTTTGCAGATGGCAACACCGTGGTGAAGAAATAATCCGTATTATTCCACTCTCTGATGAAGACCAACGGATACATCATGATCTCGTGCTAACAGTGACAGCGGAAGCAGTGCAATAGTCGATACTCTGTGAATTTTGGAGATTACGGTTACCTATATTTCTGGTGACGGCGCTGGAACGAAAGTGCCGTTCTTTGTATCTCCTGTTCTGTGATATGTATGAGGTTAATATTCAGCTGTGTGGAGTGTAATTCTGACTGTGAACTCAATCCACAGCTACTGTCGACATCATACATGGAATTTAAAGTCAAAATGTTATCGAAATGAAGATTTCACTTTCGAGAAGAGTACGTGGATCAGTCTCCAAGCCTGAGGAGAGTAACCGTATGATAGAGTAACTTTTAATCAGCGGTTATATTCTAGTGGGAAGTATTGTTTCAGAATTACTGACATAAAAGAGAGCTATAGCAGGTACCCCGTTTTACGTGTTTTGCCTTTAAATATGATCTAATTCCCCCCCTCCCCCCGCCCTCGTAGGTGCAACCACAACGGAGGGGTATCTGTTTAGAGGCCAGACAAACGTTTGCTTCCTGAAGAGGGGCAGCAACGTTTTCAGTAGTTGCAGGGGCAACAGTCTGGATGATTGACTGATCTGGCCCTGTAACACTAACCAAAACGGCCTTGCTGTGCTGGTACTGCGAACGCCTGAAAGCAAGGGGAAACTACAGCCGTAATTTTTCCCGAGGGCATGCAGCTTTACTGTATGATTAAATGATGATGGCGTCCTCTTGGGTAAAATATTCCGGAGGTAAAATAGTCCCCCATTCGGATCTCCGGGCGGGGACTACTCAAGAGGATGTCGTTATCAGGAGAAAGAAAACTGGCGTTCTACGGATGGGAGCGTGGAATGTCGGATCCCTTAATCGGGCAGGTAGCTTAGAAAATTTAAAAAGGGAAATGGATAGGTTAAAGTTAGATATAGTGGGAATTAAGTTCGGTGGCAGGAGGAACAAGACTTTTGGTCAGGTGAATACAGGGTTATAAATACAAAATCAAATAGGGGTAATGCAGGAGTAGGTTTAATAATGAATAAAAAAATAGGAGTGCAGGTAAGCTACTACAAACAGCATAGTGAACGCATTATTGTCGCCAAGATAGACACGAAGCCCAAGCCTACTACAGTAATACATGTCTATATGCCAACTAGCTCTGCAGATGATGAAAAAATTGATGAAATGTATGATGAGATAATAGAAATTATTCAGGTAGTGAAGGGAGACGAAAATTCAATAGTCATGGGTGACTGGAATTCGGTAGTATGAAAAGGAAGAGAAGGAAACATACACTCCTGGAAATGGAAAAAAGAACACATTGACACCGGTGTGTCAGACCCACCATACTTGCTCCGGACACTGCGAGAGGGCTGTACAAGCAATGATCACACGCACGGCACAGCGGACACACCAGGAACCGCGGTGTTGGCCGTCGAATGGCGCTAGCTGCGCAGCATTTGTGCACCGCCGCCGTCAGTGTCAGCCAGTTTTCCGTGGCATACGGAGCTCCATCGCAGTCTTTAACACTGGTAGCATGCCGCGACAGCGTGGACGTGAACCGTATGTGCAGTTGACGGACTTTGAGCGAGGGCGTATAGTGGGCATGCGGGAGGCCGGGTGGACGTACCGCCGAATTGCTCAACACGTGGGGCGTGAGATCTCCACAGTACATCGATGTTGTCGCCAGTGGTCGGCGGAAGGTGCACGTGCCCGTCGACCTGGGACCGGACCGCAGCGACGCACGGATGCACGCCAAGACCGTAGGATCCTATGCAGTGCCGTAGGGGACCGCACCGCCACTTCCCAGCAAATTAGGGACACTGTTGCTCCTGGGGTATCGGCGAGGACCATTCGCAACCGTCTCCATGAAGCTGGGCTACGGTCCCGCACACCGTTAGGCCGTCTTCCGCTCACGCCCCAACATCGTGCAGCCCGCCTCCAGTGGTGTCGCGACAGGCGTGAATGGAGGGACGAATGGAGACGTGTCGTCTTCAGCGATGAGAGTCGCTTCTGCCTTGGTGCCAATGATGGTCATACGCGTGTTTGGCGCCGTGCAGGTGAGCGCCACAATCAGGACTGCATACGACCGAGGCACACAGGGCCAACACCCGGCATCATGGTGTGGGGAGCGATCTCCTACACTGGCCGTACACCACTGGTGATCGTCGAGGGGACACTGAATAGTGCACGGTACATCCAAACCGTCATCGAACCCATCGTTCTACCATTCCTAGACCGGCAAGGGAACTTGCTGTTCCAACAGGACAATGCACGTCCGCATGTATCCCGTGCCACCCAACGTGCTCTAGAAGGTGTAAGTCAACTACCCTGGCCAGCAAGATCTCCGGATCTGTCCCCCATTGAGCATGTTTGGGACTGGATGAAGCGTCGTCTCACGCGGTCTGCACGTCCAGCACGAACGCTGGTCCAACTGAGGTGCCAGGTGGAAATGGCATGGCAAGCCGTTCCACAGGACTACATCCAGCATCTCTACGATCGTCTCCATGGGAGAATAGCAGCCTGCATTGCTGCGAAAGGTGGATATACACTGTACTAGTGCCGACATTGTGCATGCTCTGTTGCCTGTGTCTATGTGCCTGTGGTTCTGTCAGTGTGATCATGTGATGTATCTGACCCCAGGAATGTGTCAATAAAGTTTCCCCTTCCTGGGACAATGAATTCACGGTGTTCTTATTTCAATTTCCGGGAGTGTAGTAGGTGACTATGGATTGGGGGTAAGAAATGAAAAAGGAAGCCGTCTGGTAGAATTTTGCACAGAGCATAACATAATCACAGCTAACACTTGGTTCAAGAATCATGAAAGAAGGTTGTATACATGGAAGAACCCTGGAGATACTAGAAGGTTTCAGATAGATTATATAATGGTAAGAAAGAGATGTAGGAACCAGGTTTTAAACTGTAAGACATTTCCAGGGGCAGATGTGGACTCTGACCACAATCTATTGGTTATGAACTGTAGATTAAAACTGAAGAAACTGCAAAAAGGTGGGAATTTAAGGAGATGTGACCTGGATAAACTGATTAAACCAGAGGTTGTACAGAGTTTCAGGGAGAGCAAAAGGGAACAATTGACAGGAATGGGGAAAAGAAATACAGTAGAAGACGAATGGGTTCTTTGAGGAATGAAATAGTGAAGGCAGCAGAGGATCAAGTAAGTAAAATGACGAGGGCTAGTAGAAATCCTTGGGTAACATAAGAACTACTGCATTTAATTGATGAAAGGAGAAAATATAAAATCGCAGTAAATGAAGCAGGCAAAAAGGAATACAAACGTCTCAAAAATGAGATCGACAGGAAGTGCAGAATGGCTAAGCAGGGATGGTTACAGGACAAATGTAAGGATGTAGAGGCTTGTCTCACTAGGGGTAAGATAGATACTGCCTACAGGAAAATTAAAGACACCTTTGGTGAAATGAGAGCCACTTGGATGAATATCAAGAGCTCAGATGGAAACCCAGTTCTAAGCAAAGAAGGGAAAGCAGAAAGGTGAAAGTAGTTAATAGAGGGTCTATACAGGGGCGATGTTCTTGAGGACAATATTATGGAAATGGAAGAGGAGGTAGATGAAGATGAAATGGGAGATATGATACTGCGTGAAGAGTTTGACAGAGCACTGAAAGACCTAAGTCGAACAAGGCCCCGGGAGTAGACAAGATTCCATTAGAACTACTGACGGCCGTGGGAGAGCCAGTCCTGACAAAACTCTACCATCTGGTGAGCAAGATGTATGAGACAGGCGAAATACCCTCAGACTTCAAGAAGAATATAATAATTCCAATCAAAAAGAAAGCAGGTGTTGACAGATGTGAAAATTACCGAACTATCAGTTTAATAAGTCACAGCTGCAAAATATTAACTCGGATTCTTTACAGACGAATGGAAAAACTGGTAGAAGCCGACCTCGGGGAAGATCAGTTTGGATTCCGTAGAAATGTTGGAACACGTGAGGCAATACTGACCCTACGACTTGTCTTAGAAGAAAGATTAAGGAAAAGCAAACCCACGTTTCTAGCATTTGTAGACTTAGAGAAAACTTTTGACAATGTTGACTGGAATACTCTCTTTCAAATTCTGAAGGTGACAGGGATAAAATACAGGGAGCGAAATGCTATTTACAATTTTTACAGAAAGCAGATGGCAGCTATAAGAGTCGAGGGACACGAAAGGGAAGCAGTGGTTGGGAAGGGAGTGAGACAGGGTTGTAGCCTCTCCCCGATGCTATTCAATCTGTATATTGAGCAAGCAGTAAAGGAAACAAAAGAAAAATTCGGAGTACGTATTAAAATTCATGGAGTAAAAAAAAAACCTTTGAGGTTCCTCGATGACATTGTCATTCTGTCAGAGACAGCAAAGGACTTGGAAGAGCAGTTGAACGGAATGGACAGTGTCTTGAAATGAGGGTATAAGATGAACATCAACAAAAGCAAAACGATGATAATGGAATGTAGTCGAATTAAGTTGGGTGATGCTGAGGGAATTAGATTAGGAAATGAGACACTTAAAGTAGTACAGGAGTTTTGCTATTTGGGGAGCAAAATAACTGATGATGGTCGAAGTAGAGAGGATATAAAATGTAGACTGGCAATGGTAAGGAAAACGTTTCTGAAGAAGAGAAATTTGTTAACATCGGGTATAGATTTAAGTGTCAGAAAGTCGTTTCTGAAAGTATTTGTATGGAGTGTAGCTATGTATGGAAGTGAAACGGGGACGATAAATAGTCTGGACACGAAGAGAATAGAAGCTTTCGCAATGTGGTGCTACAGAAGAATGCTGAAGATTAGATGGGTAGATCACATAACTAATGAGGAGGTATTCAATAGAATTGGGGACAAGAGGATATTGTATCACAACTTGACTAGAAGAAGGGACCGGTTGGTAGGACATGTTCTGAGGCATCAAGGGATCACCAATTTAGTACTGGAGGGCAGCGTGGAGGGTAAAAATCGTAGAGGGAGACCAAGAGATGAATACACTAAACAGATTCAGAAGGATGTAGGTTGCAGTAGGTACTGGGAGATGAAGAAGCTTGCACAGGATAGAGTAGCATGGAGAGCTGCATCAAACCAGTCTCAGGACTAAAGACCACAACAACAACATGATATAATCACAGGGAACTTCATTATGTTCTACCTTAACAATGGTACTTAGTAAGTGTACCACAGCGAAGTACTACTTGGATAAGAATCTTTAGTGATGATTGAATTTACAATGTAATCCAGACCTTTAGCTGCTTACAGGCATTGATAAATAACAGTGGAAACTGTTGGAAATGTGTGGCCCGACCAGGACTAAAACCCAGGATCTCCTGCTTTCATGACGGACGCTCTATCGGACTAAGCCAACGAGGACACAGAGGATAGTGCGACTGCATGGATGTATTTCTGGCACTCTCCCCGTGAAACCCACGCTTCCAACATTCTGTCCACACACTACATTTGTAGTGCCCCTGCCCACTATACTCATTACTCGCGGCAGTCAATCTACCGATTCCCGTAAGACTTCGGGCAATGTGAGTGCATCCACACTGAAGAAGATCATTGGCCGGTAAGCCTTATCTACACTCCTGGAAATTGAAATAAGAACACCGTGAATTCATTGTCCCAGGAAGGGGAAACTTTATTGACACATTCCTGGGGTCAGATACATCACATGATCACACTGACAGAACCACAGGCACATAGACACAGGCAACAGAGCATGCACAATGTCGGCACTAGTACAGTGTATATCCACCTTTCGCAGCAATGCAGGCTGCTATTCTCCCATGGAGACGATCGTAGAGATGCTGGATGTAGTCCTGTGGAACGGCTTGCCATGCCATTTCCACCTGGCGCCTCAGTTGGACCAGCGTTCGTGCTGGACGTGCAGACCGCGTGAGACGACGCTTCATCCAGTCCCAAACATGCTCAATGGGGGACAGATCCGGAGATCTTGCTGGCCAGGGTAGTTGACTTACACCTTCTAGAGCACGTTGGGTGGCACGGGATACATGCGGACGTGCACTGTCCTGTTGGAACAGCAAGTTCCCTTGCCGGTCTAGGAATGGTAGAACGATGGGTTCGATGACGGTTTGGATGTACCGAGCACTATTCAGTGTCCCCTTGACGATCACCAGTGGTGTACGGCCAGTGTAGGAGATCGCTCCCCACACCATGATGCCGGGTGTTGGCCCTGTGTGCCTCGGTCGTATGCAGTCCTGATTGTGGCGCTCACCTGCACGGCGCCAAACACGCATACGACCATCATTGGCACCAAGGCAGAAGCGACTCTCATCACTGAAGACGACACGTCTCCATCCGTCCCTCCATTCACGCCTGTCGCGACACCACTGGAGGCGGGCTGCACGATGTTGGGGCGTGAGCGGAAGACGGCCTAACGGTGTGCGGGACCGTAGCCCAGCTTCATGGAGACGGTTGCGAATGGTCCTCGCCGATACCCCAGGAGCAACAGTGTCCCTAATTTGCTGGGAAGTGGCGGTGCGGTCCCCTACGGCACTGTGTAGGATCCTACGGTCTTGGCGTGCATCCGTGCGTCGCTGCGGTCCGGTCCCAGGTCGGCGGGCACGTGCACCTTCCGCCGACCACTGGCGACAACATCGATGTACTGTGGAGACCCCACGCCCCACGTGTTGAGCAATTCGGCGGTACGTCCACCCGGCCTCCCGCATGCCCACTATACGCCCTCGCTCAAAGTCCGTCAACTGCACGTACGGTTCACGTCCACGCTGTCGCGGCATGCTACCAGTGTTAAAGACTGCGATGGAGCTCCGTATGCCACGGCAAACTGGCTGACACTGACGGCGGCGGTGCACAAATGCTGC
This sequence comes from Schistocerca piceifrons, assembly GCF_021461385.2. Lineage (NCBI taxonomy): Eukaryota > Metazoa > Arthropoda > Insecta > Orthoptera > Acrididae > Schistocerca > Schistocerca piceifrons. The sequence goes on from NC_060138.1 coordinate 820,623,799, forward strand.
GCAGCTAGCGCCATTCGACGGCCAACACCGCGGTTCCTGGTGTGTCCGCTGTGGCGTGCGTGTGATCATTGCTTGTACAGCCCTCTCGCAGTGTCCGGAGCAAGTATGGTGGGTCTGACACACCGGTGTCAATGTGTTCTTTTTTCCATTTCCAGGAGTGTATATGAATATGGTATCTGTTCTTTCGGACCTGTCCGAAAGACCATTGATGATCTTGCAGCTCTCGAAGAATGAAATTACAATGAAATCCATATCTTTAGCTGCTAACTGGCGTTGATAAATCCCAACGGAGACAGTTAAAAATGTGTGCCCCGAACGCTAATTTCGCGCATTGTCTTACTTCCATGAAAATATCACTATAACTATGACCATTAACGAAATAATGGGCGCATTAACATGAATATTACATATAAAGTTACAAGTAACACGAAAGTAAATTTTTTTACCGACTCTTTTCTGTAAAAATGTTAAAGAAAGACTCCAGGGCGTGCGCCTCGGATTTGCCATCGCCTATCGGCCGAAAGGTTTCAAACACTGTCGCCCTCCCCTTTCGAACAAACGAGTGAACTCGTCGCTTTGGATGAAAATTGGTTACTGTGCATTGGCCATCGTTTCTTGCGCGGACTCTGGGTGACGTACTTTGCTTAACGTACGCAGCGGCATACATCTGGATAAAGTTTACTCAGTGCATCTGAGACGACCGTGAACTTGCGTGTACAGAACGACAATCTTTTGTACTTGGTGCCCTCCTTTCAGTTTATAGCCTCAGAAGGCAAGATCACAGAGCACATAGATTTCAAGGCTAATCAACAGCTGGTTCACCAAGTTTTACACGCCGACGTACACGCGACAAACACGTTAACATAATCATCGGCGCCTGCAGCGCTCTAACAATCTGCGATCATCTTGCTTGCATTGATGTATCATCAAATTTCTTTGCTTTATGCATAAAGAATAAGCGGACATGGCGCAACAGACTTGCTCTGTACGTTTCTCTGAAGCCGGCGCCACTATGTTAGATGCCCCAAACCATTAGCAGACCATCATTTACGATTGCTTCTTGTTTTGAATTTCTGTCATGTGCACGCAAAAGCCGTTTTAAATTTAAAAAATGTTACAGTGCTTTCGCGAATAACACGGCGTCAGGAACGCATTTTCAGATGTTTTTCTGGTGTCAAACGTATATTTGATTCAGCAATACGATCATTTCGCCTCTTTAACGTAATTTTGTTTTTGTTGCACGTTTCGAATAGAAAAGAAGAAAAGTAGTGATATGAAGAGGCTGCTTTCATAATCCAGAGTTTTCCTTAATACGGACTAACGAAACTGATGTTCGGTCTATATCATCGTCCCAAAAATGCTGAGAACATATTTTGCTATGTCTGGTCGGTTTACAACCTATCTGTCTCATAGCGTCCACCCAGAGAGATTTTCGATTTGGACTGATAGGAAATATAAAGTCAGGTGACACAAATAAAGCCAATGCTGTGAAAGTTAATAGGGCAACAAAAAATTCATACATGTGTTTCCTTTACATTTTAGACTATGATAAGCAAACGATATAAGATCGCATTTTTGATCAAGAAACTTCCTCTAGAAGGTGAGAATAACGTGGCGGAAGTCGGCTTCATATTTGTGACGTCATGACAACTCCTATTATTATGCCTCCACGACTTTATGCTTGGTTTCTATCTCCCTGTTACTTACATTACAAAAATGTTTGTTTTCGTTTTTACGTGTGATGTGTTTTCCAAGAAACTCGAAGTACAACATGAAGAACATTAAATTTGCGATTGTTGTTGCGTGTTTAAGAGAAATGGTTCAAATGGCTCTGAGCACTATGAGACTCAACTTCTCAGGTCATCAGTCCCCTAGAACTTAGTATTACTTAAACCTAACTAACTTAAGGACATCACACACATCCATGCCAGAGGCAGGATTCGAACCTGCCACCGTAGCGGTCGCCCGTTTCCCGACTGTAGCGCCTAGAACGGCTCGGCCACTCCGGCCGGCGTTTGGCCACTCCGGCCGGCGTGTTTGAGAGAGAAAGTGGCGTTACGTATTGTTCTGCAAGCTGAAACAGGATCCTTGGCATAAAAAATCGGAAAGAATTTAACGTTTATCGTTGTAATATCCAACTCACGTCTGTAGCCGTTCCTGTAACTCCACTCACAACATGTGTTGAACGGCTACATCATTTATGCTAGTAGATATGGGGCAGCTGCAAGCTTCCGTAAAACATCAGGACGCAAAATTTGAGTGCTGGTCAAATATTCTACGAATTATCTTTTACACCAAACGCATATCGTCACCCTCTACATAATGTATTAATACTGAGGCTAAGTGCACATTCGGACGTTTGACTTTGTGTGCTAGTATGTCTCTCGTGGCTGGTTTTTAGAACTTTTTCTATTTTGTTTGGATTAACTCTGGATTGTTGTATAAGTGGTGTTCAAAACGAAACGAGTTGGAGTCTGGAGCCGGCCGGGGTGGCCGAGCGGTTCTAGGAGCTACAGTCTGGAACCGCGCGACCGCTACGGTCGCAGGTTCGAATCCTGCCTCGGGCATGGGTATGTGTGATGTCCTTAGGGTACCTAGGTTTTAAGTAGTTCTAAGTTCTAGCAGACTGATGGCCTCAGAAGTTATGTCCCATAGTGCCCAGAGCCATTTGGAATGCGCAAACCGGTGACAGGAAACTAATATCGTGGCATGTGTAATGAGGTGTGGTTCCGACCAGAGCGTGGAAGTTCACAGCCCGTCGCTAGAGGGCACACGTGCACGTCACGTGACTATAAAGAGCTAAAGTGCGCGTCATTTACGACGGCGGCCGAGTTTAGGTTCGTTCTGCGCATCTGATGTCACAAAACACAAGTCAGCCAATGAACAGAGAACGACGTTGCCAGAGCTCGACTGCAGTGCAGCGCATGGACGAGTGTCTTATTTTAGAAACGTTCAGTCATAAATAAAGTAATTGAACAAAAGCAATGTCTTGATAGCAGACTTTCTTTTATAGAAAGTTTGGAAAAAGCATTCTTTATACCAGTTGCTCAATATTCAATTAATTAATTAAACCAAACAAGCAATAAGCCTCCTAATTCAGGCGATAGCAAGGAAAGGTGTTTGTATCATTCTCACTAACCGCTTTTTCGCAATTAAGAATAGCGGTAATTGTTTATTTCCTATTTTACTTCGACGAAACGTGAGTAATTCATAGTCATAGCAACAGTTTTTGTCGGTATTTTGCGTCACATTTTAAAGTACTCTAGGAACACTGTTCAATGATGAGCCGCGTTAGCATAATGGTTACAGTGTTGGGCTGTTACGCGAAAGATTCAATGACTGTCATTATGTCATTGTCCGTCACCCAAAATACAGACAATTTTTCTCGAACTTCCTTGGGAGTGCTTTCCACGACCCGCCTCGCAGCTGGAATGTGTTAAGCCAAGAGAGAAGAAGGTTTCCTATTTGAACCAATGAATATTTCTAAACTATTGAACGGAACACATCAATTTCGAGAAGACGTGACTCAACATATTCGTAGCGGGGCGCAGAAGGCCTCTGATCAGTTACACAAAAAAACCTTGTTCGGTGCTTAATATTTTCTTTATTGAAAAACAATATAGAAGCGTCTTACTTCATGAATTTTATTCGTTTGAATATAATTTTTTGAAATTTCTAGTGGCAACTAAAATCGACCATACAGAAATTATACGCTATGGACTTTTACCTCTGCAAACTCTTCAAAATTGCGTGCAATGGTTTACTACATTTTATGCTTCACAATAACTGCGTTGAACATCGAAACAAAATTAAGTCATTTATGGGGGGAAGGTATCAGTCAAGGAGATGTTTACAAAACAAATTTTTGGGCCAAACAGTTTTTGTGAAATGAAATGGTAAAGTGTGTCAAAGCAGTCGGAACACCATGTGTCTGCACGGCGAGCAGTGCAGTGATGGCAAAATCGCACCCAACGCGGAATGCGGGGAGCACGTCCCTGTAGCAGCGAAAGGGTTAATGCGGCCGTGGTGGCTTTACTTCAAAAACTGCGCGCTGCCCCCCTAAATGTAAGTTTGCGAACTATACTATACTATGGCGCTGCTTCTCTTGGCGCGTGCAACGGGAAACGCAGCAATCTCCCGCGTCTGGGCGGGCATGCGCGAACCGCCAAGATAAAAGAATTGAACTATAGCAGCAGCATGCATCAATCGTTCAACGCTGCCAGTCGCATTACGAACAGTGTGACATGGAGGTGTCAGCAGAAGAGCAAAGAGCAAAGGCGTTTTCTGACAGCGGAAGGAGTAGGAGGAACGGAATGTCGCAAATGTATGGCGAACACTGCATGTCCCTTGCAAGGGTAAAGACGTGGCACAAGCGCTTCAGGGATGGACGGGCTTCGTTAGCCGATGATGCACGACCTGGAGCACCGCACTGCACTACCGATGACACCGCCCAGCTGGTGGATGCACTCATTACCCAGGGCCGCAGAGTGACAGTGAAAGTCATAGCCGCCGTGGTCGGATTGACCGTCGGAAGTGTTCAATCCGTCATGAAGGAACGACTGCACATGCGCAAAGTGTGTGCCCGATGGGTGTCCCACAGTCTGCAGCTACACCAGGAAGCATGTCGAATGGCCCACTGTTTTACTCATCTGCAGCGCTATGTTTGGGAAGGGAATGCGTTCCTGGCAAGAGTGGTGGCTGCAGATGAGTCATGGTGTCATCACTTCGAACCAGAATCAAAGCGACAAAGTCTCCACTGGAGGCATCCAGGGTCACCACAACCAAAAATAAGCCAAGGCCATCCACACGAGTGTAGGAATAGTTATGCTGACGTTCTTCTTTGACCAATATGGCCCCCATCCGATTCACTTCCTGCAGCACGGGACAACAGTGAATGCCCAGCGTTACTCGCAAACCTTGACCACCCTTCGCCAAGCGATCAAATCAAAACGACCAGGCAATCTCACCCGTGGGGTCATTCTGCTCCACGACAATGCAAAGCCTCATACGGCCAACACAGTCGCGGCACTCCTGCAGAAATTCAAATGGGAGGTTCTCGGCCACCCTCCATACAGTCCGGACCTCTCTCCCTGTTTTTACGCCATTTTTGGTCCCCTTAAAAAGGCTCTGAGGGGCAAACGATTCACCTCGGACGATGTCATCTAGCTGTACGTGCGTAACTGGTTAACATCGTCGCCCTGGGAATTTTATGAGACAGCCGTTCACGCCTTGTGCCACAGTGCGAGAAGTGTCTCAACAGCCAGGGTCAATACTTCTAACATACAGGTACTGGTTTCTGTAATTATGCCGGCCGGAGTGGCCGTGCGGTTCTAGGAGCTACAGTCAGGAGCCGAGCGACCGCTACGGTCGCAGGTTCGAATCCTGCCTCGGGCATGGATGTGTGTGATGTCCTTAGGTTAGTTAGGTTTAATTAGTTCTAAGTTCTAGGCGACTGATGACCTCAGATGTCAAGTCCCATAGTGCTCAGAGCCATTTGAACCATTTTGTAATTATGCCTTCTGCTCGTTTCTTTTCGAACGCCCCTTATAGTACTATTGATAAGCAAACCCTCCTACTCACCAGAGGAGAGTAAACTGTGCTGACAAGTCTTTTTTTAGCAACGAAAGTACGCGGTGGAAATGCCGATATAGAAAAAAGTTCCATCTTTGGTAGTGTAAGTAGGCTGTTTAGGTTTTTTTATTGGTAACGCCACCTCTGTATGAAAATCACTGGCTGTGCTGTGTGCAGTCTGTGTCTAGTTTGCATTGTTGTCTGCCATTGTAGTGTTGGGCAGCGGCAGCTGGATGTGAACAGCGCGTAGCGTTGCGCAGTTGGAGGTGAGCCACCAGCAGTGGTGGATGTGGGGAGAGAGATGGCGGAGTTTTGAAATTTGTCATGAACTGCTATATATATTATGACTATTGAGGTAAATACATTGGTTGTTCTCTATCAAAATCTTTCATTTGCTAACTATGCCTATCAGTAGTTAGTGCCTTCAGTACTTTGAATCTTTTATTTAGCTGGCAGTAGTGGCGCTCACTGTATTGCAGTAGCTTGAGTAGCGAAGATTTTTGTGAGGTAAGTGATTTGTGAAACTTATAGGTTAATGTTAGTCAGGGCCATTCTTTTGTAGGGATTTTTGAAAGTCAGATCGCGTTGCGCTAAAAAAATATTGTGTATCAGTTTAAGGACAGTCGTGTATAATTGTTCAAAGGGGACGTTTCATATGTCGACCCTTAGCCGACGATACCTCACTGGAATCTTCTGATTTTTTCTTGTAGTTTGTGGAATTAGTGTAGCTACTGTTTATTGCTAGCGCGTAATTGTTGAGAGAATTTCCTTTGTAGTTGTAGTTTTTCATTGTTGTACACAGTTGTGGCATGCATTTAGATTTGCACCAAGTATTTCGCAACTGTGCTTGCAATAACTAGATATTAATTTCAGTGCTATGTTAATGTGTTCTCTTATTTTTGCTCTTCAAATTGTGCTTTTCTGTGTTATCGTGTGAAATATTGTGACAATAATGGCGTGTGAAAAAAGTAACACTAGGCTCCAAAGTAAACTGAGAAATAATAGTGACGACGAGCGTAGCTTGCCAGCACCACTGTGTAATGAGTTAACAGACGTTCAAAGTAGTAATTTGGTAACTGTGCATAGGGAAATGGAGCGGGCTGCAAACAATGCCGTAGACAGTGAAACAGGTAGTGAACAGGGAAGCATTATCGATCGATCGCTCGGCAACAGCTCGCCTCAGGAATCCGAAATGACAGGACACAATTTTGCAAATACTGTAGATTCAGGTTTTGCGTCCTCACCGTTTTTTCAAATGAGTCAAGACACATTTTCTGCTTGTCAAAATGTGAATGTTGCCGGTGAAAATGCACTGCCAAAAAGCATAGAGAAACAGATTCCAGACACTAATACACTATTATTGCAATTAATGCAACAAATGGAACAAAATCAGAGACAAATGGGACAAAATCTTCAAAAGTTAGACACAGTGGAACAAAATCTTAAAAAGTTAGACACAATGGAACAAAATCAGAGACAAACACAGCAAAACCTTCAAAAGTTAGACTCATTGGAACAAACTCTTGAACAAACACGTGAAGATTTAACTACTGAGTTACATAACATTGAATCGAAATGTCAAAAAGTCTGTAATGACGTAAAAACACAAATTTGTGAGCATTTTCAACCTATTTTTTCGCGGCATGAAAATGCATTACAGAATCACGAAGCAGCCATAAACGAACTGCAAACTATTGTTCATGAAAATCATGAGACCTTGCAAGCTAAATTTGACTCAGTTGCATTTACCGATTCGGTTACACAACTTGCAAAAACTCAGGAAAACATAAAGGACACAGTAGATTCGATTTCAACACAAATGGACACTCTGAAACTTGGTTCAGAAAAACACATTGAGGAAATGTGTTCAATATCGGAGAAAGTAGCCGAACTTTCGGATCAGTTCACTAACTTATCTACGAAGGTAGATGATAATCTGAACGACACAAAACCGGTAGTCTTTATTGACACAGAAGAGTGCGAACAAATTAGGAAATTCAAACAAAATCAGAATCAAATTGATACGCAACACCAAAGAGAAATCCGGGAAGTACAAGATCAGCTGACTCAGGTAATACAAGAATTACGTATTTCAGAGGCCACTCGCGCTCCAATACGGGAAGAGGGACTTAGAAATACGGAACAACCACAAAATAATAACACAGGACACTTCGGAAATTATGAAAGAAATTGGCAATGTGCACCAAATTTTGAGATTTAACCGCCGACACGACGTAACAATGACCGACATGCGACTCGCCGACACGATGATTTTGACTATAAGCTGTTCATTACTACACGTAAATTCAAAACGTTTAAGAATTCTGGCAACGACATTCATCCACAAGCGTGGCTCCATCAATTCTCTCATTGTTTTCCTCCCACCTGGTCATTAGAGTACAGATTAGAATTTATGTGTGGCTACTTAGAGAATGAACCAGCTGTAAGAATGCGGTCGGTCATTCACGATTGCCACAGTGAAGGAGAGTTTTACCATGCCTTCCTCTCAGCATATTGGTCTCAAGCCACACACGACCGAGTAAAACATAGCATCATAATGTTAAAACGTTTCGAACAATCTGAATTTTCCAGTCTTATGAAATATTTTGAAGACATGTTGCACAAGAATCAGTACCTGTCAAACCCATACAGCCCCTCAGAACTTATCCGCATTTGCTTAATCAAATTGCCTGAACATTTACGACACATTATTTTGGCAGGACGTTGCAAAGACGACATTGAAGCTTTTCAGGGACTGTTACAAGAATTGTTAATTGATACTGACAATCGCGGAATGCGGAAACAGGAACACAACAATTACAGGTCACATCCGTCACAATTCCTCGATAATAACTGGACGCGACAAGGCTATTCTCACAACACAAATCGTGACCAAAACAGACACCACCCGTATGACAACCGTTGGCAGAGTAGTAATAATTACAGGGAAAGATCACCTCTCCGCGCTAATGACTATCACAGAGACAATCAGAGAAACAGACAATATGGGAACCAAAACAATTATTATCAAAGGAGATAGAATAATTGCAGGCGCAACAGTTCAGCGCACAGTTACGATTCAGGGAGAAATTCTCCCCCACGTGACCGACAAGAAAGAAACTGTGGAATCTACCGACATGACGACAGACGAGATAATCATAACGACAGACCTGAATTTCATCGGAACTGGCGGGATTCAAACAGAGCAGGGCACTTTCGACAACGTGAATTTGTAGAAGTTAGGTCTCCTAATCCCAATAACAACGCGCGCCAACAAAGAGACAGACAATGACTCGCGCCGCAGGCACCCACGTGCGCCGGCTGGCTCAGAGAAAAATAACATAGAAGCTAACCTTGAGAAAAATTCCAGTATTCTTTACCGACGTATACTGCATGATAATTGCGTTCAAGCTGTAACTCTGAGTACTTTGAAGAGTAAAAGATTGTACCACATTTCAAATGTAAAACCGTTTATTGAAAGATAATCTGCTTTTTAACTTTGTCTTTGCCATATAACTTTTCACTTTACATTACTAGTATGCTTAGAATCTGTTAACATGCAACAATGTTTGAAGTTAAATATCCAGTCAAGAACCAAGAGAACTTATTTAAACAGAAATTACGAATGCATTGTTATAGTGAACAGACGACACAGTGTTGTTATTTGTACATTCTTGCTTGTTAGTTGCACGATTACGTAACGACATCAGGCTTACACACATAGAACATGTACTGGTACTGCTAATGAGATTTTAGTGCAACAATTTGGTTTACTTGAAAATACATTATGGATTCAAAGTGCTTTCTGAGAGATACCAGATGACACAGAGGTTAGTTTATGTGACAGCTACACGATTTTTATCACGACGCTACTAATGAGTGACAATTTACAATGTTGCTTTTGTGGTGTATCTGTTTTATATCTGCACAGTTTTCTGAATTCTTCTGGAAAGAAAAACTTGTTTTAGTAGTAACTTTTGTGGTATAGCAACAATGAGACAGCCTTTTTCGTCGCACAACAATACATTACTGTACAGTACTTTCTTCATCACGCCAATAAGCATACTAACTAAGATATCTATACGCAAAGCATTTCACTTTTGTTTATTATGAGGTAAGTACATTGACTTCTGCAGAACTTAGCTTTCGGAGGACGATAACTACGTCACTTCCACAGAGATTATGTTACAAGACGCACAGTTTAGCGCTACAGTACACGTATTTGAGTGATTAATTTTATACTTAAAACATTTATTTTTAAAGATTTTTGAATTACAAAGAAAGTTTTCCGTGATATATTTCATTCCATTGGTGTTATCTGTAACACCTGAGGATATAATTACATTAATCCTCAGGGGGGTACACGCCTACTTTGTGTACCATGTGTTTGGCAAGCACAAGGAGCCCTAGCTAATATGGTATTTGCTTATACAACTTTACACATCGGTACCATATTTCTCTAACATGTAAATTACACAGCTATCTGATCATTTAACTGAGAGAGACAAACATTTATTTTACTATATCGGTGACAGATGTTTACGTAATTACACAGTTGGATAACTTCACACTTATGAAACTGTATTTTGTCTGTACTTTGTAAACTGTTCATATTTTTTCGGAACCATTGTGATACTATGAGAGCTTTGAATGATGTATTTGGTATGGGATCATGATTTTTAAAGTACGTTTGAGGCAGATGACACTATTGACATGAGCAGAGAATTTTTTTAGGTTTTGAAATTATTGGAGGAAGCTACGACGATTTTGAGAGTTGACTAAGATGTTATGATATTATTACGACGACGATGTGTATTATACTGTCGAGGTATGTTTATGATTAATAAGATGATGATACCGTATATGAGGAGTTTGATTATGCTACGTATTTCTTATGATGAAATACTGAAGATGTGTCGACGAATAAGGTAAGGAATAATGAGTAGTGATTAGGGACTCTGATTTGTGAAAAAGGTTGTTGGAAACCAAGAATCGTACTTTAAGAGTTATGAAATGTGTGTATATGCGTAAATGTATCACAATGCTGGCGAAAATTTTTTGGACGCTGTTATATTTATAGGATTTTGTTTCTACACATTTGTAACGCAAATTTTCGACCTGTGAAATTTTTATATGAGACTGTCACTGTAGCGAAAACTGCTGTCGTAAATATTTCGGTAAGAAAGGTAAGTGACCGTGATGTAATTCGTTGTGAGCGGCCAGGTGTGCCAGCCGCCTTGAGAAAAAGCCATTAGGTGGTAGAAAGAAAAAAGGGGGAGGCCATTATCCTCGCTATCGACATTCCTTTGTAGAAAGCATCGTAAATACGACACCCTCAAACTTGAAAACATGATTACACTGTAGAGTTCTTAATTTATGATATTTACTAAATTGCCTAATGAAATGACGAGAAATATTTTTATGTCTATACACCTGATTATGACTACTGTCTCTCTAATTGAGAGATTTTTCTACTAACTTATGAAATGCCTAATGACTACTGAATGATGTTCTTATGCTTTACTTTGTACATAGTTGCTTATTTCATTTGATATCTAGTTTCTAGCTGCACTGCAGCATTGGTTAAAATAAAATTTTATAGATGTACTAATATAAATATTTTCTGTCTACAGATCGAGTAAATAATAATTTTTTTAAAAAAATGAGGGAGCACTAAATGACATTTACCTTCACAGGAACTGCATTCATAATTTTCTTCTCAAGTAATTGGTAACTTTTTGGTAGAATAACTTCTTGTGGTGCACCACTTTAATTACATAGACATTAAGATGTGAATATACATTTCCCTTGTCTGCATTGTTGTCTTTAGTGTACTATTTTTTCTGCTTGAGCTATGTCATGTTTAGATATATGTTTTTTTTATTTGCTGCTGCTGTTTGCCAGGCATAATGTTACTGAATTTGACTTTGTATTACGCTGTTAAGCCAGTTTACTTTGCATTTATTTTTCTTGTTTGCTGCACAGTGCCTTACATTAGTTGTAATATTGCAATTGCTTTGCCTATTTAAATTTTTTGTCATTGATGTTTGTGTTAATTGTTTTGTGCTGCTGCATTGCCTCATCCCTTAGTTTAGCATCTGAGCTCAGTAGATTTAAGTTAGCTAAAGAGGGGGTAGCCTATAAGAGAATGAGTTGCGATGAATTTGAAGAAATGCACTGAGAGGCTATACGAGGAAAGTACAGAAAGCAGGTATAGATAGGACTTTTGGAAATAATGAAGAACAAAGGGAGATCTCCGAGAAGTAAAGAAAGTTTTGTTTGCAAAATACTGCAGTAAAACAAACCCTGTCCTTTCCTTGTATTATTCCGCTATATATTTGTGTACCCTTGGGTATTTATGTTTTTCCTGTATTTATATGTTTATCTGATAAGACTTATATTGTAGAATTTTTCTAATACTTAGCCACATTGACTATGATGAGGAATACTGTTATCCTCAAATATAATTTGCATTAATAATATGTTATTTACCTTGTAAATATGCTTAGACATTATTTATTCTGTTTTGTTTTAATGCTCATGTGTAAAGTTGATGTTCCAAAAGTTATTCTGATATTTTATGTATCTACTTATCTCATAATTCCTGTAACATTGATGTATATGTCTATTTCTATTCTTTTGTAAAGCCTGTTTTACTACAAATGTTATCTGTATTGTTATGTTCTTTAATGATGTATTTTGTACCTTTGTTATTGTATTCTTATGTTATAAAATTATAATTGTCACCAGTTCATGATATTATTAACTTGTTAGTTACATTTCACTGCACACATTTCCGTTGGTCATAGTATATGGACAATATGTGAGAAGTAGGGACTGATAGTGTTTGCACGTGTGTTAATAATTCAGCAAGGGATTGGATAACAGCATTGCAGGTTCTAAGGACATGTCAAACAAATTTTTTGTGAGTGGACAAGTGGTGGTTTATGGACTTGCTATATTCTCCGCAAGACTCTTCGATGGTGATTGTGCACCTGCACAGTCGCAACAGATGGCTGCTGGCCGTCTCTACAAGGACTACAGTAGGTCTGCATCTTTGATGGCCCACCAATACCATTATTTCTACAAGGACTGCAGTGGGTCTGCGCCTCTGGTGGCCCACCAATACCGTAATCTCTACCAGGACTACAGTGGGTCTGCTCTGTGATGACCCACCTACCAATATTCTTCAAAACGTCGAATGACTCTGCTGTGGGTTTGCTCTGTTGTAGCCCATTACCTGTGTGCATGTTGAGAGTCAGTGCTGTCTTTCCGTTGGAAGGACAACACTACTTCTTCAAGACTGCATGGAAATCCACTACTTCTGTGTGCAATTTCTTTTACTAATGAGACTTTGCGAAAAAAAACTGTAATTACTATTATGATGAATGATCAGGACTGTCTTTATGGACTGTGACAAAATTTTAGCTTTTGACCAACATTGTATCAATAAGTGTGTGCATTTGATTCCTTTGTTATTGTAATTATGAAAAATTTTTTCAAATCTGTATTGGCCACTGCCCAAACCAATTTGTAAAATTTTTTGTGGGGAGCATGGGGGTTATGTAAGTAGGCTGTTTAGGTTTTTTTATTGGTAACGCCACCTCTGTATGAAAATCACTGGCTGTGCTGTGTGCAGTTTGTGTCTAGTTTGCATTGTTGTCTGCCATTGTAGTGTTGGGCAGCGGCAGCTGGATGTGAACAGCGCGTAGCGTTGCGCATTTGGAGGTGAGCCGCCAGCAGTGGTGGATGTGGGGAGAGAGATGGCGGAGTTTTGAAATTTGTCATGAACTGCTATATATATAATGACTATTGAGGTAAATACATTGGTTGTTATCTATCAAAATCTTACATTTGCTAACTATGCCTATCAGTAGTTAGTGCCTTCAGTACTTTGAATCTTTTATTTAGCTGGCAGTAGTGGCGCTCGCTGTATTGCAGTAGCTTGAGGTAAGTGATTTGTGAAACTTATAGGTTAATCTTCGTCAGGGCCATTCTTTTGTAGGGATTTTTGAAAGTCAGATTGCGTTGCGCTAAAAAAATATTGTGTATCAGTTTAAGGACAGTCATGTATAATTGTTCTAAGGGGACGTTTCAGTAGTTATCTAGAAATCTATTAACAATTATGCGCAGTTAGATTGTAGATATTGCTCTTCATTTGAAAAGTAATATTTTTCTCTTCACACGAAATAGTGGGTGGTATTGATAAAAAATACAACAAATGGATAGTTTTTGTGGTTGAATGTTTTTCAATCTATCGACCTTGGTATTGATAGAAGCAGTACGGAATAAGAGGTAAGGCAGCCAGACAGTTTTTCTTCTTTATCTAAAATAGAACAGACGCTACTTTCTCGAGACGGGCTTCCTTTATATGCAGAATAAATCTTCCTAGAAATTCGAAATATTTCCCATTTTCAGCTCCAGTGATACACTGTAGTTGTATTTTCAGTCCTGGAAGCCTGATATTGGATAATATTCCGTGGTAACTGGCCACAAGAAAAGTATATTGATTTCAAAAGCAAACCATCATGCCCGTATGTGGCGTTCATTCATGAAATTCGGGTTCGCCTTTTTTGAATAAGCTAGGATATAGTACACTAACATCACAATATATTTACTTGTTCACGATACAGGATATTTAAAATTGTTTTATATGATTTCATGAGACTACAGATTCTACATGAAGGGAGATGCAAACTTAGGGTGAATTTTAAAACACTCTCAGGACTACAAAGTTTTTATTTTCAAAAGTAGGATACGATTCTACTGAGGTACATATTATAAATACATGCACATACAAACTTGGGATACTTTTACGATTAGGTTTAGGATCAAAGATTTCATTTACCTTCCCTTAATGTTCAATGTGCTCTCCAGCGGACATATAACAAACATCTTGACAATAATAAAATTAGTCCCAGTTATTTTCCGAGCACGTCTCCCACCAACTCCCACAAAAAAAAAAGAAATACCGTGGTATGAGGCAACCCTGGGGGCCAATGGAGCAATGCAATATCCGTATGCCTTTTACGAGCGATGCATCGTTAAGTCAGCTCATTTCTAGGTAGGTGCCACTGCGATGGTGCCCGATCTTGTTGAAACATGAGATTTTCGACACCCTGTCGCCATTTTGCGAGGAAACCCAACCTCCAAGATATGAAAGCATGTGATGTACGTACTGCTCATTTCCACAAAAATCTTTTATAAGGTAGCGGCATGAAACGCATGAAGCTTGGGAGGGTGTCTTTCGTGCTCGAATATGGTATGTGGGTGCTAATTTCCCCATATTTTTCAATCTTCTGCATAAATCGAACTTAGCCTCATCATTGAACACTAAACTTGAAAGGTAATTATCTTCCATCTCTACATCCTGAATAAATTCCCAAAAGTTCTACATGTTTTTGTTCATCACCACCACGGAGGGCTTGTAATAATGAAATCCTGTATTATTTAAAATACAATCGTCGTCGGGAAACATGACACGCTGACATACGGGCAATGGCAAACTGACTGCTGGAAAGACGAGTAGGTTTCTGTGGACTACGTACATAACTATTGAACGCAGTATACGCATTGAACGAACACTATGTAAACAACCAGTTCCGTGAAGCTGCTCGTGTCATTGTGAAATGGTCTGAGCTGTAGGATGTGCAGTCTCGAAGAAAATTGCAGAATCCGGTTGTGACTGATTTGCACTTATTGAAATGGAGAACGCAGTTCGTTTTCTGTTGCTGTGTTATCGCGATCTCGACTCGATGCACACTGGGTAGCGACCGAGCGACGGGGAACCTAGCTCTCTAGGCCGCTCAAACTTTGCTCTTGACGTATCCATTTCAAGTTGGCAGCGTAATAGGTAACAAAAGTGACGAACGAGAAGCGAGTGGCGCTAAGCCTGGGGCGTGAACCAATCCCAGCGCGGTAATCACCGCCGTTGTCGGCTATGTTTGGAGTGAACATAAGCAGTATATATTGTGCGCCTCTTCTGCCCTGTGCTTGAGCTGAACTGTGCTTTGTTTCGCTGTGGCTTAGAAAATTCTGATATTCAGAAAAACTTCGTTCACCTAGTGACAGTCCGTTGCCTCAAGGCGCGCCGCTAGACAGAGAGGCATTGAAGATACTATAGAGAACTCGTGAGTTTTACGAGCAGGAGAAAGAATACCCAAGTATTCATGGACAGTCATCAGTTCCTACCGGTAACGTTGTGGAACGATCATCAGAAGCTCTTGACATTTGTGCACGAACAGTAGTAAGCAAGGGAACGTTATTCCAAAAGCTGAAAGATGCAGGCGTGAGACTTAGCGATTCAGACCCGTCTGGATCAGATAATATATTTTCAGCGACTGCTGGAAAGAAGGAAAAGCATCCTTATCCTGCCACCGATTTATATTCTTTCTAGACTGGTGCAATTCGTAGGCGTATTTATGCTTACTACTGCAGGAAAGAGTATCCTACGGTAGAAAAGTTACTTTTGAGGGGTGGGAAAAGCCACTAAAGATTGTGCTGAAATGTACGGACTTCCGGCACAAAGTGCTAGACGTACGCAAAGTCCTGTTAGACAAGATGCCTATTGTTACGGCACGAAGCATGTTCTTGCACAAATTTGTGGATAAAAAGATTCATTCGATTTGTATTTGTCAGCCGTCCATGAAGACGGTTATGGCGCTGATTCCGGCTGCAGTGAAGATGGGGAGCCGGATGGATTTGCGCAATTGTCGCTGTAAAACGGCGAGTGAAGAGCTAAGAATGCCTCTTATTTATTGCATCATTGTCATTATAAGACGTGGAGCGAGAAGCTACAATCTCGATTATTTCTCATTTTGTAAACTACGTATCATATTGTTTTCAAGCTATTGGTCCTCATCAAATGCTTATTTTCTGTATTTTTTTGCTCCGTTATCGAAACCGTGTACTTTACTATTATTATTATTATAACGATTGTTCCCCTTTAGGAGAGCGATTGAACTTGAATTCATAATTTCATCTTCGGATGTTTTTCCTCTTTGCTTCCCAAAACCTCCTCATCCTCTCAGAATGCTCCTTCTTCCGTTCCTCTGTCCATTTTTTACCAGGCTGACGCGATGTCCTTTCCCCAAACTTCACACTTGTGATTTTATGCCGGCACTCGGTGCGATCTTCGAGATTTTTTATGTTGATCTGCTGTAGATCCCTCTGGACTTTGAAACACGTATGTAGCGCAGCAGCGATGGCGAGGCATTGTAGCATCTGTGACCAGAGAGTATGCGCTTGACCGCGCGAGTGTTGCGAGCGGTTCTCAGTCAGTCAGTCAGTCGTTGTGAGTCGGTCAGTCAGTCGTTGCGAGTTTGTAGCTCTGTCTAGTTGAGAGCAGTACTCTAGTAGTAGTCGTGCAGTGCAGTACGCTAATAGTCGTCATGCAGAGCGGTCGGTCAGTAGTAGCAGCCCAGTGCGGTTGTGTGATGTAGGCGGTCGGCAACACTGGTCAAGATGGTGAATAAGGTATACTGTTAATTAATATAATCATTAGATAATGAAAAATTTTATTTATTGTAATTATTCTCCAACAAGTCCCCCAATAATAATTTTTATTTCAAAAGCATTTTTTCAAAAATTTAATTTTTTATTGAACTAAAGATTTCGTTGCACTTCCCATTTCATTCCACTTCTTTTGAAGAAAAATTTCACTAAAATCACAAAAAAAGAGAATATTATTATTTGCAATGCAGTTCCTCCAAGCGGTGCGCAACAACAAGAGCAGAAATGTGACATCCATTTATTCTGAGGTAAGACTTTAATTCTGATTGTTTTGCACAGGGCCAAAGACCGATATTTCGGTTTAATTGTATTTTCTTGTCACTGAACGGACTTTAAATTTTATG